>NW_006287904.1:1629576-1637065 GCF_000327345.1 Myotis davidii | reverse complement strand
CGGCGAGCTCCGCGGGGCGGCCCCGCCCACCGCACCACGTGCCGCCCGGCGTAGTTGCGCAAGGACTTGAGCTTTCGGCCCCGGAGGCGGCGCTCCACCGGGCTGAGCAGGTCCGGTTCGGTTCGCCGCGTGACCCGCTACCCTAGCGCTGTCTGCCCAAGCGGGAAGAGACATCACACCTGTCTTTCCAGCCTCTGCGCCTGGCACCCCTGAACTTCCTAATGAATTTAAAACTTCTGAGGCCTCCGGGACTTGACTGGACGGTACCTGCGCTTCAGTGTAGCCACTGGAGTCCAGAGAGAGACCACTTGCTCTGCAGGACTTGCCTTCTCGTTATGCGGTTGTGAGACTACCCTCCCCCCTTCCTTCCTACAAAACTGTATTCATTCCGAGCGTCACTCTCCACCAGGCGCCGTGCTAGACTCTGTGGGAGGAGGACACAGTGGTTTAAACCGATGGTTCTCAAACTCTGCTGCTTACGAGTCTCTGGAGCTTTTAAACATGCCCCAGGCCGAATGCGTCAGAATCTCCCAGAATGAGATACAAGCATCAGAATTTTTTAAAAATCCAAGAGCTAATTGCAAAAAGCTGTCAAAATTGAGAACCAGAGAGTTAAAATACCGGTAGAGACTGGCTGAAGAAACAAATACTCCAGTTACCTAGAAAAAGACGAGGCCTATTCACTTGATGCCCAGAGGACTAGCTCGTTTTTGTTTTCATCTCTACATCGTTTGAAAGATTTATGTTACGATATGTACTCAAAGAAACACGTAGAGTGGATGAGAGAGAACGTCCTGTCCACTCTCTCGCGTGATTTGCTCTTAATTATTTGCGCTAATGGGAAGATACCTAAGCAGGGATGGTGGGGAAAATGGGCTGTTGAAGCTTTATTCATTTTTTTTCCTTGCATGCGTGTTACGGAATGGGATTGTCACATTGAATAGTGAACCTACGTACTTGAGGAGTAGACATGCGTTGTGAAGATTTACCGCAAATGATTGGTTCATTTTTTTTTTGTCTTTGCCTCGAAGATTTATATCCCTCATGTGGAGAGTCCTGTTCCCCAATGTTGCAACTGCACATGCATGATAATGCGCCACGCGACTATTCCGCGGACATACCTCTACAACATCGTTGTATGGGGTTTACCGACCACCTGATACCGTCACCTGCTATACACAACATATTATACACAGAGTAAGTAGTCATTTATTTTACAGACTGGTTACAGAAATTAATACAGCCCTAGCTGGGTTCTGCAGTGGTTAGAGCGTTGGCCTGCAGACCCAAGAGTCGTGAGTTTGATGCCTGGCCCTGGTTGGGGCTCACTCAGGAGGCAACCAACCGATGTGTCCTATGTAGATATTTCTCTCTCTCTGCCCCTCTTCTCCCTCTGGCCCACTCTCTCTAAAAAAATCATTGGAAAAAATATCCTCCTGTGAGGGTTCCAACAAACAAAGAAAACAACAAAGAGTAATACAAAAACCAAATAGGCGAAGAGAGGGGAGAATTTCAGTCAGAGGTGCAGGTAGACCAGATGAAATTGTAGGGGCCGGTGATAGAAGGAATGATGGGGCTATACAATCAATGGTTGCTCAAAATAGTGATGAAAGTTTGATAAGGATATTTACCTAGACTCAAACTCGCAACACAAAGGCTAAAACAGTAACGAAGAGAGTTTTTTAGAGAAAACTGGCTAACATCACCTTATCTAAGTGGTCAAAGTCAACATCACCAGTGATGGGTCAAACCAACACATGGGCCTTCTTTAGCAGGAGTGAGAAGACTTTTAGTTGATACTGGCTTGTTGAAAAAAATATTTTGAAGTAGTTCCCAGACCTTGGGATTTTATAGATTAAAAATATTTGTACTTGTTTTCAAGTCTGACGTAGAATTGCCAATTTTTTTTTTCTTGTTAGGACATAAACTATTGCCATATACAATTCCTATTTCATTTCAACTTGTTTTATTTCTCTTAATTCATTTCATTCATTTTAATTTAATTAATTTGTTTTTTGACTAATTAATACATTCACATGATTTAAAATCCAAAAGGATCAAAAGGGTGCATAGTGAAATTCTCCCTCCCTTTTCCAGTTAGCTCTCCAGTTTCTTGAGGGACTCGTTACTAATTTCTTATGCATACACATTGTTTTGTTACTTGCTCCCACTTAACATTATTTCATGTTAAAGATGTTAGCCAATGCCAAAAAAAATGAATGCACATAATGAAAACTCAAAATTAAAAAAATTAAAAAGAATGCATTTAGCTTTCAGAAAACTCTCCCACAAACTGTATTTCTCATTTCTCTGTGGCACTGAAACCTTTTTCACAGGCTGGTGTTGGTTAAATGCATTCCTCTAACTCCAGATAAGACTTGCACTTGATCCACCCTAGAGAAACATTTTAGCTACTCTGTCCTCATAGTACATATGTCACCACTTGGCTTCCTAATTACACACTCACCGTACAATCCCCAGTGGTGACATTTGTTCTTGGTACAACTGGCTTCAAATGAAATTGCCCATCTTCAATATTGCTATTGACAGTCTAATGAGAAATTACAGATTTTTGGCTGAAGAAAACAATGCCTCATTCTGGAAACATATATGGGATTTCATCTCACTTCCTTGGGGATTAGAGACATAATGGATGAAAGGCAGTTTTGGCTGCTTGCAAGAACCGAGTAGAGCCCCAGACACTTAGCAGAGGCAGGTGTCAATTGTAATCTGTTCATATCAAAGCTTATTAAATGATAAAAGGGGTTTGTGTACCAGGCTTTATCCACCAGCTGTTCCTTTTCACCAGTCCCTTACATTGGGATGGTGTGAGGATCAGTTTTTGTTTTTTTCCTTTAAAGGTCATACTACTATAAGCTACCTTTAGTCTAGCAGCCAGCTCTTAGCCAAGCACTTGGGTCAGTTGGAGACCTTGGAAGTTTTAAAGATGAAGTTATCAGCCCTGGCTGGTTTTGTTCAGTGGATAGAGCGTTGGTCTGCGACCGAAGGGTCCCAGATTCGATTCCAGTGAAGGGCACACGCTTGGGTTGCGGGCTCGGTCCAACGTGCAGGAGGCAGCCAATCAATGATTCCCTCTCATCATTGATGTTTCTCTCTCTCTCTTCCTCTCTGAAATCAATAAAAATATATTTAATAAATAAATAAATAAATACATAAATATGAAATTACCAGACTTAGTATTGTTCCTGACCAGAGAAAGGCAGAGATATTTATTCGGTTTCTACTTGATTAAAAATCAAATGTCAACCTGGACTTGGTTCTAGATTTGTGTCTTGTTCATGTGCTTATTCGGCAGGCATTCACTGAACTCCTGCGGTGAGCCCAGAGCTGGCGATACAATGTTGAAGAAAAGAGACACAGTTTATAGCCGAGAAAGGAGGTCAGATAAAGAAACAAGTATCTTCCATAGAGCCCAGACTGGTGTCGCTCTGATAAGAGACAGGCGACTCCAGGAACATATAGAGGAGGGCTGGCTACCAACCTGGACCCAGGCTGTCAGGTAAGACCTTCTGGAAGAAAAATGTCTGAACTGAGGATAAGTGGGAAGCAAATGGAGGAAGAGTGCTTGAGGCGGAGAGAACACCATGCACGAAGGCTTGGAGGCAAAAGAAAAGGAGCCATTGGTCCCTCTGAGAACCGGAAAGTTCAGTACGTTGGAGGATAGTGCAAGAGGTAAAGATAGGTGAGGCAGACAGGTGGACAGGGACCAGACGATGGAGGTTCTGTTATTGCCGTTTGGATTTTATGTAGAAGGCAGGGGGGGAATCTTGATGTGTTTAAAGTGATAAATGATGTGGTCATATTTGTCTTTTACAAGATCACTCGAGTTGCAGCAAAGGGAGTGTCCTGGGAGGCACAAACCTGGAAGCAGCAAGAACAGTTAGAGAAGCTGTTGGTTGCAGTGATCCCGGCAGCAAGGATGGGGGGAAGGGGACCACTTCCAGGTGGAATCTACGGGGTCTGACATTTGAAGGGGTAGCGAGAGGGAAGCGTTAGGATGACTTCCAGATTTCTGACTTGGACAGTGGGTAGGTAGGTGGTGGTGGTGGTGGTGGTGGTGGTGGACAGAGGGTGTTTTAAAGCAGAACTTGACTTTCTTGGCAAAAACAAAAATATCTGTGGCTTTTCTGGTTTTCCTCTTGGTCAGACTGTGAAATCAGATACCAACCCTTGGGTTGAATTTAATGCTAAACCATATTCAAGACTGTTTGCAGTTTTCCATAACTTTAAGAAAGCCGATTCAGTGTGTGAAAGATTGGCAGGTTGGAGGAATTTAAAAAGCATGTCACTTCCTAATGCAAGACAGAGTTGGATAAAACTTAGCCCTCGTGAAATGTCTTCAGAGGAAGGCCACTCTCTATGGTGTTTTCTCTTAATTAAAAAAAAATCAAAAGAGTTTGAAAGCAACAATCCCCCTTCCTAGGTTTCACTTCCTGGAAATATCTGCTTTAGTTATTTCATCTGGCATTTTCTTCCATATTTCTACATAATCTTCTTATGCTACTATTTCTTCTTGAATTAACATTTTTGAATAAGTAATACATTCATATGGCTCTAAAATAAAACTACAAAAAGACAAACAGTAAAGAGCATCTTTTCTATTCCTGTTGCCACCTTTTTTGGGTAACCATTGTTATTAGGTTTCTGTGTATACCTATATGCAAGAAAATAGCATTATATATTTACTTCTTCTGCCTTTTTCTTTATATATATGTATATAAAAGATAGTATAAACCCTGGCCGAGTAGCTCAATTAGTTAAGAGCATTATCCCGATACATCAAGGTTGTTGGTTTAATGCTTGGTCAGAATACATAAAAGAATCAACCAATGAATGCATCAATAAGTGGAACAACAAATCAATGTTTCTCTCTTTCTCTCTTTCTTCCTCTCTTTCTCTCTCTCGTCCCCTCGCTGCGTGCTCCCTGAAGGGAGAGTCTCTCTCTTTCTCTCTCTCTCTCAAAAAAAAATTAATAATATAAAAAAGATGGTATCATATCCTGTATGAACCGTGATAAATTGCCATAACGATCCAAACATCTGTGAGGGAGGGAAAATTCCCCTCCCCCGCCCCCCCCAGGTCCTCTTTGGTTTCCTGGCTGGTCTAATAATCAAATTGACATGAGCCAGATCCACAGAGGAAAAGAACCAAATTTAATTATGTATGTACATACAGGGCTTCTTGAAGAACATGGGGCCCCAGGACAAAGGGGCAGTTGAGGTTTACATGCTAAGGAGAAAAGTGGTGGGGATTGTGGTCTGGAACTTCGAAGGGGAGGAAGGCAATTTAGAGGAAGATGAAGAGTGCCAATATTTGGTAAACAAATGTTTGCTGCGCCCGCTGAAACAATGGGACACAGAGAGGACTTTGATAAAATAAGCCTTGCTGGGTTCCTCCCTGTCTATATCACACCTGGTTTGGATTAAACTATAGTGTCTGTGATGATAGCGCCCTTCCTGGGGTAGGTCCTCTGTGGAAATCCTTTTAGGCAGTTAAGAAGTTCAAAGGTTCCTCCCGAGTCTTTTGTGTTGTTTTTTAACAGAATGGAAGGAGAGGGAGAGACAGATAGAAACATCAGTGTTGAGAGAGAATCATTAATTGACTGCACGCCTCCTACTGGGGATCAAGCCTGCAATCTGGAAATACCATACCCTGACCAGGAGTGGAACCATAACCCCCTGATTCATAGGTCAGCGCTCAACCACGTCAGCCAAGCTCTTTTGATTTTTAAAAACAACCAGCCTGCCGAAACCGGTTTGGCTCAGTGGATAGAGCGTCGGCCTGCGGACTGAAGGGTCCCAGGTTCGATTCCGGTCAAGGGCATGTACTGTATTTGCCGGCGTATAAGACGATTTTTTGGCCCTGAAACCCCCCCCCCCCCCCCCCCCCCGCCCCAATCTTAGTGGCTTCTTTCTCATTCATGCTTCATGTCCATTCCGGGTTGTTCCACATTCTCCTCACACAGGTTGCAAAACTGCCGAGTTTCTACCACCTGGAGAGTCATGGTAACAATGGCTAGGGGCAGGGAATATGACAAACTACAACCCGCCCCTATTGACTGGCTTTTTCCCAGAGGTGACATACGTCACTTCTGTCCCATTCGGTGACCAAAGCATACCACGTGGACCCTTTATAGGGGGCAGGGAAGTGCAAACTCACCATGTGCCCACGGCTTGGAGAGCCAGATGTGGTGAACAGCACTGATAATTACCCCAGATGTGCACCCTTCTGCACCTTGCTTTTTTTTTTTTAGCTCAGAAAAACATTTTTTTTTAAAATATATTTTATTGATTTTTTACACAGAGGAGGGGAGAGGAATAGAGATTTAGAAACATCGATGAGAGAGAAACATCGATCAGCTGCCTCCTGCATGCCCCCCACTGGGGATGTGCCTGCAGCCAAGGTACATGCCCTTGACCGGAATCGAACCTGGGACCCTTGAATCCGCAGGCTGACGCTCTATCCACTGAGCCAAACCGGTTGGGGCCAGAAAAACATTTAATTAATCATGCCATTTCAGTAAATAGAGCATCCTTTTTATTTTTTAAAATCTCCACCATTTTATTACATTTTTTTTAAAGCAGATGGACATTTGCATTCTTTTCAATATTTCCTTTACCAAAAACGCTGCAGTGGACACTCACCTGTTATTTTGCAAGCATGGGCATTACATCTCTAGGATACATTTCCCTTGAGTGGCATTGCTGGTCTACAGGGTTCACCCGTTTGTAACTTTGATAGGTACAGCCAGATGGTCCTCCACAGGGGTTAGGCCAGTTTCCTCCCTTCCCAGCAATGTACGGCAGGGTCTGCTTCCACACAACCTTGCCAAGGGAGTCTATCACCAAACTTTTGGGGTTTCACCAATCTGATGGTTGAAAATATTCTCATTTTAATTTCACATTGCATTTCTCTTAGTATGAATACAGTTTCTGGCTACGTCTTGATTTTCTTAATAAATAGTAAATGAGGATGAATTTACTTCTTCAGCACAACCCCTCCACCCCTACATGCACTCCCCTCCACCCCCCACCCACCCACACACATCCTCTCTGCTCTGTTCTTGCATCACAGTTTCTGGTGAATTCCACAGTTACTTTGCCTTATTATGATGTGTAAATATATTTAGCAATAGCTCCAAGGAGTGTATTATAATAAGATTTCCTCTCATGTCTTCTTTCTCCCTCCACCCCTGGACTTAATAATTGCCTTGGGTTTTTTTGTGTTGTTTTTTTTTTTTTACACCCAGAATTGTTTAAAAGATTCCTGAGCTGCCCCTTCAGCCCTGGATTCTACCTCTGAGCCATGAAACGAGTTAGGATTAAATTTCTATTTTGAGTATGCCACTCCATTTTTTACATCTCTGTGTTAAAGTGACTTAGATTCTTCCCTAATACACTGTTCCTTCCTATATGACCTCTTTTTCTCCTTCATCCCCACTGGAAGTCTTAGAACCCGCCTTTTATCC
>NW_006287904.1:1626781-1629555 GCF_000327345.1 Myotis davidii | reverse complement strand
CCCCCCCCCCCCCCCCCCCCCATCCTGAAATTTCATGATTATAGCCCTGTCATGGGCATTTATCTCCTTCCCTGACATCATTCCTTTCCTCATCTCCAAATGTTTGCCTGCCCCTGCCCCCACTTTGTATATTTTATCTTTCAACTCTTTTGGTTCTTTATTTTAAGACCCTGTTGGTTTCTACTTCCAAAAGTTCTTACTGCCCGGCTGGTGTCGCTCAGTGGTAGAGCATTGACCTATGAACCAGGAGGTCATGGTTCGATTCCTGGTCAGGGCCCCAGCCCGTTCCCCGCCTCCGACCCTCCTACCGGTCTCAGTGTGCTTTCTTCTTTAATTCTCTAGTTGTAGGACTTCCATTCAGCCAGATTTCAGGCGGTCTGGATGACAATTATTCTGTATTTTAGTTGTAATTTTGATGTGGTTGTGGGATGCAGTGAGTACTGTGTTTACCTATGCCACCATCTTGGTTCCTTTCTGAAACTCTCTGATAAAAGCTTTGACATGCCAGTACTCCCAGTCATTCATACTTAGTATCAATTACATTAACCACCACGTAAACTTAACTAAGCTATGGGGTGTTAGATAGTAAGAAACAAAGATCACTAAATGCCAATTGAAGAAAGAGCTAACTCCATTTGCTTGCCTGGGAAGGGAGAGCCACGTCATTCAGTCTGAGTTCTGCGTGTCTCAGAGACAAATCGAAAGGGCTAAAGGTCTAGATGTGGAGCAAGAAGGGAGGGAACAAACAAATATAAGGCAGTTCTCTGAGTGCAGGTCTCTGGGTGGTGGACGAGGAGGACTCTGAACTCTTCTTTGGGACCTCCCAGGTGTCACATCACTGATTCCGAGATGCGTGGATTCAAACAGATCCAGGAGGGGTCCTGTAAGGTGTTCTGGTGGGCCCAGGACCAGATTCAGCAGGCTGGAGTGTCAGGAGATGGTCGAGCCTGGCCAGTGTTCCTCAGTGCTTGAGCGGCAACCTATGAGCCAGGAGGTCACAGTTCAATTCCCGGTCAGGGCACATGCCCGGGTTGTGGGCTCCATCCCCAGCGGACGGTGTACAGGAGGCAGCCGATCAAAGATTCTCTCTCATCATTGATTTTTTTCTCTCTCTCCCTCTCCCTTCCTCTCTCTGAAATCAATAAAAACATAGTTTAAAAAAGTATTTGCATTTGAAGAGGAGTACCCAGACCTTAGGACGAGGAGGACACAAATACATCATCTTTTTTTCTCGTGTTATTAGATATAGTTTCACTACTCCCAAAGGGCAGAAGATATAGAATCACCCTAACACGAAGGAGGAAACAAACATATCTTTTCTTCTGGTTTCATAAGCTACAGTATCACTGCTCCCACAGGGGCCGAAGATGCAGAATCACTGCTCCCAAAGAGTGGATGGAGTTCATGGTGGGAATTCCTGAGTCTTTTTGAAGGAGGAGATAAAGAGCTTTCTGAGCAGGCCTCTGACTTTTTAGATCCTGCTGTGTGGACAGCTGTTTTCAGGGAGAGCTGTGAACTACACAGGGCTGGTGGTTTCTTTGTCAGCTGCTCTCTAGAAGAGAAACCAGCCCTTGGGTGCACTTTTCGAGGTGGGACCATGATTTGTGGGTAAGTCACAAGGAGATTGCTGGGCAGAGATATAATGGTCCCACAGGAAGTGGGGGGTGGGTGGTGGTTACACAAAAGGGGACCTGTCCCTGATGGGGTCAGCCTAAGGCCGGCTGGTAGTGAAGGGCAGCTGGTAGTGTTCTTGACTTTGTGCAGTAAAAATTTCACAACACCAAGTCCAGGTGGTTTTTAGAGGATGTTTATTAAAGTTGGAGACAGTGAAACAAGGCCATCCACAAAAGTGTACTCTGCAGCCCCGCCCCCCCACATAAGCCAGCTGCTTATATAGGGTAGGACAGTGGTTGGCAAACTGCGGCTCGCAAGCCACATGCGGCTCTTTGGCCCCTTGAGTGTGGCTCTTCCACAAAATACCACGTGCGGTCGCACACATACAGTGCTATTGAAACTTCCTGGCCCATGCGCAGAAGTCGGTTTTCGGAAAGGAGATAGAAGAAACAAGTCTACAAGACGAGTGTGGATGGGAGAGTTGGAAGGGGTCGACCTCAGCAAACTTACCTCAATCAGATTGAGGACGTTTTTAGCAAAGGCCAGCTTAGGAGCACCCTAATTAAGTTAATAACAATGCACCTACCTATATAGTTTAAGTTTAACAAATTTATTGCTTTCTCCCCCCTCCCTAATCTATCACCAATAGATTTCATGCAACCCACTTATGTCTCTTCCTTTGATTGTAATGTATAAAACAAAGTGGTGCCTGGCCATTCTCTGGAGCATTATCTCAATATGTTGAGGTCCTGCTTCCCTGCATACGTCGACAGTTTGGCTCAAATAAACTCACAAAAGTTCTTTACAGGTTACAATGGTTTTTTACGTTAACAAGTTAATAACAATGTACCTACCTATATAGTTTAAGTTTAAAAAATTTGGCTCTCAAAAGAAATTTCAATCATTGTACTGTTGATATTTGGCTCTGTTGACTAATGAGTTTGCCGACCACTGGGGTAAGACAAAGATTACATGGGGAGGTAGGGATTACAGGCATGGGGACATAGGCCATGCAGGTTGGAGTGAGACTCCATTGTTTGGGCAACAGGGTTCATCTTTCCATGATAATAGGCAGTTCTTGTATGAGAATAGATTGCATTCCAAGCTTAACTCTCAGGTCCCAGGTTGACTACCAGGTCCAGAGGTGGGGCGGAGGGGTG
>NW_006287904.1:1623273-1626396 GCF_000327345.1 Myotis davidii | reverse complement strand
GAGTGAGGGGGTGGGGAGCGGCCTACATCTCCCACCAAATTAGACTGTCCTTTCTTTAACCAGAACAAGGCAATCACGATTAACAGAGCATGATTATTATTTTCCAAGATCCTTGAGGGAGGAGGAACGTTGGTTCATCTCCCATATAGAGGTGCAGGAACCCTCCTTAATCAGATGGAAGGCCCCGCCCTCAACCTCTGGCCTTGGTCTGTTTACCCTGGGCCTGGTTTCTCTTCCTGCTGTGAAAGTCCAGAGTTCCTGAGCTGGGGAGCTTGCTGAGAGCTGGAACTTCTGCCTAGTGGCCTTCCTGGTCTTCAGCACTTGGCTCTCAGCCCCGTGCTCCCGCATCTGCCTCCCGGCTCATGGCAGTTTTACACTAGAAAGTGGTCATTCTTTCCTGGGGCTCAAAATAATCTACAGCCACCTCTTCTCTTGAGAAGTAACTCAGGATCACTTCTAGCTTCCTCCAGAGGGTGTGCAGTGTTCTGTTCTACTCTTGAAACACGCCAGAATGGATTCAGCAATCAAGAGGCAGAGTTGAAACTGGAAATGAGTCAGGGATATAAGTCAACTTTTCTTCCATCCCACGGCACCCATCTTTTTGAAAGATCTCTATTGCACTCATCAAGTCCAAGCAATGTGTAAATATTTTTAGCACATAAACTGCTGGGAATTGAGGTTATCCAAGACCCATGACTAATACCAGGAATTGTGCTCTGGCCGTACATTCAAGGTAAAAATAAATGCTGGAAATAGGAAGCCTTTCATCTGAAAGGATTGATATTCTCACATGCTTCTGAATCAGCTTGCCAAAATAGTACAGATGATCTTTATTTTTAAATTTCATATATTTGCAACACACGCTGGGGAATAAAAATAGGAAGTTAAGGGTCTGAGAATTGACAAATGTTACTGTCCTGTCTGGAATCCCATAATACATCCACAAGTCTTTTGCTGGAAGGGAGGCATGGAAGCCATAATGCCAAGCCCTTGGCCACCGTGGCACCAAGTTCAGATCTGTGCAAAAGCTCACACCCCAACCTTTGGTCCCCCCTTTTGAGCTCTGTGTTCCTGGGCAAGTTTCCATATCTGCACTCAAGAGTTTTTTGTCTGGGACAGTGTGAAAGAACCTTCTAAATCCTAAAAAGACAATTTATATTATACAAACATTAGCTATTGTGAATGAAAACAGAACTGAAACTTATAGGGAAATTGGTACTAGGTAGAAAACAAACAAACAAAAAACCTAAATCCTGGCCATGTGGCTCAGTGGTTGAGTGTCAACCTATGAACCAGGAGGTTACAATTCGATTCTTGGTCTGGACACATGCCTGGGTTTTGGGCTTGATCGACGATTCTTTCTCATCATTGATGTTTCTATCTCTTTCTCCTTCTCCCTACCTCTCTGAAACCAATACAAATATATATTTAAAAAATACCTAAGGTTAGAGAGCCTTATAAGAAGGAAACTACTTACCCAAATGTTCTTTCATTTTTGTCTTTTGAGAAAAGCGTTGTCATTGAGGAACGGCATTTATGAAAGTTCTGGACTCATAGGACTAATAGGACACCTAGTCTACATTTAACTCTTCATTTCAAGGTGGAAACTGAGACGTGGGGAGACTAAGTGGTTTTGTTGTAATGTACCCCGCGAATCACAGAAGGACGCCTCAAGAAGTCGAATTAAAGAGTCACATTTATTGCAATCTGGGACTATGAGGGGGCATCTTGCTTTCCCAAATCTCATAGTAATAAGATGGTGGCGAAGCCAGACTTCTATAGGCAAAGATCACAAAGGTATTGATTACATCTCAAGGTTTGGAATGAGGAACCTGGTTTGCAAAAAAGCAGTTTACAGAAGCAGAAGCAGCATGTTATCTAAATTACAGTTTTGGGTCTCCGGAACACTGAGTCAACAGGGACATGTTAACTGGAGCCCTCTGACCTTGGGATAACTGTGCTGTCCTTCCCAGGTAAAGGAAAATGTGCTTTCTAAGACCAGTATGACCACTACAAATGGGATTTCACATTACAATCAATAGGGTATTTAATTGAATGGGATAATTTATATAATTCAGAAAATCAAAATAACTTTTCTATTGTTAAACAAAGCAAGTAAGTACAGAAGCCAAACAGCAGGGTTAAAGGTAAACTATAGTTTCTACCTGAGATGATTGCTACCATACTTCAATTTGACTGAAGCCACACAGCAAGTTAGTGTCAGGGCTGAGCCAACAATCCAGGCCAGTGTTCTCTGTGTATAGCTCATTTGGTCTTCGTTTGCATTGCCTTTCTCCATGTTTCCAATTCGGAGCACCCTATATTTCTGCCCTGGTTTCCCTTAGATTATAAATGCAGCTCACTTCCCATGTTTCTCCTCCCAATTCTATCCTTGCTCTTCCCTTTGCCATCCCAAATTGCCATCCAGCCAGCCTTGTATTAGGCACACAATTGATTTGCATTCCTTCTTTTCCTCTACTTTTTCCTAGTCTCTTCTGACCAGAAATCATCAATCTTTTTTTCTCAAAACAAAAAAACAAGCTCGACCAGCGCAGCTCACTTGTTGAGCGTCGACCTATGAACCAGGGTGTCAGGGTTTGATTCCAGTCAGGATACATGCCCTGATTGTGGGCTCGATCTCCACTGGGAAGCATGCAGGAGGCAGCTGATTAATGATTCTCTCTTGTCATTGAGGTTTCTGTCTCTCTCCCTCTCCCTTCCTCTCTGAAATCAATAAAAATATACTTAAAAAGCAAAACTAGCCACCTGCCCTCTAAGTAGGCTAAGTAGCTGTCTAGGTTGTTAAATCCAGCAACTTGTGCAAGACCTACACCCTCCTTTTGGGTGGAGAGGCAACATTGGACAATGCATGCCTTTAAAGCAGCGGTTCTCAACCTGTGGGTCGCGACCCCTTTGGGGGGCAAACGACCCTTTCACCGGGGTCACCTAAGACCATCGGAAAACACACATATAATTACATATTGTTTTTGTGATTAATCACTATGCTTTAATTATGTTCAATTTGTAACAATGAAATTGGGGGTCACCACAACATGAGGAACTGTATTAAAGGGTCACAGCATTAGGAAGGTTGAGAACCACTGTGCTAAGTGGTTAGACAAT
>NW_006287904.1:1588396-1622733 GCF_000327345.1 Myotis davidii | reverse complement strand
AAGGGTCGCGGCATTAGGAAGGTTGAGAACCACTGCTTTAAAGGGTGTTAAGCCGTACGGGACTTCAAGGTTTTTCCCCAAGGTCTTCGCCTTGGATGCTGCCCACTAAGCGCCGGATCATGATAGATAAGTAACTTTAATTTTACTGTGGATAATTTTAAAAGCATGTGCTCATCCCATCACTCATTTATGATTCATGTATGTAATAAATATTTACTGAACTCCTACTATGTGCCAGGCCTGGGACTGGATACTGGAAACATAGTAGTTTAAGGCAGACGTCATCTTGCACAGAACTTATAGTTTGTCTGGAAGAGAGGTATTAAACGATTACACTAAGGTGTGGTGCCTGTTCTGAGAGGGGGCAGAGGGGTGCGCTAATTCAATCTAGACCTCAGGAAAGGCCTTCTTGAGGAAGCACCTGAAGGGGGCGCAGGAGTTGGTAAGATGGGGAGAAGGGTGCCGTGTGAGGTCAGTGGGGCTCATTTGAGGACCTGAAGAAAGTCTGTGAGTCTGAAGGACAGAGTGGGTGCAGGAGAAGGCTCCCAGGTGAGGGGGTGAGGCAAGCAGGATCGGATCAAGGAGGGCCTTGGGACCCATGCCAAAAAGTCTGGGCTGGGGAAGCCCCTAAAGTGTTTTTTAAGCTGGAAAGAGACATGGTCAGCTTTGCCTTTTTGAACATTAATTCTGGCTACAATTGAAGGGAAAGATTGGAGACAAGAAGTGGGGCTGGAGTTCATCCAGAAGAATATTGATGCCCGAGGCTGGGGTGGTAAAACCAACATGAGGGTGTGTGTGTGTCTGTGCAGGTAAGAAAGGGGAGGAAGTGGGAATGCTAGTGTCTGGCACGGGCATCTGATGGATTGTGAGACAGAAATGATGCGCTCATTGAATTAACCTGCAAATGTGTGGGAGGTGGGAGCAGCAAGGGCCAAGTCTCGCCTGCAGAAGAATTTGGCCAGGCTTTACTCAGTTTTTTTTTTTTTTTAAATATATTCATTCTAGTTGTCTTAGTAAAAACTACGAATTATTGTAGGACATACATATTTTAGCTATCATCCCTTGTTAGTACATATAAAGCTCTCTCATTCTTTTTTTTTTTAAGTTGTATAGATTGTGTAAGCAGGCACATACAGAAAAGTGTACATAATGTACTATACAGCTTATTGGATTTTCACCAAGATAATTTTTCATCTGCATAACCATCACCCAGATCACAGAACACTATCAGAACCCCACAAATCTCCCTCAGGCATCTTCTAGTCACTACCTCCACTATCCTGACTTCTAGATCCTTAGTTTAATTTTGCCTGTGCTTAAAATTTATATAAATGGGATCATACAGTGTGTAATCTTTTGTGTTGCTTCATTCTTTTAAATGACTATGTGTTATTCCATTGTATGGACATATGATTTATTTAGCCAGTCTCCTCCAGATGGTATTTAGAAATGTTGTATTCCATCATTTGCTATCACCAACAATGCTGCAATAAATTCTGCATAAATAACTCAAAATAGTACCAATATATCAAGGATGGTTTTTTAGTTGCAAGTAACATAAAAACCAAATTAAAAAAGCTGCCTAAACAGTAAAGACGTTTGTTATCTGACTTAGAAGTCTGGAAGTAAGCAGCTCTAGAGCTGGTTAAGGTAATGGCTCGATGTCCCCACCCCTCATTTTTTCCTCTGGCTTTATCCTCAAGGTTGGACCCCTCATGTTCCTTGTCCTGTGAGATTTCGGTTCATATATATTTTACCCATTTTTCTATTGGGCTCAGACTGCTGACATTCATGTCTCTGTGCCTGCATTTATTAGCTGTGCATTTGTTGTACCTCAACTCTCCACCTCAATTTCCTCACCTATAAAATGAGGGTAATAATAGTACCTATCCCATTAGGTCTCATGGAAGAAACACGTAAAATCATGTAAATGGGAGTAAATACTCCTTTTACTGTTTGCTGGGTGGTAAGTGTTTGCTGACTGCATGGATGGGTTGTTGGTTGGGTTAGCCTTGGGGCCAGTCTTAGACATTTACAGTTTAGAAAAAGGAAGGCCTTTCCTTTCCCTCTGCTGCCCACGTCTTCATCCCTTTCCCATCTGCCTGCTGTGGCAGAAACATTATTTTAATAGGAGATAGGACCACTCATTTGGCAAAAGAGGCTTTAAATCGCAGGTGGCTGGGAGAGTTATTATTATTAGTGCAAGTGGATTTCATTTAAAACGCAGATACTGATCTCTGATTTTTTGTTTGATTTTGTAAGGAAAGGTAGAACTGAGGCTAATGGTGAGAGAATGAGAGCCACTGAGGTGTGGGATAAGCAAAAGGAATAGATGGGCACAACCAAAACAGATTTTGCTGTGTCCATTTTCTTAAAGCAAGCAGTGTTTTTATTTACGGAGGACCTCAGTTTTGCAATGCAATAATATAGTCTGTGCTATAAATAAGAAATAAGAAACCACAGGAAAGTGGGTTCAGGACAAATAGTAAGGCTGAAATTCTGTGTGTGCCTTTTACGTGTTGACTAATCACATAGCTTTATTCTTAGGTTGCATCTGTTCACACCTGGTACACACCCATATAAATAAATCCCTTCCTGTGTTTTTGTTAATGCTGCTGTCCGCCCCATGGCGTGAGAGAGAAGGGTAGGAAGCTTGGCTTCACTGTCAGCCAACGCCACACGTCTCACTTTTAGGACGATTTTGTGTGAACATTTGAGAGGCTGACATAGTTTTCAAGTTGGAGGGGCTGGTACCACCTTTAAAAATGCCTGTGAATTCTGACTACAGGCTAAATGCTGTCGGTTTGGAACTCCCTCAGGAGGGAAGGGCAGGCTCATAGTCATTCCATTATCGATCTCGGCTTTATTTCCAGGTGGCTATCGCTGTGTACACAAAAGCTCACCTTTCACACCCTCTCTCAGGCTCTTTCCCAACGGTCTTTGCTTTTTTATTTTTGCAGATCGATCTGTTATCTGGAACCCAGTTATCAGTTTGCTCTTATCAAAATCACCCCAACAGCTGCTATTAAAATGCGCTTTTACAATAGACATTGGTGTAACCTGGCTCCTGGTGTCTGGCAAGTGTTTTCTGGCATCTGTGAGGAGCCCAGGCGAGGCTACACAGAAAGGCAGGCGGACTGTTCTCTGGCGAAATGCCCACATCCTACGAGAACCGGACTTGGAACAACCTTTAAAAAACACCACTCTGTGCTCAGGCCAGACTGTTCTCATTCACACTAGCTCCTGGCCCCGCCCAGTGTGTCATCTTAAAGGCAAAGCCTCTTTTATTTTGCAAACTTGCAACAAACAAAATGTGGGTGCAGCAAAATTAAATACTGAATGTTGTCTGACATGGCGCATCCACTTTAAAAAGAAGACACAATTGAGTTACTCTGGAGTTGTTTAAAGCATTGCTTTCACTTAGAGGTAGGCCTAGTTTGCTCTCTGAAATCAGGTTCCCTTCCCTGCAAATTTTAAGTGGAGGCTGCATCCAATTACTATTTCAAATAAAGTTGAGGATGAAGATTCTTCCGGCGAATAAATTTTGAGTTCCCGTTATGTGCAGGGTTCCCCGCTAACTCAGCGCCCACCAGGTGCTGGCCTTAGACAAGGGACAGGAAGAGCAGCCTGGGACTAAATATGATTAAGTCGCACAGCAGTCTGACCAGGGCATCGATTCTGACCCTGGAGAGGGGGGCAGCGGGGGCTTCAGAGAGGGGGTGACAACTGTGCTGGGCCTTGGAGGATGAGTAGGACTTTGACCCCTCCAAATGGAGGAGAAGGACATGTTCCAGTTACTACCATTGCATACTAAACTGCCCTAAAATTTAGTAGCAAAAAACAACCATTTTATACTAGTACTAGAGGCCTGGTGCACGAATTCATGCACCAGTGGGGCCCATCTGCCTGGCCTGTGAGATCAGGCCGAAACTGGCTCTCCAACATCCCCTGAGGGGTCCTGAAACCCACATCCATTAAGCATTCAGTTCCCTTCTGTCCTCTCCCCCCACGCCCCGGAAACCTCCAGTCTGCTTTCTCTCTGTGGATTTGCCTGCTCTGGATGTTTCCTGTACTAGTAACTGGAACATGCGGCCTTTGGTGCCTGGCTTCCTTCACTGAGCGTACGGATTTTTGAAGCCCATCCATGTGTCTGTACTTCTGAGTTTTAGATATGTTCACCCCACCCCTTTCTGGTGGTTTCTCCTCAGGTCAGGTAGCTTCCTCCTGTGCAGGCAGAAGATTGGGGGATAGAATGAATGGTTATTCTCTCAATGTCGCTTCCAAACATTATTTTCCTCAATATTTTAATTAAAAAAGAACATCCGTATCTGATCCTATTTTACCAATGATTTATCCTTGGTATTCCTTTAAAGTTGAGGGTTTTTTTTGTTTGTTTGTTTTAACATACTTTTTTTTTCTTTCTATAAAATACCTTGGTATGTCCTATCTCCCCAGTTTTCTGTCTCCAAATCCTCTCTAGTTGGGCCAGCTGCATATGTGACGAGAATGTCTGAGTGTAGACGCTGCTGCTTCCATAAGACAACTTTATTAACAGTTATGAGAAACCCGATGGTCATGTATTAAAGATCTTCACGGTTACCAGCATTATCACCCTGTGAATTTATATGTACAGTGACTTCCTTTTTGTAGACTATAGAATAGCTATATACCCTACATTTACTTTCATGTATTCTATAGATTTTTGTAGGTTTTTGTTTTGTGTTGTAATCATCACCCAAGGATAGTTTTTTCCATTGATTTTTAGAGAGAGTGGAAGGGAGGGAGGAGGGAGGTAGAGCGGGGGGTGGGGTGGGGAGAGAGAGAGAGAGAGAGAGAGAGAGAGAGAGAGAGAAACATCGGTGTGAGAGAGACACAATGATTAGTTGCCTCCCAGTCATTCCCTGATTGGGGCCAGGGAGTGAACCTGCAACCCAGGTATGTGCACTTGACCAGGGAATCAAACTGGAGATACTTTGGTGTATAGGCTGACACTCCAACCACTGAACAACACTGGCCAGAGCTAGATTTTTATAGTTTTAAATGGACTTGCCATACATTGATGAAGCCTCATTCTCATAGCAGCTCTCTGACATAGTATAGATATAAATGTGAGTTCAACAATGCTGGATTCACAGACTGACCCTGCAATTGTTACCTGTTGGCAAATACGGTGTCTTGACTGAGGCTAGCGGAGTGGTTGCGGAGTGGTTGTGGTATATCGGGTAATGTCTCCCATTGTGTGGGCCCAGAGAAGTGATGTTTTCAGTTTTCTCAGAAAGCACAGTAAGGAGCACCATTTACTTCAGTTTGGGAAATGTTGGTGTTGATTTTTCTTCAGGTCCTGAGCTTGTGATTGATTAGACTCTTTAATTATTCACTAGTTTTCTTTCAGGAAGCCTCAGAACTTTTGGAGAGAAGGGCATTCATGTCGGTAGACATTTTAAAAAATATATATTTTATTGATTTTTTACAGAGAGGAAGGGAGAGAGATAGAGAGTTAGAAACATCGATGAGAGAGAAACATCGATCAGCTGCCTCCTGCACATCTCCTACTGGGGATGTGCCCGCAACTCAGGTACATGCCCTTGACCGGAATCGAACCTGGGACCTTTCAGTCCGCAAGCCGATGCTCTATCGACTGAGTCAAACCGGTTTTGGCGACATTTTTAATTTCTCATCTTTCCTCTCCTCTTTCTTTGCACTAAAGACAGAGATGAAAATCCAGTCATAACTTTTAATGACTTACTGTCTGGAGGGTAACTAATCTTCTCACTCTGGGACTAAATGTCCCGGGAAACCTATCACCAACAGTATGAATAGTTTTAATGGAATTTTGTCTCTTGTATGACACTATCTGTGGAAGTCCGTGTCACCTATAACACAACAAAATGTGAATCTGAATATTCTTAGTTATTTTGCAGTATACCATTCATTGGCTGCAATTCAGAATTATATCACCCTTTTATTAGCAAGGAGGTACTCTTTCACCCAATTTACTTCAACAAGTATTCATTGAGTGCCTTTTAGGTGCCAGATACTTTAAAATTAAACCCCTAGCCTTAGGACTGGTTCCATGGCTTGCCAGGTTTTAAATTCTATTGGATCATGAAAGTTCAAGTTAATTAATTCTAGATACTAAAAAATAAGACTTCCTGTTAAAATGGAATTTAATCTTGCAAGATTAAGACAGATACTTGAAAGCCTTCTTATAATTGAGACAGCTCTTAAGATCTTAAACTTTGAGAAGTTGGACCAAAATGATTATACCAGAAACACCCTGCTGAGCTTTATTATACATTTCAAATTATTTTATGGTATTGGAAATAATAGGAGAAATGTTGATAATACACTAATTATGAAATCTGAGTACGGGAGAAACTCCATGTCTGAGGAAATGGACAGTAGTGATGTAAAGAGCCCAATGTGGCAAGACATGTGGCAGGAAATGGAGGAAGATATGCCAGCACTTTCTTCACAAATATGCCTCAAAGCCCAGCCGGAGGCGTGACCTCAGTGGTTGAGTGTCGACCCATGAACCAGGAGGCCAAGGTTCGATTCCTGGTTAGGGCACTTGTCAGGGCTTGATCCCCAGTGTGGGGTGTGCAGGAGGCACCCAACCAATGATGATTCTCTCTCATCATTGATGTTTCTATCTCTCGCTCTCTCTCTCTCACTCTCCCTTCCTCTCTGAAAGCAGTAAAACAATAAATAAACAAATAAAAAAACAAACAAACAGATAGCCCTAGTCGGTTTTGCTCAGTGGTTAAAGTGTTGGTCCAAGGACTGAAGGGTCATGGGTTCAATTCTGGTCAAGCGCATGTGCCTTTCCCAGGGCCAGTCTGGTTGCATGTGGGAGGCAACCAATCAATGTGTCTCATATCGACGTTTCTCTCTCTCTTGCCCCACCCCTTCCACTCTCTCTGGAAATCAATGGAAAAAATATCCTAAGGTGAGGATTAACAAAAAAACCCCACACAAATAAAATGGATAGATATATATATTTTTTCCATTGGTGGATACAGAACAGTAAACAACATTATAGCACATAGAGATGGTATTTGGGAGAACAAAATATCACTGAGGGGTTGTATGGTCTTGTGTTCTAGTAAGAGATTGTGCCCTGAGGGGTCTGGAAAAAAGGGGATTACTCTAACATTCCAAAGGTAAGTTATCATAGATGCAAAAGTGACAACAGACACACTCAGTTAAGGGAAGACTGACCTTTGTCAAGGAAGGCCTAGGACGTGACTACCCACCATGACTCACTTTTAGGTCGGGAGTTTTAGTTTCAGACCATCCTATGTGGTTACTTTATGCCTCTGCGTTTGTAAGGCCCACCATGCAGGCCTCCCCTGAGCTTGTCAGGTTTAGTATGTGGCCTCTTTTTTTATCCACACAGTGACCTTGGCTTCATTTATGAGCTTAAGATATATATTCTGATAGGACAGATCCAGTTGCTCCTCGTAAAATGATAAAATTGTGAAGTATTTTCCTTTTTAAAAAACTTCTTTCCTGTTGAAAGTATTACATGTCTCCTTTTCCCCCCATTGACCTCTCCCAGCCCGCCCCTGCCCCCTAGCACAGGCCCTCATCCCCCTAGTGTCCATTGGTTATGCTTATATGCATGCATACAAGTCCTTTGGTTGATCTCTTCCCCCCACCTCCCACCCTCCTCTGCCTTCCCTCTGAGGTTTTATGGTCTGTTCAATGCTTCTATGTCTCTGTCTGGATCTATTTTTGTTCATCAGTTATGTTGTTGTATTTTACTTTTTTTTTCTAAGTAGGTGCACTTCACTTAAATTCTCCTTGATTATTTCTAATCTTTCTAATTCCCTTGTTAAAATATTTCATATGATCTTATCACCCCTTTGAGATAAAGAATTGCTGTTGGATAAAATGTGATTCCATCCAGAGAATATTTTATGTACCTTAAGGGTGGTGCCTAGTAAAATTTTATCTCTTGCTTCTTTAAGAAAATTTAGATGCTATAAATTCAGCCTCTAATCTTCTTGGATAGATTCCTCATTCTCATTTTATGACACAGTCTCTTCTGTTTTATTTAATAGTTTAATAGTCATGTTTGAAATTGGTTGGGAAGCAATCTCAACAAACGGTTTACAGGCTCCTTTTAATGGGCAGTGTTAGATATTTATTGCTCTCGGATATAACATTGTTATTATTATTAGAAATTATTTGTTGATTGCTGGTGGTTGCACTCGGAGCTGTGTGAGACATAGAGAAGCGATAATCACTGCCCTGTGGCCCATTATCTGGCGAATAAAAACGAGGTGTCTCTGTATGGTTTCTCTGGCTCCACGGCAGATATTCCCTCCCATAGGGAATGGACACGACCTAGAGTCAGGTGATGTATTTTCACCTTATTTTTTTGGGCCTCTTCCCATGAGTATTACTAGTAGATTTCTTGGCAGTCAAGGTGAACTCCCTAAGAGGAAACATTAAGAGTCATAAACTAAACCGATGACTTGTGCAGGCACATCATGTTGATTCATGACTCCAGCCTCTGCATTAGGTTGGCATTGCTCATATCTGTAAATAAGTGTTGGAAATAACCTGAGAGGTTGGGGTCATTCAAAACCCACTGGACAAGAACTATCCCCAAAGGAACGAAGTAGAGGGATCTCTTCCCTAACATTGGCAAGGACACTTGACGAACTCTGCTTGTTGAGCCAGGAGTATTGTTTTCTTTAGCTTGCTCATACTTTTTAAAAAATTATTGACTTGAGAGAGAGAGAGGAAAGGTGAGAGAGAGAGAAAGAGAGAAAAACACCAATTTGTTGTTCTACTTATTTATGCATTCATTGGTTGATTCTTTTGTTGTTGTTGTTAGAACAACTCAGCAAACTAAAATTTCCATTGATTGTGGACAACTTTGTTTCACACATACATCGAACAGGTCAAAAATAAATAAATAAATAGCAATTTTGTAGACAAAAAAAATGTGAAAAAAAGAAACCTTTTTATCTTGGCCTTTTAACCCCTTCCCCGGCAGAAACGTGTATACACGTTTTCACAAAATGTTCTTTTTTCAGTCGTCGACGAGTATACTCGTCGACGACTGAAAAAAGAACATTTTGTGAAAACGTGTATACACGTTTCTGCCGGGGAAGGGGTTAAACCATCTCATACAAACCAACTACTTATAGTACAGCTAAGTACATACACAAAAAGTTACTGGAATGCTCAGAATAACACTTTTTTTTTTAAAGGTTTTCTTCTCCTTTAAGATTATAATGAACATGGTCATACCATTGGCTCAGTGGATAGAGTGTTGGCCTGTAGACTTAAGGGTCCCAGGTTCGATTCCAATCAAGGGCATGTACCTTGGTTGCAGGCACATCCCCAGTAGGGAGTGTGCAGGAGGCAGCTGATGGATGTTTCTCTCTCATCGATGTTTCAAACTCTCTATCCCTCTCTCTTCCTCTCTGTAAAAATTCAATAAAACATATTAAAAAAATACAAACAAATTTTCCTTTTTAAAGTACTTTTAAGAAAAAAAGCAGGGCCTTGGAAGTTTTGGTTCTTTTTTCCTCCCCTATTGCAAATTCACGTTGTGGTTTTGGTTGGATGGTGGAGAGTGCGTGTCATCTGCAGGTGGCACTGCCCAAAGTGGGTGGGTGGGCAGGCAGGCGGGACCACGTTTAGATTCTGAGACAGGAAGTGGAGGGTGAATAGGTCACGGAGGCCTTTAACGTTTCCTTTTTTTGCTGTCTAGTCATCCCCATCGGTCTTCTGCTTCTTGGTGTCAACATCCTCATCCTCATCATCTTCAGCTGCCCGTTTCTCTGTAGCTGCCTCAGCCTCCTCATCTTCATCCCATCCTCTTCCTCACCATCACCTTCCTCTTCCTCCTCCTCCCCTCCTTCTTCCTCTTCTTCATCTACCTCATGGTCAGCCTCCTGCTCCCCCTTTTCCTCATTAGCGTTCCCATTCGCAGGTGCATCTCTTCCGTTCTCTGTCTCCTCCACAACTTCCTTCTTCTCCTTTAGTCCTTGGTGGTGATCTCAGAGTTGGTGTCCACGGCCGGTTGTGTCTGACATGGTGGGGCACTCGGTGATCCTGTGCATCAGATTTTTTTTTTTTTTAAAGCGAGAGTTGGAGGACTCTGGCGAAGAAGCGGCCGAGGTGGTTGCAGCGAGCGGAGAGGGAGCCACAGGGACAATGCAAAGATGGCTTTTCAGAACAGCCAGTTCATTGGCTGATTCTTGTATGTGCCCTGACCGGGGATCAAACCCACAACCTTGGTGTATCTGGAAGATGCTCTAATCAACTGAGCTACCCCGCCAGGGCCTCCATATTCTGTGATTTTCATACATAACTGTTTATAGCGAATATACAGTATTTACATATTTTTATCCATACCGACTCCTCAGCTGGCCATGGCTGTTCTCTGTCAAGCCCGTGTCCTAGGCCTCGAAGGGTGTGTTCCCTCTGAGCACGACAGCGGCCTTTCGGAGGGGCCAATGCGGCTCTGTGTGGATGTGGGTGCCGGCTGCTCTGGGCCGGACTTGGAGGTGTCACTGAGGAAGTGAAGCGGACCCTGCGGGGAATGTGGTCCTGGGCCTGTTTCCTCAGCTTAGAGCCATCTCAGCTAAAAATAGCAGAAGCTGTTCGCCATCTGCCAAAGGCAGCTGTGTGGGTCTCCCATTGTGACCTGCAGGGAATACCGGTGTGGCTGGTCATTTCCCAAGAACTGACCTCGTTTACTGGGCAAAAGTTAATGTAGCTATCAATTGGTAGAGGGTCTTCTGTACTTTTTTCTCATGACCATTCGTGTGTGGTAGAAGGTACCTTTGGCTCTCCCTTTAGGCATCCCTGTAATCACATCAACCTGTTTTATATATATATATATATATTTGATTTCAGAGAGGAAAGGAAGGGAGAGGGAGAGAGAGATAGAAACATCAATGATGAGAGAGAATCAGTGACCCACTGCCCCCTTGCATTCCCCCCCCCCCACTGGGGATCGAGCTCACAACCCAGACATGTGCCCTGACTAGGAATCAGAACTGTGAACTCCTGGTTCATAGGTCAACGCTCAACCGCTGAGCCACATCGGCTGGGCTGGTTTTAAATAGAAGTGAACAGATTTACAGCTATATCAAGCAGAAAAGGAATTTCTCATAGACTATTAAGGTTCTTATAGAATCTCTGTGAGGGCTAAGAAGTTGGACTTGAAGGCCATGTAGCAAGGAACAATGCCCACATGACACCCTGTTCAGCCTAAGCGTCACAGTCATCTCTGCTGATCACAGACTCCGTGTTTCCCACCCATGATGCTGGGTGTAGATGCTGAATCTGCCCATTGTCCCTCCAGAGCAGATGTTTCTGCCAGTGCTGTACACCTGTTTCCCTCATCGGAGTTGAAGTCTTACATGAGTGTGTCTCATCTGTGCAGCCTGGGTCACAGGGGACACTAGGAAAGTGATGGTCTGACCTCTCTACCCTGGGAGGCAGGACTCACAGGAAGTGATGCTAACATAGGAAGAGTGTCCAAGGAGTGCTGAGTAAAACTGAAACCACAATACAATAGTACTGCTACATACCTGCCAGAATGACTGCAATGGAAAGGACCGGCAGCATCAGGCAATGGAACTCTCATCTGTTGCTGGTGAGAGTGTAAGTTGATACAACCACTTTGGAAAATTGTTTAGCAGCATCTACTACATCTGAACTATACACATCCTATGTATGACCCAGTAATTCCACCCAAGAGAAATGCATGCATTTGTTCACCAAAACACAGATACTAGCATATTCATGGTAACACCGTTTGTAGTTCCCAAACTGGAAACCACCCAGATGCACATCACAGTAGAATGGAGATGATCGGAAGTGAGTATTCACACCATGCAAACAACATAACCATCAACATTAATACACTGTGCCCTGGAATAGGATGGATGGATCTAGCAAACAATGTTGAATGGAAGAAGCTCAGAAACAGTACATTCTGTATAATAATATCTGTGTGGAGTTCTAAAACCAGCCAACTCAGCTATGGTGCTGGAAATAAAGATAGCATTTTCTTTAGCGGGGCAGTAAGTGGTTGAAGAGGCAAGAAGGTGGCATCCAGAGTGCTGGTTGCCTTCTGTTTCTTGATCTCGATATGGTTACTTGCATGTGTTCAGTTTGTATTTAGGTACTTTTCTGTAGGTATACTTTATTAAAAAGTATTACAAGTTCTTTGCTTAATCCCCCCCCCATTCCCTCTGAGATTCATCAGTCTTATATGCATAACCCATGGACACAGACAATTGTTCGGTGAAGTCCTGGGGGAAGGGGGAAGAGGGAAGAAAAAGGGGATATCAGTAATACTTTCAACACTACAGATAAATTTTTAAAAAAAGAATCAGGATTCACAGGGTTTTCTGCTCATCCACCCTATTTTTGATGTAGTGAATAAACAGCCTGCAAATCATGGGGCTGCTGGATTATGAAGCAATGATGCACTCTTGTCTGGTACTACTTAGAACTTACGAAACAAAATAAAACAGAATTGAAGATGCTCCATATTTCTTTTTCCCTGCTTTATTTTAATAAAGCACTTTATATTTCTAAAAAAAAGTAATACAATACAACATAGCACAGTATAATACAGCACAACAATGTAATGAAATACAGATGCTTGGGTAGCTACAAATAGGACATATGCTCCCTATGGCAAGTGTGTTGTTTGTAGGAAAGAATATGTAGCAAGTCAGGTATCACCAGAGGGAACAGGGAAACTGGTCACCTGGAAGGCCAAAGGGGCCAGGATAACATTTGTTTACCAAACATTTGCTGTTTTAAAAAAAATTTTTTTTAAAGAAATATTTTTATTGATTTCAGAGAGGAAGGAAGAGGGGGAGAGAGATGGAGACATCAATGATGAGAGAGAATCATTGATTGGCTGCCTCCTGCATGCCTCCCACTGGGGATCGAGCCTGCAACCCGAGCATGTGCCCTTGACTGGAATCGAACCGGGGACCCTCCAGTCCGCAGGCCAACGCTCTATCCACTGAGCCAAACCAGCTAGGGCCAAACATTTGCTTTTTCATCTCCATGTGAATTGCCTTCCTGCCCTTTGACTTCCCATACCACTACCCACCCCTTCTCCTTAGTTCAAGATGGCACGTAAGCTTCAACTGCCCAATTTGTCCTTGGATCTCATATTCTTATGGATGCCCATATGTACATATGTAATTAAATTTGCTTTACTTTTTCCTGTTAATCTGTTTTATGTCAGTTTCATTCTTAGGCCCAGCCAGAAGGACTGAGAGGGAAAAGAGGAGGAATTCCCCCCCCCACCCCCCATAGAGGGAAGGCATGTTCTAAAATTTGAATGTCAAAATTGTACAGCTTTGGAGGTTTATTAAAAATCGTTCAACTGTATGCTTATAAGGTATACGTACGATGGTATATACATTATACCTCAGTAAAACTGTAAAAAAATAAAAAAGAACAAAAGTGCCCTAACCGGTTTGGCTCAGTGGATAGAGCGTCAGCCTTTGGACTCAAGGGTCCCAGGTTCGATTCTGGTCAAGGGCATGTACCTTGGTTGTGGGCACATACCCAGTAGGGAGTGTGCAGGAGGTAGCTGATCGATGTTTCTCTCTCATCGATGTTTCTCTCTCATCGATGTTTCTAACTCTCTATCCCTGTCCCTTCCTCTCTGTAAAAAATTAATAAAATATATTTTAAAAAATAAAATAGAAAATAGAAAAAGCAGAAAGCAGGGTCAAGGAAGGGTAGAGAGTTTCTCCTCCTGTGTCATTCTTTAAAAAAAAAGGCAGGGGGGGGGGGACAAAAGTTACAATTGAAATGCTGTAATAAGGTGAAAATCTACTATTGGAGCCAAATGTATCCTATAAGGAAGGGGACCAGGCATCTAGATTTTTGGTGTTTAGTGTGATGGGCTGATTCACTCTGCTTCTACAGAGCACTGTACATAGAATTTGGAAAGAAATCGCTCCAAAACTTCGGCGTCCATGTTTGATGCAAATATCCAGAACCAACTTTCAGAAACGGAGGCCCTAACTGCCATAGCGAAAGATGTGTAATTGTGATTTATATTTTGTAGTTAAATAGAAATAAAGCATAAGAAAGGAAACTAATTTGATGAAGAACCAGACTATAGTTCAAGCTATTGATTATGGAGCCAGATAGAGATAACGTGATGAGAGATTGTGAACAATTTCACCTCACCTATTGAAAAGAAACATTTGCTTCTAACTTTTATAATTGCATTTAAAAAATTGTGTTGAATCTTTTTTTTAATAACAGACTTCTGAAGTTCAGTTATTTATATGTGGAACCAAATTCCATTAAGTGGTGCGTGGATCCTGAATGTATAAAAAAACATAGAGCCTTGACCAGTTTGGCTCAGTGGATAGAGTGTCGGCCTGTGGACTGAAGGGTCCCAGGTTCAATTCTGCTCAAGGGCATGTGCCTTGGTTGCGGGCACATCCCCAATAGGGGGCATGCAGGAGGCAGCTGATCGATGTTTCTCTCTCATCTATGTTTCTCTCCATTCCTCTTCCTTCCTCTCTGTAAAATATCAATAAAATATATTTAAAAAAAAACAAAAAAAACACCCCCCACACAAAAAAACATAGAGTTAAGGAAATGCTCTCTATTCCAACTGTAATAGAAGCCCGAAGCTTAATTTATCTTTGTCAGCAGTCTTTCTTCCCAAATGTATTTCTTGCCTTCCTCCTACCACACATCTCTGCTTATTATGAATGTCCACCCAGTCTTAAAGACTTAGCTCAAATGCAACTCCGAAGCACATTTCTTCTTGAGTTATAATTATTTGTGTAAATACATTATCAAGTATCTTGAATATAACGAACAGTGCCTTATTCATGGGGTCGCCTCTAGATACACTGCACTTGATAACCTTCTCTAAATGTTTATTAAATTGAATGGAATGTATCACCCCCTGGTGGCTGGACAGAAGAAAAACAACTTTAGACTTTGCTAAAGGATGTCCTCCAATTCCTCAAACTACTGTGGATGTTGGAAGGCTCAACTTGTGAAATTCAGTACAAGAGAATTGGAGGGTGATGCTCTAAAGTTGGAATATTGTAATGTTTTCACAACTGCCCATATTAACAGTGGCTGGGGCCCTCTCTTGGTGGAAATTACCTCCCTCTTTTTTATCCATTTTCCCCCCAGTCCTTTTTCACTCTCACGTTCCCTTTTTCTCCACCATAAATCCTTTTAAAAAAAATATCTACCAATTGTAATTTTTTCTTTCTTCATTTCTTGTTCTCAACTTTTCACTACTCAGGTCTTTGAAAAAAATTTTAATTAATTTCTGTTGTTTTTATTCAGTTATTTCCACTGTGTTCACACAGGAAGCATTATTTTCTTTTTGTTGTTGTTGTGTTTAATGGACACAGTGGACCAATTCCAAATTCATCCACTGATGTCCAGTTCCAGGGATGAAAAGATCTCTTCAAAGATAGTGTATTGCATTTAAAAAAAATATTTTTATTGATTGCAGAAAGGAAGGGGGGGGGGAGAGCAGGACGAAACATCAATGATGAGAGAATCATTGATTGGCTGCCTCCTGCACGCCCCCTACTGGGGATCCAGCCCACAACCCAGGCAATATGCCCGAGAATCATTGATCGGCTGCCTCCTGCACATCCCCTACTGGGAATCAAGCACGTAACCCGAGCATGTGCCCTTAACTGGAATCAAACCCAGGACCCCTTATTCCACAGGCTGATGCTCTATCCACTGAGCCAAACCAGCTAGGGTGTGTATTGCATTTTTATTAACTTCTTTTCCAAGACTCTTTCCCATTAAAAAAAATATTTGAAGGAGTCTGCTTAAAGTGAACATATAGGTGTTAGAATGATCTCAGCTGGTCATGAGCATAACCAAAAAGCAGAGTGAGAACGAACACTTGTGTAAATCACAGATATTCAGTCTGATCTTTCTATCAGTGCACCAATCCATGCACAAAGCTGATTTATGATGTACTGGGCCTATGGTTTTCTTTTAGGAGTCTGTAATCACTCATTTCTTTAAGTTTAGTGATACGATGAATGTAATTGCTAAAAACTCACCTGATAGAACATTAAATCACAGAGAATTAGAGGTGATCTAACCTAAATTCTTTATTTAACAAATGATGAAATGGAGGCTCAGAAGTGAAATGACTTACCCAATGTTGTGCTGTTTAATTCTGCTTCCCAAACTTAACTGTTGGCAGAATTAAAACTTGAAACTATAAAATATTACAGTAGCTTTGGCAACGTATTCTAATTACCAAAAACCAACAAGCGATAACATCTATATATGACTCTTATAATGCCAGGAAAAACCCTTTTAATGTTTTAATTATTCCATGAAACCTCTTAAGCATTCCCAAATTAAGCTTCTACCACAATTGGCTTTTAAATTCTGGATTAGTCCGGTTAGGCTGCCATAACAAAACACCACAGACCGGGTGGCTTAAACAACAGAAATTTATTTTCTCATACGACTGGAGGCTGGAAATCCAAAATCAAAGTGTTAGCAGGTTTGGTTCTCCCTAAGGCCACGCTCTTTAGCTTGCAGAGGGTGTCCTTCTCGCTGTGTCCTCACTCGGCCCTTCCGCTATGTCTGTGCACACACATTCTGGTATCTCTTGCTCTCCATGTGTATTTATTAATTTTTGTGGTAAGAGCACTTAACATGATATCTGCCCCGAACAACTTTTTTTTCCAATTACTGTTTACATTCATTATTTTGTATTAGTTTCAACCCTAAACAAATTTTAAATTCAAACATGGTATTATTCACTATAGGCATGATGTTGTACACAGATCTCTAGAACTTATTTATCATGCATAACTGAAACTTATACCTGTTAAACAAATTCCCATTTCCTCCTCCTCCCCCTAGCCTCTGGAAACTACTTTTCTCCTCTGCTTCTATGAGTTTGACTACTTTAGATACCTCATACAAAGTGGAATCAAGTAGTATTTGTCCTTTTGTGACTGGCTTATTTCACTTTTCGTAATATCCTCCAGGTTCTTCCATGTAGTTGCATATAGCAGAATTTCCTTTTTTAAGGTTGCATAATATTTCATTATGGGTATATAATACTTTTTTTTTTTTAAACACTCATGTGTCAATATACATTTAGGTTGTTTTCATGTCTTGGCTATCATGAATAAGAATTCATTGAATGTGAGCGTGCAGATATCTCTTGAGGTCCCAATTTTAATTCTTTTGGATATATGCCCAGAAGTCCAATTCTTAGATCATATAGTAGTTCTATTTTTAATTTTTTGAGTAATCGTCATACTATTTTCCATAATGGCTGCATGAATTTACATTCTCACCAATAGTACACAGGGTTCCCTTTTCTCCATGTCCTCGTCAACACTTGTTCTCTTTTGTCTTTTTGGTAATAATCATCCTACCAGGTGTAAGGTGATAGCTCATTGTGGTTTTGATTTGCATTTCTCTGATGCTTGCTGATATTAAGTACCTTTTCATATGCCTCTTGGCCGTTTACATATCTTCTTTAGAGCAATGTCTATTCTAAAGTCCTTTGCTCACTTGGTAATTAGGTTATTTGTGTTTTTGATATTGAATTTTAATGAGTTCCTTGTATATTTTGGGTATTAACCACTTATCATGGTTTGCAAATATTTTCTCCCATTATGTCGGTTGGCTTTTCATTCTGTTGATTGTATTCTATGCCATGCTGAAGCTTGTTAGTTTGATGTAGTCCCACTTGTTTATTTTTGCTTTTGCTGCCTGCACTTTTGTTCTCATATCCAAAAAATCATTGATAAGACCAATGTCAAGAAGTTCTCCCCCTTTTTCTTTTAGGAATTTTAGTTTCAGATCTTATGTTTAAGTTCAATCAGTTTTGAGTTGGTTTTTGTGCATGGTGTAATGTAAAAGTCCAATTTCATTCCTTTGCCTGTAGCTGTCCAGTTTTCCCAGCAGTCTTTGTTTATGAGATTGTCTTTTCCCCAAGTGTATTCATGGCACCCTTGTTGATGATCAGTTCACTGTATGTGAATGGGCTTATATCTGGGCTCTCTATTCTGTTCCATATGTGTTTTTATGCCAGCACCATACTGCTTTAATTTCTGTAGCTTTGTAACATATTTTGAAATCAGAAAGTATGATGCCTTCCGTGTTGTTCTTCTTTCTTCATATTGCTTTGCCTTTCAGGTAGAGGAGTCCCACCCTCTGGAGAGAATGGCTGCCCCCATCCTGGGCCCGATCTCAAATCCCCTGGTGCCAGGAATCCCGCGGTCCCCCCCGCCCCCCGTCGGGGGCTGTGCCTGTCCCAAGGGACTCGGCTGTCTGCCACGCAGTCTCCCTTTGACCCTCTGGGCTCAGAGGTCTGGCAAACTTTCCTGCCCAGATCCCTGGTTTTTTACCTTTTTTGCTTTGCCTTTCAGGATCTTTTGGGGTTCCATATGGATTTTAGAATTCTTTTTTCTATTTCTGTAATAATAATGTCATTGCGATTTTGTTGGGGTTAGCATTGAATCTATAGATCACTTTGGAAAGTATGAACATTTTAAACAATACTAAGCCTTCCAAGCCATGAGCATGGAATTTCTTTCCATTTATTTGTGATTTTAAAATTTTCTTCCGTCAGTGTTTTATAGTTTTCCATGGACCAATCTTTCATCTCCTTGGTTACATATATTTCCAAGTATTTTAAATGGGATTGTTTTCTTAATTTCTCTTTTGAATAGTTCATTGATAGTTTATAAAAATGCAAGTAATTTTGTATCCTACCAATTTATTCAATTCATTTATTAGTTCTAACAGTTTGTTTTTGGTGTGGAATCTTTAGGCTTTCCAACACATAAGATAAAATGTCACTTGAGAACAGAGATAATTTTACTTCGTCCTTTCTGATTTGGACATCATGTATTTCTTTTTCTTCTCTCATTGCTCCGACAAGTACTTGCAGAGCTGTGTTGAATGGGAGTGATGAGAGTGGGGATCTTCGCCTTGTTTCTGATATTAGAGGAAAGGTTTCCGTTTTTCACTGTTGAGTCTGATGTTAGCTGTGGGCATTTTATATATGGCCCTTATTATATGGAGGTAAATTCTTTCTGTAATTGGTGTATTGAGTGCTTTTAACCATGAAAGGTGTTTCTGTGGGAGGATGAGGGCAAGGACTTCCTAATCCACTATCTTATTAATGCCACTCCTCTTCTTCTTAGGAAGACCAGTGAGGGCCTCACCCTTATGGCTTCATTTAACTTTAATTACCTCTTTAGAGGCCCTACCTCATAATACAGTCAAATTTGGGATTAGGACTTCAACATGTGAATTTGGGGACCCACACAATTCAATTAATAGAAAACCCAGTCTTTTTATCCTCAAGGTCATAGAATTTCTCTATAAATACTTGAAGAGACACATTGATTGACAATCACAATCATGAATCTTGTGTCCAAGTCCCCAGAATTATGGAATGTGACAGCCAGAAGAGACTTAGAGGTCATAGTTCAGTGCCTTAATTTTTCAGTTGATGAAACTTGGAGCCAGAATGGGGAAGTGACTTGTGCGAGGGTCGCACAGCCAGGACTAACTGGCATCCGTACCGGAACGTGGAACTCCTCATGTGGTGCAGGGCTCATGGGATTGCCATGCACCCGGCTATTTCCAATTTGATTTTACATATAACCTCACCCCTGCTATCCACCACCTTGAATTCCACCAACACATTCATTTATACCTGGGCAGATTGCAACTCGGCTCATGCCAGGCACTTCACTTGGAAGTGCATTGTCTCATTTAGTCCTCACCACAACCCTTGAGGGAGGCTGTACCATTTCCTCTGTTTATAGGTAAGGAAGTCTGAGAGGTTAAGTCACTTGCTCAAGTCTCTCTAGCTAGTGAGCGGCCAGCCTGAGGAAGGCATGGATTTGAAGGTTTATGTGCCTATTAATTGAATAGCTCCTATGTTTGCTCACTATGAAAGCCGACTCGGCTTCTTTCTCCGTTCGTTATGACTTATCACTGCAGGTTCAACAACAGGTGGCAAAAGAGGACAACTACAGAGCCTCACAGGGTGTTGGAAAAAGGGTTTTGTTCTGCTTCTCGTGCACATAGGATTGCTTGGGAAGCAAAGAGTCCCTGCAGGAGGGCCAGGGATCTGTAGGCAGGAGGGCTAGGGGATATTTTACTGTATAGCAAAATCACTTTAAGTGATTGTAAAAAAACACACACACACTTGTCCACGATTCCCCCCCCCCCCCCCCAAATCTAAACAATATAGAAAAGTGTAAAGGAAAAGTAGATTCTCTCATCTTCCTGACCCATCCCCAGTTGCATTTTCCAGAGGTAATTATTGCTACTTTTGTGTGTGCATTAAGATATATATTTTAAACACATGTAAGTAGATGTATCATCTATGTAAATTAGTGTAGGATAATGCTGTACTTACCTTTTTGAAATATACTTTTATTGATTTCAGAGAGAAAGGGGGGGGGAGAAAGAAACATCAGTAATGAGTGAAAATCATTGATCAGCTGCCTCCTTCACGCCCCCTATTGGGGATCGAGCCCGCAACCCAGGCATGTGCCCTTGACCAGAATTGAACCCGGGACCCTTCAGTCTGCAGGCTGATGCTCTATCCACTGAGCTAAACTGGCTAGGGCTATACTTATTATTCTTCAATGTACTTTTAATCTCTTAACAGTATGTCTTTGACATGTTTTCATGTTAATATATAGAGTTTCATTTCATTATTTTTCATGATGGCAAAATATTTCATTGTAGGATTATATCATGATTTATTTCATTATTTCTATAGTAGACTGAATAATACCCCCCGCCCTCCGCACTCCCCCAATGTCCACATTTTAATCCCTGAGACCTGTAAATGTTGTTTGAAAAGTAGCCTTTGCAGAGGCGACTAAATTAAGGATCTTTTGATGGAGAGATTATCCTGGATGATCTGGGTGGAGATTTGATACATTCAGAAGAGAAGGTGATGTGAAGACAGAGGCAGAGATTAGAGTCTGTGGATACAAGCCAAGGAGTGTCAGCGCCATTGGAAGCTGGAAGGTACAAGCGACAGATTCTATTCTAGAGCCTCCAGAGGAAGTAAGGCCCAGCTGACACTTGGATATTGGACCAGTGCAGTGATTTCAGAGTTCTGGCTAACAGAACTGTGAAAGAAGAAACCTGTGCTATGTTAAGCCACCAAGTTTGTGGTAATTTGTTACAGCAGCCACAGGATGTGAATATAATTCCCTTACTGATGGACATTTAGGGTACTTCCACCACTAGGCACAAGAGTTATAACAAATAGCCTGTATGTGTAGCTTTATCTACTTGTACGATTGTATCTGTAGGACAAATTCTGAGAAGTGGTATCTCACAGGCAAAGGATATAGACATAAAAACAAAGATTTCATCAGGCCCAAAGAGAATGTTTTATGCTTCCCAAATGGATGCTATGTCAAAATGTGTGCCTTAGAATTTATAGCTTTAAATATGTTGATGATCAAACGATAAAGACTGAACCCAAATGTCCTAATCACTCAACTCAAGAGTCAATCTAAAGTACAGAGAAACATGAAGAAATAAAGCAAAAGGAAGCAATAAATAAACAAAATCAGTAAAATAGTGAATAATGACAACAAAACCAAGAAGTGTTTTAACATAACCAATGTTTCAACAATATAATCAATTAGATAGACAAACTTCTGGAAAGACTGAGCAAGAAAAAACATGCACATAAACAAATGACAGAGTCAAAAGCAGGAAATTAGATATGTTAGAGATTTAAACGCAATAAAAGAATATAAAAAGCAAACATCTACTTGAAACGAAATAGAAAACTTGAACGGATGTATTAGTATCTTGTGAGAGAGCATCTCAGGGCTCTTCTATCCACATCAAAAACCACAGGCCAGATGGTTTTAGAAATGTTTTCTTTTAATCTCGCAAGGAATATGTAACCCTTACTTTGTGCAAGTTGTTTCAGAGAATAGAAAAAGCAGAAAACCTGCTCAACTCACTTTTGCATCTAGTATAAGCTGGATTCAAAATCTGTCTAAGGACCGTAGAAGAGAAGATGTTTCTGGGCCTGGGTAGATCTAATTGTGGAAGTTATAAGTGATATCCGCCAAATAGTTCCAGTTCTCCCACAGCTTTCTTTCTTTTTCTTTAAAAAAATATATTTTTATTGACTTCAGGGAGGAAGGGAGAGAGAGATAGAAACATCAATGATGGGAGAGAATCATTGATTGGCTGCCTCCTACATGCCCCCCACTGGGGATCCTGCCTGACCAGGAATTGAACCATGACCTCCTGGTTCATAGGTTGACGCTCAACCACTGAGCAACACCAGCCGGCTAGCGTCTCTTAGTTTGAAGCACAGACCCCACCTGGAACCATGAGGGGAGGTCAAGCCATGAAGCACATGTTGAATAGCCAGCCTTCGGGAAGAGCAGACATGTACCTGGACCTGAGGACACCTTTATTCAAGGACTCCTGTGCTACCTGGGTGCCATCTCTTCCTCTCTCGTCTGCCATTGCACACTGACCTTGTCCACACAGTCTGGAACTTGGCTGCCAAAGCTCCCAAGACTCCTTCCCCAAGGCTGCCACCAGGAGAGAAAGACAGTCTCTTCTCAATTCCAGACCCAAAGATTTCCAGAAAAGACTCTCAGTGGTTTGGGAAGCTGTCCATCTCAGAACGTTCAGTGGTGGCTGAAAGGTTAAAGTCTGTGGTATGAGGGCAGGCTAAGTGGCCTCAGATGGTGAATCAAGAACATTTGAATTTATTTAAAGAAAAGGGGTTGGGCATGGGGATATCCAAAGGGAAGGGCTGCACAACACTGAGCCAAAGGGTATTGGGTCAATGATGGCAGCAAAACAGTGAAACAAGGAAGGGCATAGAAGAAGCAACAGGAGAGCGTAGGCAGGGCTGCTTTGGCTCACTGAGAAGTCAGAGAAAGAGGGCCTTGGGGAAGTCAGGGGGTTAGCTTCATCCGATAATGCTTGTAATTGTTGGTCTTCAAACTTTTCCGGTTGACCTGGACGTTCTTTGTCTTTCACGTCGAAATCATCACTTTTAAAGCATTTAAACCAGCGTTCACAAGTATCTTGAGATGGAGCATGTTCACCATAAGCTTCCCGAGGTATACGATAACTTTCAGCAGCACTTTTCTTCAAAATAATGAATTAAAACTTCCCGCAAATGCTCTTTTTTTTTGGCCCAAAATTCAACATTTTTAAGTGTAAAAATATCTATGATGTTAATACCTCCAGCAAATTTGACATAGGAAGTTTTGAAGCTTGTTGTCAATACAACAAAATAGCATACATATGGAATCTCATATATATCAACATATGTGTAACTCCATCTATTGAAAAAAAAATCCGTACTATTAACCAGAACACCTGGTATATGGAAAAAGAGAGTGGGACTGATGCTTGTCTAAGACCCAGGAAAATGAACCCTCACTTACTGGGTGCAGGCAGAAAGCCTCAAATGCAATAGACTGCTATGATTAAGGAAGGGGAAATGAAGGCTGAAATTTCTAACGGGGAGATAATGTCTCCCACAAAGATAATCATTAGACCATGAGACTCAGACCTTTAGAAACAGCAGAGGCCACAGCACGAGTTCTTGAGATGAAGGGAATTAGTCTTGAAGAGGCCTCTCCTGAACATTTTGGCACTGACCTAAGGTGAGGGAATTGACTGACCCTCCTAACGGCCTGACTTCAGGCCCAGTCCCTCGACCACAGTAAAAGCGTTTGAATCAGTTTGAAGAGTTCTGTGATAGCCCAGAGTGCTCTGTCGCTCTCACTGCCCAGCCAGGGGGCACGCCCCAGGAAGGCCATGATGTGGGGTAGGGATCCTCTTCCTCGCATAGTTGAGGCAGCCATATTTTTGGACCCCCAAACAAGACATATGAATGGCTTTTTATTTACTTTCTATTGTTTTAAAATATATTTTTATTGATTTCAGAGAGGAAGGGAGAGGTAGAAACATCAGTGGTGAGAGAGAATCATTGATTGGCTGCCTCCTGTATGCCTCTCCCTGGGGATTGAGCCTGAAACCTAGGCATGTGCCCTGACTGGGAATTGAACCATGACCTCCTGATTTATGAGTTGATGCTCAACCACTGAGCCACACAGGCCGGGCTGGCTTTTGATTTTTTAAATGATTTTTTTTTTTTGGAGAAAAATATTCTAAAGCATAAAAAATAATCACATTTTTTGAAAAGAAAGAATAAAGTCTGGACCATCTCATCACCATTGACACAGGGGAACCTAGTAGGGGAGCGACTGGCAAGACAGGGAAGACGGGTGATTTTGCCAGGTGCCACACCCCAGGTGTCTGCTGCAGCCCCCAGTGTAGGCTGTCCCTAGACTTAACATAATGCCAGGCGGAGAGCTGAGGGGAGATAGCTGATCAAGTCTGTAAGTTTCAGAGCAGTGGTGTCAGCGGCAAAGGACTAAGAACTGAAAGCCAGGAGACTGCCATCCACCTCTGGCTGATTTGAATTTGCAAATTATATCCTTCCTCCTCTTTCTTCCTTTATGCATTTTCCTCAACCTTGCATTCTCTTATGAATGCAAATGAACTAAAGAGATGTTAAGGATCCAATTATATTAAAGTGTGAATGACTATGCAAATGACTGCACTCCTTTGGAAAAATAAATTTTGTTTATCTAAGATAGTTGAAAAAGAACTGAGATAGAAACTCTGCATTAATTTACTGTAACCAAAGAGGAAAGCCTCAGTAAGGCTAGAAAATCCAATAGGCGCAGTCCAGTGGGAACAATCGGGAATAGGAGGCTAGGGTCAAATAGGGAAAGGGTGAAGGTCACAGTCCTAACTCGATTGATTGGGAGCCAGTTGGAAAGGACAGCTACAAAGCAGAAAATTCAAATGATCTAAGGACCACATTTGCATTTGTCAATAAAAACACTTGAAAAATGTCTAATAGGGACACATATGGGGGTTGAAATTTGCTTATGGGTTTTGCTGGTGACAGAATGAAGTATCTCAATCATTGAAATCCCAAATTAACATAGTTGCTAAGTCATCTTTCTAAGTTGTAACCCAATACTTGGGGACAACCACCTGCTCAAATTCTGACTTAGCAATTCTCCCTTGCTAGCAAGAAATCAACTGACTCAGGACTCAGGACTATTTTGTGAGTGATTTTCATTCGACAGGATAATTGCTACGGGTGAGGTACTTGATGGTGAGGACATTCCTCTTTACTGGGGGCAAAAGAAATGCTAGAAGGAAAATAAAAACCCAAAGTCACCCTCCCATATTTTTTTAGTACTTTACTGTTTACAAAGCATAACCCAAAATATTTTATTTGAGCCTAACTAAAGCACTGTGAGGTGGGTACTCTCATTCATATTTTCAGATAAATCTACTGGGGCTCCAAGAGAGTTGCCCATGTGACAAGAAAGAAGGCAAAGCCAAATGCCCACTCAAGTCTACTGGACCCCAAAGGCCACTATGCCACAGCTCTTCTGTCTTCTATCCCGAAATGTTTGTTTGATGAGATTTGCGGTAAGCAGGCTGTTTGATATGGAGAGTAAAATAAAAACTCCTTCTGTCTGACATCTGCCAATTTACTAACTCTTCTCTGTCGCCTTAAAAAACAAATGATGTCCGTAAATGCTCCTAAGGAGACAATTAGAACTCACACACCATCTCTTGACATTGGAATAGTCATAGGGCCCTGGTATGCACATAAATCGGGCATGCTTTCAGAGCCAGAAATGATGCACTGCATAATGCCTGCTAGTAAATTTGAGCATATGATGATCCTAAGTGTGTTCTGTCAGAAAGTGAGCCATTCGGCTGTAAGAAGGGCACAGTCTCTCTGCATAAAGGCACCCACCTTTGCATCAAGAGGAATCTCCACGATCATTCCCTTCCTTCTGGCTTCTGCCCCAATATGAGTGGGGAGGAGGGTCGAAGCCCCTCTGCTTCAGTTCTCAAGATTCGCAACCTCATTGCTATTTGGAATGGAGTTCACACAAACATTAGCTTTTTACCTGTCCAGAATACTTGCCAAGTTTTTTTTTTTTAATATAAATTTTGGAGTTTCCTCAAAAAACTAAAAATGGAACTTCCATTTGACCAAGTGATCCCACTTCTAGGAATATATCCCAAGAAACCAGAAACAACAATCAGAAAGGATATGAAGGACTTGTATGCATGCATATAAGCATAAGCCTTGGATGTGGACAGCAGAGGGTGAGGGTGAGGGTGAGGGCAGGTTTGGGGGGATGAGAGGACATTGGGGGGATGAGGACACATTTGTAATATCTTAGTCAATAAAGGGAAAATAAATTTTAAAAGATATATAAATTTGTTTTGTTTTTAAATTCTGTACTCTCTGGAGTGGAGTGTAGGCCCTCTTTATTTACTGCTTTTTGGGCTTTTGCTTCAGGCAGTTTTGTTTTCTTTCTTCAGTAGTTCCAACCTTCAGAAATGAACTTGAATGTTAGGTTTAATCCAGAAAGAAACATCCACCCATGGCAGCCGCTTCTTTCTGGAATTCCCCTCTTTGCTTAGACTGGGGAATACAGAGTTGCAGTAAATGGCCAATCCACATTACTAACCGGTATCCACATTTACCGGTTAGTAATGCGAATACCGGTTAATAATGCGGATTGACCCTTTACTGGTTAAAAATGCGGATTTTGTAATCAAAGAGAACATAACTTCAAGAGAAACATCAAAAGTGCTTTATGCAAAGTAATATCCATCACTAGCTACACATTTTCCCCATCTTTCAGGTGGATACTGAATTTGTGGATACTGTCCCAATAGAATTTTTCTTGTTTTGAGGCAGACGATTCAGAGACCCAATTTTCCACTTCTTTGTACGTTTTGAAGTGCTGCTCAGAAAGTGCGTGTGCCATCGATCAGAACAAGTGGTTATCTGAAGGAACAAGGTTTGGTGAATACAGCAAATGGGTTTATACTTCCCAGGCAAGATCTTTTAACGTGTCTTTAACTGGTTTTGAAATGTGTGATGGTGCGTCATCATGAAGCAAACTTACTTTGCCGTGTCTTCTGGCCCACTGTGGTCATTTTACAATCAAAGCGTGGTTCAAATTGATTATTTTTTGTCGGCAGTGATCAGTATTAACGGTTTCACCTGGATCAATATCTAAAAGTGGGATAACTAGGTCCTGTGGAAGTTTATGTTTAACTTTAAAAGAAACTGCCAAAGAGTTTTCCAAAGTGGCTGTCCTATTTGATACTCAGCAGCAATGTGTAAGAGTTCCAGTTACTCTGAGTCCTCACCTCTTGTGTGTTTTGTCATGCCGATAGCTATGTAGTGTTAAAAAAGAAGCAAAGAAAAAAAAAAGAAGCAACAGGCGTAAAATGGAATTACTTTATGCTAAGCCCCATGTCAGCCAACAAGACTTACTACCTACCTAACCCAATCACAGTCTCAGCCTCTTCCAGGAATGTAATTTTAACTGTTCAGTCGGGAATTTCCTGGTCAGCATTAGTGAGGTAGTCCCCAAAGACTCCTTCCAGCCCCCGAAGGAGTCTCCTCCGAAACCTGAAACTATCCACTCTGCTAGAAATTTCCCTTTCTGTCTATAAAAACCTTCCTTTTTCTGCAGCTTGGTGGAGCTCTCATCTGTTTATTTGCTGGATGGGATGCTGCCTGACTCATGAATTGTTGAATAAAGCCAGTAAGTCTTGAATATTTACTCAGTTGAATTTTGGTTTTTAACAATATTTTAATGTAGTTTTAATTTGCATTTGACTAATGGTGTTGAGCATCTCTTCATATGCTTATTTGCCATTGGTATGTCTTGTTTGGTGAAGTGATTGTTTAAATCTTTTCCTATTTCAAAAGTAAGACTGTTTATTTTTTTTTATTTTTGCATTTTGAGAGTTCTTTACATATCCTGGAGACAAGCCCCGTGTCAGATTCACAAGTATATTTCCCCCAGTATGTGGTGTGTCTTTTCATTCTTAGTATCTTCGCAGATAAAAAGTTTCTAATTTTTATAAAATCTAATATTTCAATGGATGGTGCTTTTTAAGTAGTATCTAAAACTGATTTCCTTGATCCAAAGTTCACAAAGATTTCTCCTATGTTTTCTTTTGAAAGTTTAAGAGTTTTACCTTCTACATTTTGGTTTATGATCCATTTGAATCAATTGTGGGGTTTTTTTTGCATAAAGTGTGAGATACAGATCAAAGTTCTTTTTTTTGGGCAGGTACACATCCAGTTGTTCCACCATCATTTATTGAGAACATCCTCCAGGAGGGCCCAGTGTAATTCCAAGTATCCTTACAAGAGTGACACAGGAGAGTCAGAATCAGGTAAGGAGGTGAAAGGAAGAAGCAGAGGTTGGAGTGAGGGGTCAAAACCTGCTTCCCGGGTTTCTCGCATAGTGGCCGGCAGCTGGCATGCCTTCATTCTTCCTGCATGGCCTTCTCCATCGGCTATTTCATGCTTCAGATCTTCAGGGTATGAAAAGTTGGTCAGTGGTAGTGAGAAGGCACCAAAGAGATAAAAACCACAAAACGAGAAGGAAGGAGCCCGGGAAGGCAGGTTGCTTCTAGAAGCTAGAAAAGGCAAAGAACTGATTCTCCCCTCGATCCTTTAGAAAAACACCTCGATTTTGGCCTGGAAGGCCCATTTTCAGACTTCTGACTGCCAGGACTGTAAGATAATAAATTTGATTTGTCTTGAAGCCACTAGGTTTGTGGTACTATTTTACAGCAGCCGTAGGAAACTGATACAGAGAGCTCCATGGAATTGCCTTCCCCCATCTGTCAAAAATCAATTGGCTATTTCACATGGAACTATTTCTAGCCTCTCTATTCTGTTTCACTTTTCTATATGTCTGTACTTCTGCCAATAGCACACGGATATATATTTTTCAACCTGTCTCGAACTCTTATTTTCCCTGCTTCGCATCATCAGGAAACGAAAAGTTGGTCAGTGGTAGTGAGAAGGCACTGAAGAGGTAAAAATCACAAAATGACAAGTTTCAAGGTAGCCATCTGTATTAGTTATCTATTGCTGAATAACGATTATTCCAAACTTTGAGGCTTAAAACAACACACTCATCATCTTCCAGTTTCTGAGGAACCGTGTGCTTCTGACTCAGGGTCTCTCAGGAAGTTGAAGTCAAGCTGTTTGTTGGGGATGCAGCCATCTCCAGGTCTGACCAGGTAATGACCTATTTCTAAGGTCACCCATGTGGCTGCTAGCTGGCCTCAGAAAAATCTGCTGCCCAGGTTACTCACATAGGGGCCGGCAGCTGGCATGCCTTAATTCTTCCTACACGGGCTTTTCCATTGGCTGTTTGAGTGGCCCCATGACATGGCAGCTGGCTTCCCTACAGTGAGTGAGGAGAAAGAGAGAGAGAGAAACCTCGCAGCCAAGACCGAAACCATTGTCTTTTTATGACCTGATCTTGGACATGACATTTCATCAATTTTGTCACATTTTGTTCATTAGAAGTCATTCCAAAGTTCACTCCACACTAAAGGGGAGAGAAATTAAGCTGTACCTCTTGAGGGGTGGCATATCACAAAATTTGTTGACATATCTTTGTGTGTTTTTTTTACATATATTTTTAATGATTTCAGAGAGGAAGGGAGAGGGGGGAGAGAGAGAGAGATAGAAACATCAATGGTGAGAGAGAATTGTTGATTGGCTGCCTCCTGTACGCCCCCCACACTGGGGATCAAGCTCCCAACACAGGCATGTTACCTGACCGGGAATTGAACCGTGACCTCCTAGTTCACAGGTCAATGCTTAACCACTGAGCCATGCTGGCTGGGCTGTTGACATATATTTGAAACCACTACAGTCCACCCTCTGGCCACAAATTATTTATAATATTCCCATATGCAGAGTGGACCCATCTACTCTCCAGGGGCCCCCAAGAGCTTCATTCCATCACAGGGCCAGCTTCAAGTCCAGAATCTTGCCATCCAAGTCTGGTCCAGGAGAGAAGAGGCTCCTAGGGTGCAGGTCCTTAAGATCAGCTCCTGGTGACCTGGGAAACTGAGGGAACAGCTTCTCTGCCCCCTGCCCCCTCAACACACAAAGTGAGACACAGGATCACTGCTCCAGACATTCCGGTGCAGAAAGGGGGGAAACAGGAAGTGTGGAGTCAGTGGTCCATGGCAGTTCTGCAACCCAGTCAGGCAAACTGCAGTCCAGTTGCAGGTTCCCTGATTAGGACTCCAAGGCTGGGAATCACTCTCCGTGGTTCCGGACTCCCTGCCCTGAGCCCTTGGTTCTGCCTTCTCCACGAACCTTCCCTTTTCACAAAAGGTAATGTGTGTTGGCTCCATTTTCCTGCCCCGAGTTCATAAAGATTTCTCCTATGTTTTTTTCTAAAAGTCTAATGGCTTTACATTTCACATTTTAGTTTTTGGTCGCTTTGGAGGTAATTTTTGTGTAAAGTATAAGCTATAGGTCTTAAATAAATTTTTAAAAATTAAAAAATTTTTTTTGCATATAAATATCCAATTGTTCCAGCACTATTTGTTCGTTTTTAGAAACTGTTTATTTTCCATCAACGTCACTTCCATTTTCTGTTTAAGAGCCTGTGGAAGCACTGCTTAAGTGGTTTCCTGCGGCAAGGGATTTGAGGACATCAAGGTCTCTGAACATTATCAAAGTTTCTTTTTTTTGTTTTGTTAATCTTCACCCGAGGGTATTTTTCCATTTATTTTTAGAGATTGTGGAAGGGAACAGGAGAGACGTACCAAGAGAAACATCAATGTGAGACCGACACATCGATTGGTTGCCTCCTGCACTCGCCCTGACCAGGGCCAGGAATCAAGCGGCAGCTGAGGTAAGAGGTATGTGCCTTTGACTGGAATCAAACCTGGGACCCTTCAGTCCTTGGGCTGATGCTCTAGAGTCTAGCCACTGAGCAGAACTGGCTAGGGTGAAATTTTGTTTTGGGTAAGCCATCCAGTCTGTGGTCTTCTGTTAACAGCAGGCCTAACAGATTAAGACAAGTCTTTGCTTAGTTCTTGATTTTCCAGGAAGATGAAAATCCCCCGTTCCCCCCCCCCCGTTTTCTTAGATTTTGTTAGGTAGAAATATGACAAGATGAGGGGCAAGCTGGGGCTGGCAGAGTTTCTCTCTCTACCTACCTCTTGCTCCTGACTTACATCCTCCGCCATTTCTGATCCCATACAGATGGCCTGTTCGTGATCCATTCTGGCTGATATGGTCTGAATATTTGTTTTCCCCTTTCCTGTCCACCCCACCCCCCACCCCGCCCGCCAAATCCATATGTTGAGATCCTAATGCCCAATGTGATGGTGTTAGGAGATAGGCCCTTTGGTAAGTGCTTAGGTCATGAGGGTGGAGCCCTCATGAAGGGGATCAGTATTCTTTTCTTTTTTACGGTGTTTTTTTTTCATTTCATTTAATTTTTTTATTGTTGACAGTATTACAGATGTCCCCTACAGATGGCCAATAGACATATGAAAGAATGGTCAATGTCATTAATAATGAGAGATATGCAAATTAAAACTACAATGTGGTCTCACTTCATACCTGCCAGAATGGCTACTATCAATAAATCAACAAACAACAAGTACTGACAAAGATGTGGAGAAAAGGAAACCCTAGTGCATTGCTGGTGGGAATGCAGACTGGTGCAGCCACTGTGGAAAACAGTATGGAGTTTCCTTAAAAAATTAAAAATAGAAATGTCATTTGACCCAGAGATCCTGCTTTTATGAATATAACCTAAGAAGCCTGAAACACCAACTAGAAGGAATATATGCACCCCTATGTTCAGAGCAGCGTTATTTACAATAGCTAGGATCTGGAAACAGCCTAAGTGCCCATCAGTAGATGAGTGGATAAAAAAAGCTGTGGTACATTTACACAATTGGAATACTATGTAGCTGTAAAAAAAGAAGGATCTCTTACCCTTTGCAACAGCATGAATGGACCTGGAGACCATTGTGCTAAGTGAAATAAGCCAGTCAGAGAAAGACAAGTATAACATGATCTCGCTTGTATGTGGAATCTAATGAACAAAATAAACTGACAAACAAATTAAATCCAGAGACATGCCTGGATGCCTGGAACAGACTGACAGGTCTCAGACAGGAGGGGTTTGCGGGGGACAGGAAGAGATTAACCAAAGAACTTACATGCATATATGCATAGCTCACGGACACAGACAACAGTGTGTGCGTATGGGAAATAAGGGATCCGTGCTCTTATAAAAGAGTTCCCACAGAGCTCCCTAGCGCCTTCTGCCATGTGAGGATACAGTGAGAAGTCTGGGACCCTGAAGAGGGCTCTCACCAGGACCTGACCGTGCTGGCACCCTGATCTCCGACTTCCCGCCTCCAGAACTGTGAGTAACACATTTCTGTTGTTTATAAGCTACCCAGTATGTTGTTATTGCAGCCTGAACAGACTGAGACGCTGGACTGGAGAACTCCTTTCAGCTTAGCTCCTCCCCGCCTTCGACTGGACTGTCTCAAGGGTTTCAGGATTTTAGTCCGAAGTGAGAATTTGCTGTGTTAGCTCCTCCAGCCACAGGTTGGCTGGGTATGATGGAGTAATGGTGGCAGAGCTTAGATAATAGGAAATAAGATGATGTCACTGCCTTTTTCGCAGTCTCCCATCAGAAGGCATGCGGTTTGGGCACATTATAAGTGACATTCGCTAGTATAGTTCTCCTCCTCAGTCTTCATGTCCGTGAAGGACTTCATGAGTACGCACATGCTGACTGGTGTGTAAGTTGGTTTAGACAAAGTTATCCTGTGGTATAAAATGATTCCTAAAATCCAAGTGGTTTACAACAAACATTTTGCACATGTGACATGGCTGACGCTAATTGGCTTTGGCCCTGCTGTATTCCACGTGTCTTCTCAATGAGGAGACAAATGATCTGGAACATGCTGCTCACCCCGCAGAAGGAAAAGGGAAAGATGCTGGGACCACAGGACGGCTCTTAAAGCTTACGTTTGGAAGTGGCCAATACTACCTCTGTTCACCTTCCACTGGCCAAAGCAATTCCACAGGAAGAGGCGGTACATTTTCTTTTTTAGAATGTGTTTTTATCAATTTTAGAGAGAGAGGAAGGGAAAGGGAGAGAGAGAAACATTGATTGAGAGGGAAGCAGTGATTGGGTTGCCTCCTGTATGCATATGCACCCCAGCTGGAGATAGAACCCGAAATCTGAAACCTGGGTATGTGCCTGGACCAGTATTGAACCAGAGACCTTTGGGTGATGCTCAACCAACCTAGCCATACTGGCCAGGGCAGAGGCAGTAAATATTTTGAGCAAATAAACATCCTCACATAATTCATCACAGCCAGTAGTATCAGTGGTCTCATTTTGCAGGTAAGAAAACTAAGGTCAAAGATTTGAACTCAGCTCTCCCCGGCTCCAAAGTTGGTCCTTTCTACCATGCAATCTTTTGGGGGTAAACTTTTCTTTTCTATGGTGTGTAGGCACCTAGAATTGTAATGTATTCAGGGGCACAGCCACTTCTCATCAGCCCCAGAAGTTTCTCCACAAACATTTCTGGAGCAAAGCCATCTCTGAAAGTTTCCTGGAAGGACTTGAAGCTAGAAAGGGATCTGGCTTGGGGAATTGTCCTCATGAGAGCTGACTCTATTCCCTGTAGTAATTTTTTAAACCGTTGAATTATTTGTATTACTTTATGGGTTTGTAGATCCTTTGAACAGCACTCAATCTATCACCCTTTGTTTTTGTTATCTTGTGTGTGTGGTGTCTGAGCTCCTCAAAGCGATTTTCTAGGTAATTTTTAGAAACTTCCAGATTGCATTGGATATTTACTTTCACAAAAATTATTAGTGGGGTGGAGAGAGCGCATCCCACCAACCTTTGCCAAAGAGCAACAATTTTAAGTTTAGAAATTTAGTTGCAGTGGGGGTGGGACAGAAACTACAGCCAACACAGAATGCTTCACTGTGTAAACATCTGTTGATTTGGGGCATTCTTACCCCCGTTTTAGAGTCTCTGGTTTGCTGATTTACCAGGCTTACTTGTGGCCATCGGGGTGGGGATTAGGGTGTGCAAGTAAAGTGGCTAGGCGATTCAGTTTAGGGGGGCATTTGCAGGAACCTGAGTTTTCTCGCCTGACTCCATTTAGCTCCACCACCTGAAAATGCCCCAGGATAGCTTACCTGTGAGGATCACCCACCCCTCCCTTCCCACTCCCCTCCTGGACACGCCGGAGATCCTGGAGGACCTTCGGCCCTCTTATTTTGCTCCACCTGCGATGCTCATTTCTAGGTTACTGTGTATCTGTGTCTGGGCCAGGCTTAGCGCGGAAGAGGGGAGTGTGAGTCT
>NW_006287904.1:1588045-1588346 GCF_000327345.1 Myotis davidii | reverse complement strand
CGCCACTCCCTCCAGGTCCCGGGGTGGGTTGGGGGTGGGGGAGTGACGCGCAGAGATTCCCTTTCACCCCTCTGGATCCGGGAGGGGGCGACAGAAGGAGCACAGGGGTGACAGGGCGTGCCTGCTCCGAGAATCAGCGCCCGAGAGCGCCCCTAGCCCTGGGGCCTGAGCGACCCCTAGGACTCCAAGGAAGAGCAGGAGGGACCTGAGGAGGGCTCGCCAAACGGGCCACCCGCTCCGAACTTGCCCGGGAAACTAGTGCGAAGGGAGGGGCCGGGGCCGTGGCGGGAGGAGGGGCGGC
>NW_006287904.1:1578636-1587513 GCF_000327345.1 Myotis davidii | reverse complement strand
CCACATAATGTATAAGTGCCCAGCACAGAGCTAGTAAATGCTCAGTAAATGTTGACTGTTTTTTTCTGGTCCCGGGCCCTGCCCGCTAGCGGTTTCCTGCACCCCTGAAGAACGGCTGGGAGAAGAAGGCAGAAGGGACGTGCTGTATGCTCGAATGAAAGGCATTAGTACGTCTGGTCCGATCACAGCAATTCTCTCCATAACTTAGTTCATCTAAAACTTCAGTGTTTAAAAACACCACCACCACCACCACCAAAAACCTGCTACTTATCCTCAGTGCCTTCCAGCCCGTGCTACCCTCTGCCCAGTTGGTGGCTTAGGACCTCCAATCTCTGAAACGAAAGTTTAGTTTTTAAAAAAGTAAATCTCTTCCCTTTCGGAATGGGCAGTTTGCTATTTTAATTACATAATAATAATAATAATAGTAATAATAATAATAATAGTCCCCATTAGGTTCATTTGGAAGTTCCCCGCTGACCTAGCAGTTGGGAAGCCTACTAGATACACGTGTCCGGATGGGGATAAGGAGGGAAGGGGCTGCCAGCACACTTGAGGTGTTAAGATTTGAAAGGAGCAGGTGGCACACTGCTGTTTACATTGTTTTACAAAACAGGCCAGAGCCAAATACAAGTGGCCATGCCAAGAGAATGGGGCTTTTCGGAGAGGTGGTTGATGAGATCTTTCATCCTGCCTTTAACAGCCCTTGGATCTTAGGACTTGGGGCCCTTAGGGATGCTTGTGAAATTTGAACCACCCCCTGGGAACTCTAGCTCTTTGCCTGTTGGATTAGATTGCTTGGTCAACTCTCCCTGTCCATGGTGTGTAAATGTTAAGATTGCTTCCAGCTGAAGTTTATCAGGCAGTCATTTACATGTAATGCAACTAGGAGGAAGATGACTCCTTAAGTTTGGAAACAGTCGTTTGCACATTGATACCATAGACAGAGAACTGATAGAGAACTTTCCCAGTCACCAGGTGTCCTTGGAGATCTGCTATGTTCTGGAAGCTGCACTTTAACTTTTAATTCTTTTTATTTCACAAAATAGCGCCAGTAATCGCTCTTGCCTCTCCCTTTCCCCTTTCAGTTCTTGAAAGTTAGTAAAGAATAGGTAGCGTGTGTAGGGCCAGAGCATCAACTTTAATGCTTTTTTTTTTTCAAGTAGCTTATGAGGCCAACAGAACTTTTACCTTGGATGGCAGTTATTTGACTTGGGGACTATATTTTACCTGCAATGTATATTAAAGGGTTTATTCTTTGGATTGGATTTAGGATGAACTGGAGTGACTCATGCTTTTGTATAATTTAAAATCCACTGGGGTATTTAGGTAGAGGCAAGGTTGAGAAGCAGTAAAAATAATGATAAATAATAATAATAATAATTCCTACATGATTGCAGGCTATGTAGGTGAAATATACTGTGTACACTACTGAGGTCTCATCTTGAGTTTGTTTTATAGCTACCTGCTAATGTTCATTGTTCTAACCACAGTAGACTCACTGTTTTCTAGTCTACCACAGACTCCAAAGCCTTGTCTCTCTATCATGGTTAATGTCTCGCTGTTGGGGTTATGTTTCCCACATCCGAACAGTGGCCGAGGGTCCATTAGTGATATGGAGGAGATTAATAATGGCTCCGTGATTGCACACTTTGGCCTTCGCAGGGGGTCTTATAAAGGCAGAGCCTTATCTGTGAAAAGGAAAAGAGAGGAGGGTAGAGAGAAAACCTAGGAAACATATTTTTCTGTTCATGAATTTGTTCAGAGACTATCTTATTGAGGATCTACTTTGTGCCAGGCACTGTTCTAAGAGCTGGAGCTACTCCAGTGAACAAAACACATGGGCATCTTCTCAGGAAGTGGTGGAGGAGAGGAAGAATCAAAAGGTAGAAGGAGCCCACCCTTTCCTAGTCCCGGGGAATGCCTTGGTCCAAACACGTGGGCTAACTAATTGGGGTTTCCTGCACTTTTGGGCCTCATGGAATCTTCCTTTGATAGTTCTTTTCAAATTGCCCGTAGTTCCTGACAATCTCTAGCCACAAAGTTCTTGGTGAGTCTTCCATGCTTTGATAATGCCCTTCACACCAATCGCCCACCAGCAGTTTGTACTCTGATGTCCTCTCTCATGTCCTCAAGTTGCTGTAGAGCTTACATTTTAACATTCAGTTTCATATTCTGCCTTCATTTACTTGTAGCACTCTCAGCCCCATCACCATGCCCTTAGGAAGAACTCAAAATAAATGAAGTAGAGAGAGGTCACAGGAGAGAAAACATTAGCACGTTTAGCACATGTGTCACCTTGGGCCAATTCCTTAATTGCTCTGAGCTTCCCTTTTTTTTTTCCATCTGTTGAAATGATATTACCCTTGCCCTTCTCATTAGTTCAATGTGAAGATGAAATGAAGATACTGTGTATCAGGGGCTGAGAATAGTGCATAGCAGCGTCCGGAGACATGGTAGCTATTATTGGATCTTCAATTTGCCCCTTCTTGAATGGACCTTTCTGGTCCATAGCATTCTTGGTTCATTTCTCTGAACGCTGTGACTACCCTGGGGCTCATTAATGTAATTACTGCAGAATTGTCTAGGGAGGAGACGATGACCTGTTTTGAAGGGATACCTTTAAAACTTGGACCCGAACACTTACACCTCTATGGGAAGTAACTTACGCCCCCTTTCTCCATCACACTTAACTGTCACCTGCGTGCTCAATATTTCACTCTTTTGTCCTTCCGCACTAGAAGGAAGCTTTCTGAGGACATGATAATTTTGTCTGTCTTGTTCACTGCTCTACCCCCAATGTCTAGAACAGGATCTGACATATAATAAGGGCCCAGTAAATATTATTGAAGGAGTAAGATAATGAATCAATGACAGAGAAGAAATCAAACCAGGATTTAGTTCAGTTTTGCCAGTGTTAACTATTGTTATAAATCTTGGTTCTCTACCTGCTCATAGCCTTGTCCTTAATATGTTTATCATTTGCCCTGCTTTCTGCAACCATCAGTTTTTGTCTTCTGGGTGGAAAGTCTACTTTTCTTGTGACATACTCTCCCTGACTTGGAGCCCGCCACAAACCACCCAGTGCGGGCTTTTAGTGACCAAATAGCCAACTTGATCTGCATGAACCACATGCTTCGAGGGTGCAGTGTTTAGCCCCTAGACATGACTTCCCATGGTTTTGGTACCACTTGACCCGTTGGAGAGTCGTCGGGGGCATACACTAACTTTTAAAACCCCAGTGAATTAAAAGTAATGCTTTTTGAGTATTCCAATAATTTTTAGAGGCAACGCGTGATACCAGGGCTGCAAATTGCTGCTCTGGATTTTATGTTCTTGCCTATGTGTACTTCAGAAACATTCATATATTTTGCTTTCTAGGTTGCTGGATTGTTCTGAGTCTGCACAATCAAACCCTTTAGGGACACATGACTTATTTTATTTTTCAATTTTTTCAATTACAGTTTACATTCAATAGTATTTTGTATTAGTTTCAAGTGTGTAGCTATCTTCATGACAATAATATTAAAGGGGTGGTTGACTAGGCTTTAAAACAGCATATAATAGGATTTATTCACTTCTGGTTGGATATATTTATTGAGCTCCTGCCTGTGTCAGCCATTTCCTGTGAGATCCACTCTCCTCCCCAGCCCCTTTTAAAAATATATGTGTATTTGAGGAGACTTATGCCAAATGGTTACCATGGCTTTACTTGGTTGGTGGGATTGTGGGTGATTTATATTTTCTTTTCTTTTTTCTATTAACCCCCGCCCCCCCCCCCCACACACACCCAAGGTGAATTTGCACCCATTTTGAAGTTTGAAAACATTTTTGAGAAAAAGAAAAGCTACTCATACCTTTTCACATCACCTTTGAGTAACTGAATTTTTGAGGGTAAATTTGAAGTCTAACACACATTTGAAAAAGAACACAATTCCTCACTGTATGTAGTTCAGTGACTTTTCATAAGTGGAACACACCAAATCCAGAAACAGCAGCCACCCGCCTCCCCACCCCTCATTCCCCCCACGGGGTTTCCACTATTCTGACTTCCCGTACTGTAGATTAGTCCGGCCTCTTTTTGAATTTTATCACGTATAGTACATGATCCATTGTATCTGGCTTCTTTCCCTTAATATTATGTGTGTGAGCCCCACCCGTGTTGCTGGGTAGAGTTGTGGTCTGTTTGTTTCCACTGCTGCTCCTTATTTCATTGTGTGAATATACTAAATGCATTTACCTCGATTGTAGATTGAGTTCTTTTGAGTGTTTGGCCGTAGGAATAGTGCAGCCATGTGTTTTAGACCACAGATGTATGCATTTCTGTGGCTGTATGCTTAGAAGGGGAAATATTGGGTCAGAGTGTTTGCAGATGTCCAGCGTATTAGATTCTGCCCAAGAACTTCCCAAAGTGTCTGTATCTGTTAATAATCCCACCAGAAGTGTCTGAGAGTCCCGGTGCGCCACAGCCGCGCCCACTCTTGGCTTCGTTTTAGGCAATGGGGTGGGTGTGTGGTGGTTTCTCATTGTGGTTTTAATTTGCCTTTCTCGATGACCAATGAAGTTTAACATCTATTTGTGTGTTTCTTGGTCATTTAGATGTTATGTTCTGTGAGGTGCTATTTAAATCCTTTGCCCGTTTATATGTTGGGGTATCTGCTGTTATTGATTTGTAAAAGTTCTTTACGTGTATGTTCTGGATAGGAGTCTGTTGATGGATATATATACAGACACATGCCCAATGGACGTTACATATATAGAGAAAGCAGATATCTTCACTCACTCTGTTGTTTGCCACTTCACCTCTTACCAAGTGTCTTACTAAACACAAATTCTTAACTTTAATGGAGTCACATTTTTCATTTTCCCCCTTTGTGATTGGTTCTTGTTGAGTCCCGTTTAGGAAATCTTTGCCTATCCCATGGTAGTCAGGATATTTTCTTTTAAGAAAAAAACGAACACCCTTTTACTGATTTGAATATTTCTTCGACGTTTGATTTGATCTTGGGGAATGTAAACTGTTGGCAGAAGCAATATTGGATTGAAGGCTTGCAGTCTGTATTAGTTTCCTATAGCCAATTAAAAATATATATTTTTGTTGATTTCAGAGAGGAAGGGAGAGGGAGAGAGAGAGAGAAACATCAATGATGAGAGAGAATAATTGACTGACGATGCCTCCTGCATGCCCCACACTGGGGATCAAGCCCGCAACCCAGCATGTGTCCCGACCAGGAATCGAACCTGTTTCATTGGTCGATGCTCAACCACTGAGCCACGCCAGCCAGGCAGTTTCCTATGGCTTTTATAACAAATGGCCACAAATTTGATTGCTTACTAAGACAGACATTTGTTTTCTCATGGTGTTGGAGACCAGAAATCTGGAATCAGATTCACTGGCCCGAAATCAAGGTGTTGGCAGGACCGCTCTCCCACCTGATACGCTAAGGCAGCGGTTCTCAACCTGTGGGTCCCGACCCCTTTGGTGGTCGAACGACCCTTTCACAGGGGTCGCCTAAGACCATCCTGCACATCAGATATTTACATTACGATTCATAACAGTAGCAGCATTACAGTTATGAAGTAGCAACGAAAATAATTTAATGTTTGGGTTACAACATGAAGAACTGTATTTAAAGGGCCAGAAGGTTGAGAACCACTGCTCTAAGGGGAAATCGGTTTCTTGCTTCTTCCAGCTTCTGGTGGCTGCCGGTATTCCCTGGCTGGTGACTGCATCACTTCAGGTTCTGCCTCTGTCTTCACATTGCTTTCTCCTCTCTGTGTGGAATTTCCCTCTTTCTCCCTCTTGGAAGGACTCCTGTGGTGGACTCCCGATCATCCAGGATAATCTCCCCAGGTCAATAATCTCACCTGCCATATGCTAACATCTTTGCCACATAAGGTAACGTTCACATGTCCCAGAGATTAGGACATGGACATTTGGGGGGTAGGGAAATGCCATTCACAGCCTGCCACTCAGTCATAGTTCTAAGTCATAGTTTAAGCTCTCTGTCTCCCTTCCCCATCACCTTTCCCACCATTCTCTGGTTGCCATGGTGACAGCCATCTCTGTTGTGGAAGGGCTCAGGTTGCTGTCATGACTGCAACTGGGCTTGTTAGGAAGGGTTGGTGGAGTCATTCATCTCTGTCCCCTAGACGGACCCCTTGGGCAAATGTAAGGTAGGTAATATTGTGAGGGAAATTGTTTCTAATGCCAGTAAGGAAATCTCATTAAAGACTGTAGAGCAGTGGTTCTCAACCTTCCTAATGCTGCGACCCTTTAGTACAGTTCCTCATGTTGTGGTACCCCCAACCATAAAATTATTTCGTTGCCACTTCATAACTGTAATTTTGCTACTGTTATGAATAGTAATGTAAATATCTAATATACAGGATGAACATTGTTACAAATTGAACATAATTAAAGCATAGTGATTAATCACAAAAACAATATGTAATATTATATGTGTTTTCCGATGGTCTTAGGCGACCCCTGTGAAAGGGTCGTTTGACCCCCAAAAGGGTCGCCACCCACAGGTTGAGAACCGTTGCTGTAGAGGCATCAACTTTGGAACTATACATGTTTTAATCTGTTTTCCAGTTTATCATCATTAGTCTGAAGACTTTTTTTAAAAGGTATAATTAGCATACAATAAAATAACACAGGTCTTAGGCACTCTTTTTTAAAAAAATATTTTTATTGATTTCAGAGAGGAAAGGAGAGGGAGAGAGAGATAGAAACATCAGTGATGCGAGAGAGAATCATTGATCAGCTGCCTCCTGCACCAGGGCTTGAGCCACAACCCAAGCTTGTGCCCCGACTGGGAATTGAACCATGATCTCCAGGTTCATAGGTTGATGCTCAACCACTGAGCCCCACTGGCTGGGCTTAGGCACTCTTTGCTGAGTTTGGACAGTCGTTTATACCATGTAACCACTGCTCCGAAGGTACAGAACATTTCTACCTCCTTTTGCCCCAAAGTTTCTTCCAGTCAAATCCCCTTCTGCAGTCTGTTTCTGATTTTATCACTGTGAATTAATTTGGTGTGTTCTTGGGTTTCATAGATGGACCCATATAGGGTATCCTTTTTGGAATCTGGTTTGTTTAGCCTAGATAATGTCTGAGAATTGTCCATGTTGCTGCACCTACCAGTAGTTTATAAATTGTTTCTTTTTGCTATTGAGTAGTATTATATTCTGTGGTTTATCTGTATTATTATCAGTTTGTTTATCTGTGACTATTTGGGATGTTTCTAGTTTTTGCTATTACTAATAAAGCCGCTGTTTGTGTACGAGTCTTTAGGTGGATATATGCTTTCATTTCTCTTGGGTAAACACCTAGGATTGGAATCTCGGGGTCATAGGATAGGTGCACGTAGAAACTCCCAAAGTGTTTCCAGAGCAGTGGAACCATTTCACAGTCCCACCAGCAGCGTATAAGCAAATGGGTTGCCCCCCATCCCAGCCAACCTCAGTGCTGCTCCCGGGAGAGCTTCTGGACAGCAGGGCCTGCCTCTTTCTCGTGGGAGGCACGTTGCTTCCGAGAGGGGCAGTCTGTGGGGGCACAGGCTCCAGCTTTGCCTCTTGTTTGCTGCATGATCTTGGGCAAGTCACTTAACTCTTTGGGCCTGTTTCTTCCTCTGTAAAATGACACTAACCTTGCAGTGTTGTGAGGCTACTTCATGAACCAGGCCCAGCACAGTGCTTGATGCACAGTAGGTCCTCAGCAGAAGCTGGTAGTCTGGTATCTTAGACCAATGGGTGACTCCGTGGAACCTAGGGCACGAGTTGGTGGTCATTTTAGACCCAGCCTTAGCAAATATGCAGGTGTTGCTCGGTCTTTCCTCCCACTGCACAGGGTCCCAGGTGTCTAGTTATTTGATTTGCATAGTGGATGACTGTCTCCATTTGCTGCTTAGCCTGTGGTTCTGTCTGCTCAAGTGGTCAGTCGTTTGAGAACTCTGGGGAGAAAGAAGAGACACTGGCCTTTGTGTCCTGAGAGGAGGATTGGAATGATCTCGACGGAAATGTGGGAGGCATTCTCAGCTCTGCCCCGCTCCTGACTGATGCGATTTGGGGCCAGGCCAAGACAGAATTAAAAAGAAAACCATCCGGAATTTGATTTTTGATAACTCAGACTGGATCAAATATGGTCACAGCCCAGAAAGAAAGTGCTTTAATTGTCTCTCATGCAATGATAGCAATAATGATAAAATTAGGAAACCGTATACAGTCTTGTTGCAAGCCTCTTCTTGGAAGGTCAGAGAAGGCGTTTGAGCCATGAATAACTTTTTCATGTTGTGTTGCAGTTTTCAGAGGACTATTTATGTTTTTATGTGGTTTGGTCCCTTTCCATAAATATTTTGATGAGAATGTAACAAGTTGAAAGGCGCCCAACATCAGTTTTTTTAAAAAAAATTTATCCTCGCCCAAGGATATATTTATTGATTTTAGAGACAGAGGAAGGGAGAGAGAAAGAAGAGAGAGAAACATCAATTCCTTGCCTCCCACATGTGACCCTACCGAGGTTTGGACCCACAACCTTTTGGTATCCGGACAAAGACCCAACCAACCAAGCTACCCAGCCAGGGGGCAAGGTGCCCTCCATCAGTTTTTTAAAAATACATTTTTATTGATTTCAGAGATGAAGGGAGAGAGAGAAAAAACAAACAAACATCAATGAGGATAGAGCCCGAAGAAATCCGGGCATGTGCCTTCACCTGGAATCAAACCATGACTGGTTCTTAGGTCGACACTCAACCACGGAGCCACACTGGCTGGGCCCCATCAGTTGTTAATAACTCTTTTCCGGGATGTGCTATGTGGCTAAGTATTTCTCTGCAATGTAGGTCATGTGACCAGTGGTCAATGATAAGAGGCTGG
>NW_006287904.1:1572385-1578601 GCF_000327345.1 Myotis davidii | reverse complement strand
GGGGTAGGGGGTGGGGCTCTGCCTGGGCCCCTTGTTCAGGGGAGTTGAGTATATTATGTGACAAATACAAATGACCCTCCACTCAGCTCTGCAGGGGTCACCCCGTCAGAGACACGTGGGCTGCTCACAATGCAGTGGAAACCACCACGACAGTTTCCCTGGGTCATCTGGTTGCTGACAGAGTCTTGGCAGAGATGGGGAACTTTCCGGGTCCTGAGTGAGCTGGCAGCCTCAGCCGCAGACACACTCCTTGTTGCATGCAGCTAGGCCTGGTGGAATGCTCATACCCCACCTATTGGTGAGCTCCTTTTGTGTACTAGGCAAATGCCATGTGAGATGCAGGAGGCACATCACATGGACAAAAAGCGTGTGAGAGGCTGACAGTCTGAAACAGGGTGAGCAAACTTTTTCTGGAAAGGGCCAGAGAGTTAATATTATAGGCTTTGTGGGTTATAGTCTGTAGGAACGACTCAACTCTCCCGATGTAAACAAGTGGATGTGTCTGTGTTCCACGAAAACTTTATTTACAAAAACAGGTGGTGGGCTGGATTTCGTCTGTGGGCTGTAGCGCAAAGAATTTCATGCACAGGTGGCAGGGGAGGGTCCCCTCAGCCCAGCCTGCATCCTCTCCAATCCTGGACTCCTTCGGGATATCCTACTGCTGGTTTAGGCACAGTCTTGTTGCAAGCCTCTTCTTGGAAGGTCAGAGAAGGCGTTTGAGCCATGAATAACTTTTTCATGTTGTGTTGCAGTTTTCAGAGGACTATTTATGTTTTTATGTGGTTTGGTCCCTTTCCATAAATATTTTGATGAGAATGTAACAAGTTGAAAGGCGCCCAACATCAGTTTTTTTAAAAAAAATTTATCCTCGCCCAAGGATATATTTATTGATTTTAGAGACAGAGGAAGGGAGAGAGAAAGAAGAGAGAGAAACATCAATTCCTTGCCTCCCACATGTGACCCTACCGAGGTTTGGACCCACAACCTTTTGGTATCCGGACAAAGACCCAACCAACCAAGCTACCCAGCCAGGGGGCAAGGTGCCCTCCATCAGTTTTTTAAAAATACATTTTTATTGATTTCAGAGATGAAGGGAGAGAGAGAAAAAACAAACAAACATCAATGAGGATAGAGCCCGAAGAAATCCGGGCATGTGCCTTCACCTGGAATCAAACCATGACTGGTTCTTAGGTCGACACTCAACCACGGAGCCACACTGGCTGGGCCCCATCAGTTGTTAATAACTCTTTTCCGGGATGTGCTATGTGGCTAAGTATTTCTCTGCAATGTAGGTCATGTGACCAGTGGTCAATGATAAGAGGCTGGTGTGGGAGATTGGGAAGCGAGGCGGGGGGCCTGGTGGAATGCTCATACCCCACCTATTGGTGAGCTCCTTTTGTGTACTAGGCAAATGCCATGTGAGATGCAGGAGGCACATCACATGGACAAAAAGCGTGTGAGAGGCTGACAGTCTGAAACAGGGTGAGCAAACTTTTTCTGGAAAGGGCCAGAGAGTTAATATTATAGGCTTTGTGGGTTATAGTCTGTAGGAACGACTCAACTCTCCCGATGTAAACAAGTGGATGTGTCTGTGTTCCACGAAAACTTTATTTACAAAAACAGGTGGTGGGCTGGATTTCGACTGTGGGCTGTAGTTTGACCATCCCTGGTCTAAAATGAGACCCAGACGTCTCAATCAATAGTCATGGCAGCCTAGAGTGGTTGCTAAGAATACAGATTCTGCAGTCCATTGGCTCTGCAATTTACTACGTATGTGACCTTGCACAGCGAGTCAACTTCTCTGAACCTCAGTTTCTTTATCTGTAAAATGGGGGTAACACAGTGTCTGTGTCATAGGATTTTTGGGATCAACTAAGATGGGTATAAAGGGCAGCGACTGGCATATAGAAAGCATTTATTAGATGCAAGCTGCTGTTATGATAAGGGGGAGGGGAGAGTGAGTAGAGGAAGCACCTGGGAGTGAGAACACTAACTCTACATCGGGGCAGAGAAAGGAGGATGTTAGTTTGGTATGGCTGGAATGCAGGTGGTTTGTGGAGTGTGACCAGAGATGACACTGTAAAAGGTAGACCAGGCTGTAAAAGGCAACTTTAGGAAGGCCTCCTTAAGACACTGAGACCACAGGTCATAAGGTGTCAGTGTTACCAGAAGGGGAAGAAATACATTTGCAGGTCCAGGAAGCATCAGGCACTTTACATGTTATCCAATTTAATCCTTAAAATGAGATGGGAGGTGTTGCAGATCTACTTCCCCTTCTAATATAATCACAGGATCCAGTTTTTTAGGGGAACACAGGATTGCCCTAGACCAGCCGTGGGCAAACTACGGCCCACGGGCCGGATCCGGCCCGTTTGAAATGAATAAAACTAAAAAAAAAAAAAAAAAAAGACCGTACCCTTTTATGTAATGGTGTTTACTTTGAATTTATATTAGTTCACACAAACACTCCATCCATGCCTTTGTTCCAGCCCTCCGGTCCAGTTTAAGAACCCATTGTGGCCCTCGAGTCAAAAAGTTTGCCCACCCCTGCCCTAGACAAAACTATGTGTGCACTCCTCCCTGTCACAGCTAGGGATTGCCGTGTGATTATAACCTGGACATAAAAAGATTTGTCACATACGTAGTAGTTTCCTGGGACCTTCTTTGTACCCTTTAGTCTTTTGTCTTTCCTCTTGGAATACTAGACGTATGGCCCAAACTGGAATACAGACACGATGGCTGGAATTCCAGCAGCCCCTCTGAGCCTTGAGGTGACTGGGATAAAGGCCACCAAGACACAAGAAGCCTGGTGTCTAAGGACTTGGTTGATCAGAGCCACCTCACAAATTCTGGGCTGCCAGCCTCTGGCATTTCCCATGATGCGGGTAGTAGGCCTCTTTTTAAAGCCACGTATTCATAACCATAATTGAGATGCAGGCAGAATCTTGATTTTACAGATGGAGAAGCAGGCATAGAGTCACATAAGCTGGACAGTTAGTAAGTGGCACAGCCAGGATTGGTCTGACTCCAAAGCATGTTTTCTTCCCACTACTCTGGACAAAATGTGGAGATTTTCTGTCCCCTCATTTTATAGAAGAGGTCACGGAGGGTTTGGCCTCAGGGTAAGGCTGTAGCAGCTCATTGCAGGGCGAGATAATCATTATTCTGTTTATCTCTCACTCCCTCTTCCCTGTGGCCTTCTCAAAGAAAGGCCCCGTGTTTTAATTGGTGACTTTGCAGATGGGAAAAATCTTTCTGTGAGTAGTTGTCTGGTGTGTTTTTTTTTTCCTGGTCAGAAGCCATGGTTGTTTTAGGGCTGTGTTTAGAGCATGGACAACCTTGCTTCTTTCCACCTGGAGCTGGTCCTTAGCCATGACTTTCCTTGCCTGTACAGTCCTTTTTTCACTTGGGCTTTTAGGGCTGGGAGAGCGGCCTGTGAGCACTGACAGCAGATGAATCTTGATCTACATGGAGGCCTCCTAACTCATTACGCTCAGTGTGTGGACTTTGGCTAAAATCGGGCCACATGTCTTGAATGCCCTTTGCTTTGGGGATTCTCGTGTATCTGAGTTGCACCCTATTACTCATACCATAAAAATGGGCTCCCCGGCCCTGTTGGCTAGCTGCACAGCATAGAACTTTTCCGTCTGCGTATTCCAACTGACTCATGTAGTGGATTGGCTCCTGAAAAGGTGAATAGGACAAAAGCCAGTTTGTGCTGGTAAGTGCTGTTGAGAGAGTATTGTTGTTCATTTTATTGTATAGCGTTTCACGTTTATGTTACTCTTTGTACTAGCAAAATCCTTTGTGGTAATTTTTATTAGCCTGGCTAACGTGTGCTTTTTTCTTTTTACAAGAAGTCTGCAGATGATAGCTTGGCCCAAAGTGTGTTGGTAACACTACTATAGTCACTTAGTGAATTCGGAGTTTTTGTTATTGAAAATTTTCTGTCAAATATCAGTTTTCATGATTATTTTGGAGTCATTTGGAACTCAGGAAAATTGTATTAAAAGCCAAAATTCCACACCTTTTTTCTCATTTTGAATAACTATATATATATATGTGTGTATATACAGTGTGTGTGTGTTCTTTTTAAATATATTTTATTGATTTTTTACAGAGAGGAAGGGAGAGGGATAGAGAGCCAGAAACATCGATGAGAGAGAAACATCGATCAGCTGCCTCCTGCACATCCCCTACTGGGGATGTGCCCGCAACCCAGGTACATGCCCTTGACTGGAATCGAACCTGGGACCTTTCAGTCCGCAGGCCGACGCTCTATCCACTGAGCCAAACCGGTTTCGGCTACAGTGTGTGTTTTTAATGGGGTAGACTTGGGATATTTGTTTGTGAGCCTGGCCTGCGTGGCTCAGTGGATGAGCATTGACCTATGAACCAGGAGGTCATGGTTTAATTCCCAGTCAGGGCACATGTCCAGGTTGTGGGCTCGATCCCCGGTGTGGGGCATGCAGGAGGCAGCCCATCGGTGATTCTCTCATTATTGATGTTTCTATATCTCTCTACCTCTTCCTCCCTCTCTGAAATTAATAAAAATTTGTTTAAAAAAGATAGTTCAGAAAATCTTTGTGCAGTAAAGTTTAAGTCCAGAAGAAGTAGTGATTTTGAACAAAAGCAAAGCGTGACCTAACCTGGAAGAGACTAAATTGCAATTATTCACGTCATGGAATTGTCTGAATTTCTGTTTATCTAAGGCTTGCTTCCTTTTCCTTTCCAGAATTGTAGCAGTTACTGGTATTTTTAGTGTTTTTTGTTTTGTTTGTTTCCTTATTTATTTTTGCTTTGTTTCTTAGTTTGAAACTCTAAATTCCTTTGTAGCGTCACATACACAATGTGCATTTTGTAAAAACTAAATGCAACTCGTGATCTGATACTTTCTTTTCTTATAAATGACATTATTACGACCATTGGAAAATTTGTATAAGATCTATAGATAATAGTACTGTATTCATGCTAATTTGATTTTAATATTGTGTACTGAAGTATTTAGGGGGGGATGGGCAACTTACTCTAAAATGGTTCAACAAAAATATTTATAGAGCGAAGAGAAAATGATAAAGAAACTGTGGTAAAATGTTAATAGTTCTTTAGTGATAAACACTTCTTTGTAGTATTCTTGTAAGTTCTCTGTAAATTTGAAATTATATTAAACAGTTAAAAAAATTGACTTATTTTAAAAAATGGCTATGGGGCATGCAATATATACTTCCTGGTTGAATGTGTGGAAAAATGATCCTTAGACAATTCTAGATATTAACTGTGATGAAATTGACTGAATTTGTTAGTGCCTGTGAGCACCTGTTCATTAAACTGGGTAAAGCTGGCATACTTGCAGCTTATGAAAAAGAAAGATCATTAAACCAAAGGCTTGGGAGATTTGTGTGTTCATCCCTTCCCTGTTTAGTTGTTTCATTTTATATAAGTGTTGACTGTCTTTTTTTCATCTGTGAATGGGATTTAATGGGAAGTATGTTGCTTGTGTCCTTTGATGCACAAAAGTTTTAAAATTTGATGCAGTTTCATTTGTCTGTTTTTGCTCTTGCTGCCTATGCTTTTTGGTCTCATATCCAAGAAATGGACAAGTTCAATGTCATGAAGCTTTTCTCCTGTTTTCTTCTAGGAGTTTTATAGTTTTAGGTCTTACATTAGATATTTAATCTATTTGGAGTTAATTTTTGAATATGGTGTAAGATCAGGGCTCAGCTTCATTTTTTTTTTCTCCATATGGACACCCAGTTTTCCCAACACCATTTATGGAAGAAACTTTCCTTTTCTCACTGAGTGTTTTTGGCACCCTTGTCAAAGATCATTTGACCATATACATGACCATATACCATATTGGCTTTGTATTCTATTTCATTGGTCTACTTGTCTGTCTTTTTGCCAGTACCACACTGTTTTGATTATTGTAGCTTTGTAATATGTCTCAAAATCAGGACCTAACCCAGCTGAGGGTCCTGGACTGAACTGGGGTCTGGTCTCCTCTTATGCAGGTAACACCTTGCTCCCCCGTCCTGTCCCCTGCCCCCCCCCCACCACATTGTGAATGACCTTACACCATGCATTCTAAATGGGGTAATAAAAAATTGGTTCCTGGGGTGGTGGTGAAATATCTTACTCTTTTTAGGTATAAAGCACAGATAGAGTAGAGGTTTGAATGGATGCACAGTCGATCTCTTTTTTAATTTCAATTGGGAG
>NW_006287904.1:1566914-1572278 GCF_000327345.1 Myotis davidii | reverse complement strand
AAAGAATTGTCTAAAAATGCTCCTTAGGGGACTGAGGGAGGTGCTGAGCAGAAGGACTGCTAGGATTTGAACAATTTCTAATTGAGAGCGGGTGGAAAGTGATGCCACTGAATTTTACTACAGGAAAATATTTTTATCCAGAATTTTTAGTGACGGCAACAAAAGGAAATAGAACTAAGTCACATCATACAGAAGACAGGTTAAATGTGAGGCCATCACTCCTGTACGAGAGCTTCCTTAAATAATGTCGGAAGGAGTTTTAAAATAATGAGAGTTTCCAGGAAAAGTCCCATAAGACGGGTCTTCTCGGGTCCTGTCAGTCCACCTGGTGGTTGAGGAGGGAGCCTTCAAATCGGTGTTTTAGAACCTGGGCAACACCTCTTCTCCCATCATTTGGCCAATTGGCAACATTTGAGTATGGAGTGTATATTGGGTAATACAACTGACTCAATGTTAAATGGCCAGAAATGGATAATTGGACTGTGGTTATATAAGAAGATGGCCTTGTTCTTGGAAAATGCATCTTGGAAAATGACATATTTAGGGATAAAAGGAGATGTCTGCGACCCACAGATGGTTCCAGAAAAACTCGATATAAAGAGAGAGGAAGAGGGAGTGGGAAGCGGAGGAGGAGGGAGCTGGATGGATGTGGATGGAGGGGAGGAGAAAGGAGGGAGAGATAGCCCAGCACATGGTAAAGTAGATGTGCCAAAGCAGCAGTAATTGTTGCCTCTGGGTGAAGGGATATACAGGAGTCCTTTGTGATGTTCTTGCAACGCTTCTGTAAGTTTGAATCATTTCAAAGTGCAAAGAAAAAAACAACAAGAAGAGGGAAACGAGAAAACACCCAGCTCCCTTGAGAAACACAGGTCACATCGTGTCCTGTAATGTTATTTGAACTTGCAAGTGGTGTGACTGAAAGCAGGCCATTATGTTGCAAGATCCAGGAAAGCAGGTGTTAGACCTAAGCCTGGCACAGTGCCTGGCACATAGTAGACACTCAGTAAATATTTGAAGGAATGAAATCCAAGCAGCAGTAATGTTGGCGTCAGCTTTTCCCACCGCATGAGTGCCTTGCACCTGGCAGATCTGGACGCATTTCCCAGACACGCCTTTCTATGCTCTGTGGACGCCCTGAAAGCCACCTGGTGGAAAAGCTTTGTCCCGGGACCTTGCATTACCGTGTGTGTGTGATGGAAGAGATTGACGCCCTAATTTTAGACTTCTTGCTGGTAAAGACACCGTGAGGGAACAGGCAGAGCATTTGTGACATTTCTCCTGTATTGGTTCTTATTTAAAAACTAAGAAATCTCCCCTCAAAAAAGAGTTTAGTTAGAAAGAAGCGAAAGTTACTTTTATTATGGTAAAGGGTACATAACATAAAATTTACTCTTTTAACCATTTTCAAGTGTACAGTTCAGGGGCATCGAGTACATTCCCATTCTTGGGAAACCATCACCACCATCCATCTCCAGAACTTTGTCAGCATCCCAAGCTGAAATGCTGTACCCATTAAGGAATAACTCTTTTTTTTTCTTTAAAAAAAATTGAGCCCTGGCTGGTTTGGCTCAGTGGATAGAACGTTGGCCTGCAGACTCAAGGGTCCCAGGTTCGATTCCGGTCAAGGGCAAGTACCTTGGTTGCGGGCACATCCCCAGTAGGGAGTGTGCAGGAGGCAGCTGATCGATGTTTCTCTATCATCGATGTTTCTAACTCTCTATCCCTCTCCCTTCCTCTCTGTAAAAAATCAATAAAATATATTTAAAAAAATTGATTTCAGAGAGGTAGGGAGAGGGAGAGATAGAAACATCAATGATGAAAGAGACTCATTGATCGGCCACCTCCCTCATACACCTCCCAGTGGGCATCCCCATTAAAGAATAACTTCTATTATTATTTGCTTAGAAAACCATTTATTCTACAGAATTATAGTCATTATCTTAGTAATAGTAGGCTCCAGGACCTCGAATCTCAAATTGCTGGCACCCAAATTAGAGAACTTTAATTATCTTGAAAGGGAACACTTAGAAACTTAACAGGAACACCTACTGTTAGTTTATACAAGTTAACTTTTCCTGAAGATTATAACTTATACACTGTAATATGTGCTATTTATTTATTTATTTTTGAATATTTTAGATTTCAGAGAGGAAGGGAGAGAGAATCATTGATCAGCTGCCTCCTGCATGCCCCCTACTGGGGACCAAGCCCGCAACCTGGGCATGTGCCCTGACTGGGAATTGAACCAGTGACCTCCTGGTTCATAGGCCAACGCTCAACCACTGAGCCATGCCAGCCGGGCAATATGTGCTATTTAAAATGAAATGTAAGAGCTCTTAAGGCTTTTTAAAAACTTCTTAAAATTAACTTTGTGGAGGCATAATGAACAGCCAAATGTACCTGTTTTCAATGTAGAGTGTGATGACTTTTGTGTCTTTTTTTATTAAATACCAACACCATTGCGTTTTTTGCGGGGGAGGGTGTTATTCTCTATTTAATTGACTTATTTTTTTCTAGTTATAAAGATGCCATTTCATGTTCCTTATAGAAAAGTTGGAAAATTCAGAGAACACTAAAGAGAAAACAGAAGACATCCAAAACTGCTGAGTTCCCCCCAAACATTATTAGTTTTCTCTCTCTTTAAAAATAGACTATTTTTTTAGAGCAGTTTAGGCTCACAGCACAATTGAGCAGAACTATAGAGTTCCCACATAACCCCTTCCCTCCGCCCAGCCTCTTTTATTACATTCTGTTATAAAAATAGCACCTGCCTGCTCAAATAAAAATCAGAGATGCTGGCCTTCGAGCGCTCAGGGTCACTTTTCTCCAGAAGCTTCCCTGGCTCCCTGCCAGTGCGGATCCTGGCATTTAGGCTCTCTCCCCCCCCCCCCCCCCCCCACCACACACACCATCTTATTTGGGGTCCACAGCACAGTCGTGCCAGGAAGGCAGGCATGGGGGCGTGTTTGCCTAGCAGGTGCTCAGTATTTGCTGGTTGAACCAAGGAATGGATTTGTCCAGAGTCAGAATTTTGCTTTATTACAGATCTGCATTCTTTGGGGGTGGGCACCACATGTATGTAAAACAGCTCTGGCAACATTAACAGAGGGAGATGCTCAGGGCATCTATGAACCGGGAGATGGTTTACACCAACTTTCAGGCAGCTACGTGCAGGAGCAGGTTGTGTTGCAACTCTTTGTGGGCGAGACTCTCGGACCTGGGGATGTGTTGTCTTTTTGAAAGGAGGAATGAGGATTGTAGAGGATGGTTCCTGCAAAAGAGAGCAGGTGATGAGCAACACAGGGAGACAGGGGGTGGGGGTGGGCAAAGATGACATGTGCCCTTAGTGGGAGCAGTGGGTCACACAGTCTCTTGTGACAGCTTCCAGGAATTGGGACGGTTCAGAGATGCCCATTTGGTTTCTGAGCCATGGAAAGGAAGACAGAGGGGCAAGAGTAACTCCCATCCTTACGTGGGAATAGATGGTGTTAAGCTGGGAAGGACCTGTGTTATGTAAACCAGCTACATACACAACTTTATGCTGTCTGTGGTAGCCTTGCTCTCTCATAGGTCAACTGATTGAGGATTCTGATTTGTTTAACCCTGTTAAACAAATCAGAATCCTAATTTCAGTTCCAGCCAGGGGCAACTGAGGTATGTGCCCCTGGCTCGAATTGAACCCTTGACCCTTCAGTCCGTGGGCCGGATACTCTAGCCCAGCCGTGGGCAAACTACAGCCCGCGGGCCAGATCCGGCCCGTTCGGCTGTTCTATCCGGCCCGCGGAGCCGAAAGAGCGGAGGGTTCTCTTGCTCTCCCCTCTGCTCCTTCACCAGCAGCAGTGTTAACATGTATTAGTTTACACAAACACTCCGTCCATGCTTTTGTTCCGGCCCTCCGGTCCAGGTTAAGAACCCAATGTGGCCCTCGAGTCAAAAAGTTTGCCCACCCCTGCTCTAGCCACTAAGCCAAACTAGCTAGGGCTGTATGTAGTTTCTCTAACATTCAGCACAGAGCTAGTGAAGTTTAAAAAGCAGTTTTCTAGTGGAATACATCAAGCCTCAGGAGGGAGGGTTTTATTTTTCTTACCTGATGGGCAACTTTCATGCTCTACATTGGAGAGCACCTGGTTTTAAATAGTAACCCTGTGAAGATATATCACAACTCAGGAACCATCCTGACATTCTATATCCCTTTGTATTTTATTTTAAAAATATATTTTTATTGATTTGAGAGAGGAAGGGAGAGGGAAAGAGAGAAAGAAAGAGAGAGAGAAAGAGAGAAACATCAATGATGAGAGAATCATCGATCGGCTGCCTCCTGCACCCCCCCAACTGGGGATTGAGCCTGCAACCCAGGCATGTGCTCTGATGGGGAATCAAACTGTGACCTCCTGGTTCATAGGTAGGCGCTCAACCACTGAGCACACTGGCTGGGCCTATATCCCTTTTCTGGAAGCATTTTCCAAAATAAATGAAAGGCCGTCAGATGAACTGGCCCCATCCCATTTCCCAGGTGAGGAAACAGCCCAAAGAGATGCCGTTTAACTCAAAGTCCTACTCTGAGTTTGCGGCCGAGTTAGAACAAGAAACCAATCTCTGATTTTCAGTTCTGGAAAAACTCCAGAGAAGTGATGCTAAATGCGGTCTCCCTGCCCTGTGGTTTCGGTATATTGCAAAGAATACCCACTGGCTCCTCATTATCTGGCCGCTGCCCTGAGACTCATTTGGTGTTCTGCTTTATTTATTAGCTGTTTTGAGTGAATAAGACAACCTTCAAAATGAGCAGAGAGCTTTCTTGCAGCCTGTGGACCTGTTAACAGAGCGAGTTTGGGAGATCTTATCTCCGAGTCTGATGCGAATTTCCTCTAATATATAGCAAAGAGGACTGGGTTTAACAGCAGCTTTCAGTAGCCAGAGTTGCTTTTTAAAAAATTACTTTCCAGATGATGAATAAAGGACCAGCTGTAAGGACTGATTCTAATCTATCGGTGGAGAACATGCTGTCTATGGTGCTGCTTACATAGCAGCTAGACTCTGAATTCAGGAAGGCACCTAACTAAATTTGACCAGACTGCATTAAACATTTGAGACTTCTCTCTGTGGGCTGATGTTTCTTCAGGGCACAGCATTCAATTGCTTGGGGATAGTTCTAGCCTGGACCTGGGCTTGTTGGCCAGTGTGGCATGTTTGTTTCCCTTGCACACTCCTCCACTCTCGAGGGACTGCCATTTTGGACCACAATTCCTGAAAGTGTCTTTTAGGACCCTAGCCCTCTAGAGATGGTATTTGACCTTTGGGGGACATTTCTCATGGTGGGTTAATGAGCCCTCACTTTTTGGTTTAGTTCAGGTGTTGGCACACTCT
>NW_006287904.1:1532062-1566889 GCF_000327345.1 Myotis davidii | reverse complement strand
TATTTATTTAGTTATTTTTTATTGGTTTCAGAGAGGAAGGGAGAAGGAGAGAGAAACATCAGTGATGAGAGAGAATCATCGATTGGCTGCCTCCTGCACGCCCCCTACTAGGGATCTAGCCTGTAACCTGGGCACGTGCAGGAATCGAACCACAACCTCCCGATTCATAGGTCGACGCTCAACCATTGAGCCACCCAGCCGGGCCAGAGAGGGTATTTTAAAGGACTGGTTGGTGAGGAGCACTGTCATATTCTGTATTTTTGAGTTTTTTAGTAAAAGAGCTATAATTCACTCTTAAGCTCTTAAAATAGCAATACCCGTTGGACTAACTATTGGGAGAAATCAGGCCAGGGCTAAAGTCAACCAGGCAATGGCTATTGAGTGCCAAGATCACCGTTTTGCTCTAAGTTAACTTTGTGGTCCCCAGGGCTTCATGGCGGGGTGACAGTTCCTATACCTTTGCCAATGGCCACAAATGCTAGACCATAACAGATTTAATTTTTTAAAAAAAATATATTTTATTGATTTTTTACAGAGAGGGATAGAGAGTTAGAAACATCGATCAGCTGCCTCCTGCACACTCCCCACTGGGGATGTGCCCGAAACCAAGGTACATGCCCTTGACTGGAATCGAACCTGGGACCCTTGATTCCACAGGCCGATGTCTTATCCACTGAGCCAAACCGGGTAGGGCCAGATTTAAATTTTTTTCTCCCTGCATGGTTTGTACACACACAATAAACCAAGAAACAAATGACCACCCTTCAGTCTCATTCTATATGAGGTGACTCTAAAGATGTATTTTTCTAAACAGGAATTTCCAAATATGTATATTCAAGAACAGCAAGATATTTATTTATTTATTTATTATTTATTTATTTACAATCGTTCTATTATTGCTCAAATTATTTTGAAGTTCCATTTTTGGAATTGCCTTCAGAATAAGTTTCAAGCTGCAGCAGAAAAGAAGTCTGCCCACTTTGTAGTCTTCATTTTTTGCTAAAACGGGTATTAGGCCAACTCCCTCACCTTGGCCTCTGCCCGTGACTCTGGCCGCTGCCCGTGACTCTGAGCTGCTTTCAGCTGTTTCCATATTTCATAATCACGCTCAGAGCAGATGGATTTGTCTCAACTGAGCTAAAGGTTGTGGATAATAAAAATTACCCAGGAACCTCTGAGGGTATTTCTTTGCAGGAAACACAAGTGTTTATATTTATGTGTGAAGTGATGATAGTTAAAGAAAGCAGTCATGCCTTTGTATATCATTAGCCTGTCCTCAGCCCACCAGGCCAGCGTGGCTTTTGAATGAGATCATCCTGACATGAAGTTGGCCTCCAAAGTTGGCCTGCTTTATTCCAGTTCCCACTCTAGGGTGTGAGGCAAGGGTCCTTGAAAGGCCCTTACTTTAAAAAAAAAAAAGAAAAAGAAATATATTTCCATCTGGATATATGAATGAGGAATTGAACCGTGACCTCCTCATTCATACGTCAATGCTCAATCACTGAGCCAGGCCAGCTGGGCGGCCCTCACTTTTATGCGCTCTCTTGTTCTTGTTACCTGGGACATTTGAAAGGCTGTTCTAGGCCTGCTTTTCTGGGAGACCGTGTATATGATAGAAGCTGACAGACTGCAATATGTTCTTCCTACTCCTCTTGTCCTTCCCTGTTCTCCCTCCAGTGTGGACAGTGGGAGGCTCATGTCCTGTACTAGGGAGTTTTATTGTCTAGCAGGAAGTTATGTAGGCTCATAACTTAGAGGTGGGCTCTGAGCTGTTTAGAAGGCATGCATGCTGCTTAAGATCTTAGTTGCAGACAGTAGACTCCTTCTAAGCTGTCTAAGTAGCAGGGGATTTATTAGAGAGTTCGATAGTATTTCTGGGAGAACAGAGCTTCAATGCTACATGTTCAGTAATAACACAGCTTGTCTCCCACCAATTTCCAACCATAATGTGGTTTTAATTCGTTTCTGCTCCAGTACCTGTGACAGTAGAGGCAGAAACTAAAACCTCTACCACAACTGCTCCAAGGAATTAAACACATCTTCCACTGCCTTGCCAGAAGTTCTGACCTCCCAGCATATGGCCACTACTGCCTCCCGTCTTTCAAATCTTCCATGGGTGTGTATGCTTGGAAGAATCTAGCTTCAAGGGAGTCAGTGAAGGAGTGTTTAGCTTTCTAGCCTCTATAGACCAGGAAGGTGGGTGGGCTTGAAATCTGTTGGATGGTGCTAAATGAGTCACTTTGCAATATTTGTGACCAAGGGTAGGTGTATAGAGGTGATGGCTAAACCTCTGGTGGGCTCATTCTTGCAGCGAAAAGAACACAGGATAGAGCACTGAGTGTAGGAGACTCATGCGGGCTATTGCAATAACTAAGTGACTGGCATTCATTGTAGCTATCAGTGCTATTACCAGGAGGGTGGCTGCCCTCTGTGTGACGGGGGGCATTGCTGTGTACGAGTGGCTGCTGTGCCATGTTCCTGCCTTGGCATGGTTTTACCTCACTTAGAAGGAAGAAGTGCTGCGCCCATGATGCTTTTTTTTTTTTTCTTTCTATGTAGTGTTAGAGTTTTGAGGCTGGCAGAACCTCAATTTCAAGTTTCAGTTTGCATCCTATGCAACCATAGGTAAGTTATACACCATTCTGAGTTTCAGTGTGCTTATCTAAAAAAAGGTGATATGGCCATAGCTGATTTGGCTCAGTGGGTAGAGTATTGACCTGCGGACTGAAGGGTCCTGGGTTCAATTCTGGTCAAGGGTACATGCCCAGGTTATGGGCTCGATCCCCAGTCGGAGGTGTGCAGGAGACAGACAATCAATGATTCTCTCTCATCATTTATGTTTCTATCTCTCTCCCTCTCTCTTACTCTCTGAAATCAATTAAAAAAATAATAAAAAAAAAAGGTGATGTGATATGCCTGCCTTGCAGGGAGATTGTGATGGTAAAGTCAGATAACATGTGACTGTCTAACATTTACCTCTGATGTAAAGTAGTTGCCCAATAAATTACTACTATATGCTCAACTTTCTCTTTTCTGTTTGTCTCAGCAGTGCCTAAAACACCCAGTGGATACAGTAGCTTCTGTGCTTTTTCTTAGCAATTAGCTTACCTTTCACACTCTCTGTATGTTTAACTTTTCCTACTGTCCCATGAATATTTTATTATGAAAAATTTCAAACATACAAGGAAGTTGATATGGGGGGGTAATGATGATGGAAGGAGACTTGACTTGGGGTAATGAACATACAATAGTGTACAGATGATGTGTTATGGCGTTGTACGTTTGAAACCTGTATAATTTTGTTATTTTTTTGTTTACTATGATTACGTTAAGAATATGTAAATAAAGTTAGGACTTTACAGCTAAGAAATTCTGAATAAACAGTGCTCGTTTTCCACCCCCCACAGAAGGCACAGGTACCAGAAAGGGTTCTGTGAGAAGAGCTGCATACCGGAGGGGGCTCGGGTGGATTCCAGAATCTTGTGAATTATTTCTATTTTTTGCCCCCTTGGTGTTAACCTTAACAGAATAGCATAGTATTAAAAGCATGTTTTGTGGTTGCTGGTTTTTCTTTTGTTAATATTACCGGAGGATATTTTTTTGCATTGATTTTTAGAGAGAGTAGAAGGCAGTGGGGGGAGAGAGAGGGAAAACATTAATGTGAGAGAGACATCCTCCACATGCCCCAACCAGGGCCCCAGGAATGAACCCTCAACCCAGGTACGTGCCCTTGATCGGAAATCAAGCCAGTGACCCTTTGGTGTGTGGGCTGATACTCCAACCACTGGGCCACACTGGCCAGGGCTAAAAGCATGGGTTTTAAAGTTAATTAAAATGGTGGTATTGTCACTTTCTCTTAACGTGATGTGTGAAAGTTACCCTCTCTTTCTAAACTTCAGTTTCCTTATTAGTAATGAAATGGGAATAATAATAAATACCTCATATCATCTAAAAGTATTTATTTATTGTTTCCATTTTTGAAAATTGATACCATCATAGAATGAATAGAGGAACTAATTATTTAAAAAAATATATTTGGTTTATACAAAATATATGCCATTAAGGATTTTATACATATACACATATATTTATTTTTCTTTGTCTTTATTATGCTACCCACTGCTGACAGCTGCTCCATTCACTGATTGAAACAGCCATCACTCTTGACAGGCCCATCTCAGATGCCTGGGAAGCCAACATAAGTAGGATTCACCCAGAGACCTGCTTTCAAAATATTGCTGACTCTCAGGTCGCTGCTTCCACCCACAGCACCACTTGACAGCTCAGATTTTTCACTGAGAGCAGCTTCTATCTCTGATCCAAAACCAAATCCGTCCATAGATAGCAACTCAGGTCAGTAAGTTCTTAATTTTAATGTGGCAGGATTGTAACATTTTCATTTGAAGTTAGCTAGAAATATATTTCATATTTTTTTATGAATGTTTCATAAGTTACTTTTCTCCATTAAGCCCTTAATTCATCTGGACTTCAGTGTCTGTGGCGTGAGGTAGGTGAAAGGTTAACATCACTGGTGCGTGGGCAGGCTAAATAGCCATCTCAGGCGGTAATTAAATTGAGTTTATTTAAGGAAAAGGGGTTGGAGAATGGGGATATCCAAAGGGAAGGGCTACACAGCACTGAGCCAAAGAGTATTGGGTCCATGATGGCAGCAAAAATGTACTTAGGACAGTGAAACAAGGAAGGGCATAGAAGAAGCAACAGGAGAGCTTAGGCAGGGCTGCTTTGGCTCACTGAGAAGTCAGAGAAAAGGGGGCCTTGGAGAAGTCAGGGGGTTAGCTCGGGACGAACTGCCACTGCCCATTGCTCCCCTTGTTGCAAGTCTCATGGGATCCCTTAGAGGTTAGGGGTCCGTGCCTTGGGGGAAGCAGAGAGGGAAGGGAATGCCATGGGTGTGCTCCTTGGAGGAGAGTGCACATGAGGCCCTTTGTCCTGAGCATGTTTATCTTTCTCTTGCAGGTGGGAATCTTAGGGGAGTTCTCAGGGGAGGGTCTCAGTAGAATATTCATCAGCTTTCCAGCTGTGCTTTTTAAGGGTTGAGGTCTCCACTGATTGCTCAGTGCCAGGGCTGGGGTCATTAGTCAAAGCTGGTGGTCCTTAGGCAGCCAGGGGGTCCCTTGTCTGGTTTGCTGCTTTTGTGGGCCTGGAACTGAAATACAGCTGAGGCCTAGATGTTATCTTTAGGGAGGAAAAGGTCAGGGAGCTAAACTGTCAGACCAGTGATATGAGAGATCAGGAGTCCAAACTGAATGACCAGTGATATGCTAGGGGAGAAGGATAGGTTACCCTGGGGGCGAGCTTCTTGTGTTCCCAGTTTTGCCCCTTTGTTATCTGGGGCGTTCTACCCTGGTGAGTTCTATCCTGGGGAGTTCCTGTACCTGGCCCATCTTCCTTGCTCTGCTAATGTCTAAGAGCAGGGATCCTGTATCCTTTTACATTTCCCGTACTGACAGTGTTTTCATGAGAATTTTGAGGAATGTAAGCATCCAGCTCCTTGCACAGTTCTGGGCACATGGAAATTGCTCTGTAAAAGTTGTTGCAATTTTAACCTTTAGTAACCTTCCCCCCGCCCCCCACTTGATTGCTGTGGTTCTTCATGAAATCATTAACGTGTACATTTTATGAAAGGTAGTTGAGGCAGCTTTGCATTGGTTAAGAGACCAACCTGGAACCTCCTTCCTCCCCTAGACTCTCCTCTAGTGTTGTCAGGAGCTTGATCTGTGAGTTAAATCAAAGAGTAACTCATCATGAATGAATTAATTGATTTGAGCATTTATTTCCTTTTGGAGCTGCCTGGTGATCCAGAATTTCCCTGGCATCTTACAGATACCTGCTCCCTCTGCTCTGAATAATCGGATCATCTTTAATTAAAAGGTTAATCTTGTTACTTTGGAATTTGCTTCTTTAGCTCTATAGTACCATAGACGTGCCCTCTAAATACATCCAGATGGGTGGGGGCTTCAGCCAAGGATGTGGGAAGTTCTCTTTAAGTTCATTTCCCCTTGAACGTCCTGGACCGGATTGTATATGCTGCGCAGATAACTTGCTTTGGGGGCTTTTCCCAATTTCTTAGCCATGCTGTAGTGGAAGGAAAAGGCAGAGAAATAATTCTTGGAAAATGAAAACCACTTAGCCACACTCCCGGGGCCCATTGAGTGCACACAATGAAATCTGGGAAGTAAAACATGAAACTTTATAAAGTGAGCATAAAAGGCTCCATAAAATTGGAAGAATGTTGTCAGTTACATGGCTGAGGATGGCTGCCGTTTATTGCTCAAGCGTGGTCTTGGAGACTCACTGTGAGGCCACAGGGCTCCTGGGCAGCAGATGGAACTGCCCCTGGCTGCTGATAGTAACTGGGAACCATGAGCCCAGGGCCTGGGAGGTGAGCCTTCAGCCCAGGCCGTGAAATCACACCGCTTGCTGGAGGCCGTTCAGATGTGCTCAACTACCATGTGGAGATGAGGTTGTGAACCTCGGGACAGTTTCCAGGGAGGTGGGAAGATAGAAAATTCATAATGAATGACCCCCCTCTCTTTCCTCTGCCTGTGTTGTCTTACGGATTTCTGGACTCTGTAACAGATGATGTTGGTGGCCTGCCCAGGCCTCCTTTACTGGGCTGGTACATGTGAACCTTTGCTATTGCACGGTTGTTTGCTAACACCTTATATTTGTATCATTCACTGGAAGCTTCTGCCTTCTGGAGAGGAGCCCTCTAGCCTGGAGAAGACTGGGAGGCAACACCTCCTCCTCCACCCTGGGGTGGCCTGGACCCCGTGACTGACATCATTGACTGATGTCCATGATGGGGTTATAAAACCCAGCCCTTTGCCTCACGGCAGCACAAAGTCTACAGTGCATGTCACTCCGGAGCTCTCTGTGGGTCAGACTGAGGCGGGGCTTGTCAATCCTCATCTTTTCCTTTCCCAAGTGGCTTCCCTCACTGTGTGTGTGTGTGTGTGTGTGTGTTAATCCTCATCTGAGGATATTTTTCCATCGATTTTTAGGGAGAGTAGAAGAGAGAGGGAAAGACAGAGAGAAACATTGATGCAAGAGAAACACATCGATTGATTGTCTCCTGCATGAGCCCCCACCAGGGCCAGGGAGAAACCTGCAATGAAGATATTTGTCCTTGACCGGAATCGAACCCAGACCCTTTGGCCCACAGGCTGACGCTCTTTCCACTGAGCCAAACCAGCTAGGGCTTCTCTCACTTTCTTACAAGTTTCTCATGAGAGCACGTCCTCAGTTACTTGCACAGGAATCCCCACATGAGGCTCTTCTAAGGAGCATGACCCAAGAAGGCTTTTTTCTGCTTCTCTTCTCTGGCCTGTCGCGCTTTGCTCAGCGTGTGGTCTTTCTTGCCCCGCTGGGTTCTTTGAGGGCTGGTTGTATGTAGTGTAGTGTTCATGTTTAGACTTCCACCAGTCCCCCCCACCACCGTGCCTTCTCCTAGTACATGCTCAGTGCTGGTCAAAAGGACAACTGAGCCCTGGCTGGCGTGGCTCAGTGGTTGAGCATGGACCTATGAACCAGGAGGCCAAGGTTCAATTCCCAATCAGGGCACATGCCGGCATTGCGGGCTCGATCCCCCGTGGGGGGCATGCAGGAGGCAGCCAATCAATGATTTTCTCTTATCATTGATGTTTCTGTCTTTCTCTCCTTCTTCCTTCCTCTCTGCAATCAATGAAAATGTATTTTTTTTAAAAGGATAACTGAATGAGGGAAGGGGCATTTGCAGAGGCTCAGAGGGGCTGACAGGTGACTTCTGATGTTGGTGTGGGATCTGGTGTTGGTAGCTTGGACAGCTACCCACAAGCAGGCAGTGGACAGAACATGGCTTTGCCTTGTGAGGAAGACAGCATTTGCATTTCTCACTCTCAGTGGTGTCCTTGAAGCTGCCATGGGTGGAGGAAGGTGCCTCAGCCTTTGGTGCTGTGCCCTAGGCTCAGGGACAGCTTGATCCCCAGGGGAAGTGGGAAGGTGGGCTGTGGCCCTGTCCAGATCCCTAACTGCCACACCCTGGCAATGGGGTTCTGGTGTCCGTATCTCAGCTCCATTCACCCTCGCCCCTCAATTTTTGCTTTCCCACAATAAAATATTCAAAGTAAGATAGAACTCTGTGTTAGCCAGTGGTACTGTGTGTTTGCTTTTCTACACGCCAGTTTAACACAAAGTATGTAAATGTTTGTTTTGAATGGCAGGGCTGTCCCTTTTGATTCTTTTTATCTCAATTTTTGCTTTTCTCCTGCAAATTTGCCTAAGTTTGTTGTTTTGAAGGTTTCAGATGCCAGGCTCAGACATTGGTAGTGGATTCATGAGGCACCTAGGAGGGTTTAAAACAGTGGTTCTCAACCTTCCTAATGCCACGACCCTTTAATACAGTTCCTCATGTTGTGGTGACCCCCAACCATAAAATTATTTTCGTTGCTACTTCATAACTGTAATTTTGCTACTGTTATGAATCGTAATGTAAATATCTGATATGCAGGACATATTTTCATTGTTACAAATTGGACATAATTAAAGCATAGTGATTAATTACAAAAACAATATGTAATTATATATGTGTTTTTCCGTTGGTCTTAGGCGACCCTTGTGAAAGGGTCGTTCGACCCCCAAAGGGGTCGCGACCCACAGGTTTAGAACCGCTGGTTTAAAAGAATTTGTAAAGGGAAATGTGATACTTTTAATACTGGGCCATACTCGGAGTTCTTGACTGGAAAGAGAAGGAAGAAAGAAAAGAAGCCTTGGTGATAACCAGCAGCCGGCAATAGTTCCGGAATATTCAAAGGTATCCATGCAAATCAGACAGCACTGGAAGAAATACAGCCAATACCTTTTGCTTTGGGAACTCATTTGGCAGCGGCAAGTGCTAAGGAAGAGCTTTACTTATATTCTCCGCTTCCTGATATTTAAGGAATTCATTTCACTTGCAATTTAACAGAAATCCATTTTCTTTCCCTTTCAAAGGACAGGTGGTGCCCCTCTGAGATGTGAAAGGTGGTGGGCGGCTGAAACTGCTTCTCTGAAAGTTAACTTCTGAGCAATCCTTCTAACAGTGACCGTGGAAAGGAAGAAATTGGGGTCAGCAGGGATCCTGGCAGTAGGCGAGCAGCCAGATCCCTCCAAGGGGAGTGAGAAGTGTCTAGACTTTGATGCCTTTGAATTCCTGGTATGCTTCCAGATCATTGTTTGGTTCCTAGCTGCTTTTGCTGGCATTTACACAGTTCAGAGAGGTTTTTTGAACCAATTCTCAGCTCCCCTTAAATCAACTGAAAAAGTGACCACTTTTATATTTATTCATTCGCTTAGCCCGCCTTCCCTGAGATTTACTTATTTACCCAAGACAACTTCCATTTTCCTTTTATCCTGACTTTCAAAGCAATATAGGTAGCCCCATATGCTTGTCTTATGTTTGTTTGTTTTTTATGTTTGCAGCAGATCTTGACACAATACAGTCTCCTGTGTATATGTTGTTACTGAAGTATTAAATATAAAATATTTGCCTACTTACCTTTTTCTCCTTAAACATTGATATTGCAGGTTCCATTTCTCTGTGTCTAAATCGAGGAGAAAACATTCTTAGTATTTCAGTCACTCATTGGACAAACGTTAATTGAATACTTGCCCTGCTAAACTCCTAGATCATCCAGTAGGGAATGGCTTACAGGCCCTGTCCTCGGGGAGTTTACATTCTGCTGAGGCAGATGGACATGAAAATTTCAGGGTAAAAGGGGTTGTGGTATCAGTGAACACAGGGAGCCCAAAGGACCTGTGTTGGGGGATTGGGAAGACTTCCTTGGGTCTTCAAAGATAGAAGTTGGCCACAACAAGGGGCATGAGGCTGTCCATGGAGAGGTGGCCAGAGGAGAGAGAGGACATCATCTGTTTGGGAAAATATAATAACCTCAGTGTGAGAGCAGTGTAGTTTATATGGGAAGGCGAGGGAAGAAGGGGTGAGAGGGGACAGTGAAGAGGTAGGTAGGTAGGGCTTTCCAAATTCCTTTGTCTTGAAGTCAGGGGGCTCTCAGAAAAAAATTTAAGCAGGGAAATAACTTGATCAGACTTTACTTTTACAAAGCTTACTCTAGTTGGCTTTAACAATCAGTCAGTCAGTCAGTCAACCAACCAACCAACCAATCTATTGGAGGTGTAATTACATAAACAGTAAAATGGCCAGATCTTAAGGCCAATTTGGTTGATGAGTGTTGATAATTGTATGCACTCATGTTACCACCACCAGAAACCAGATACAGAACATTGCTGTTACCCCAGGAAGTTCTTCTGTGTCCTTGTCCATTCAGTCACCTCCCTGCAGTCACTTTCTGACTTTGATTTTCAGTTATGTCTTTCTTGGGTTTCATGTGAATGATGGAGTCTTGCACATTAAAATGTTGATGGAATGGAGCTGGTAGAGAGGAAAGTTTGAGGATGTGAGAGTGAGTTAACTGGGTAGAGCCACTGTCTGGGAAGTCAGGATTGGGTGGAATCCCAAGGAGGAATGTATGCCGACTTTGGGGGGAGGAGGAAGGAAACCAAGAAAAGTGAGTTTGGGGGTGAGCAGGAAGTTGAAGGCATTGTTGCTTTATTCTTTGTGAAGTAGGAGGTGAGGTCATTTTTTGAGAATAAAGGGAGAGGAAGGGGAGGTGATGGGCTGAGGATTGGGTAAAGTAGAAGAGGTTTGAAATAGCCTTTGAGAAGACTGGGTAAAGAGCCGAGCAGGTTTGCTGGGCAGCTCTGAGGGCTTCTTGAGAATGGAGACCATGAGTCTGTTATGACATCAGCTGTAGTGGACAGGTGGTCTTCTCCTTGGTGTTGAATATCCTGGAGAGAGAAACAGAGGTAGATCAAGTTATTTCCCTGCTTAAATTTTTTTCTGAGAGCCCCCGGACTTCATGACAAAGGCATTTGGAAAGTCATAGGTAGAAGGATCTGGGTTTGGGATTTGGTTGGGTGGGTGTATAAGAGAGTGCAAGGGAGTTGAGATCATTGGCCACGGACTGTTGATGGATGGAGGAGAAAGGAGGTGAAGATAGAGGACTCTCAGAGAAGTGGAAAATAGAGGGATTGGAAAATTGGAGCATCATGTAAAATGGGAACGTTGGTGTAGTGGGAGAAGCTGGGAGAAAGATCTGAAGGGGAAGGCGTTTACAGAGGATAAAAGGCAGAGGAGCGAGGTGCTTGGAGGTCCTGTCAGAGGTGGAGCAGTTCTGATTGAGTCCAGGATGGACCTTTGGGAGGAAGGCAGTAACACAGAAAAGGAGGTTACAGAATGAGCACAAGGAACTGACTAGGCAGTGTGCTCAGTGAATTCTAAGGTGAATTCAGAATGACAGCTGGACTTGGTGTCTCAAAGAAGACGGAGTCAGGTGACAAGGTCTTGGGAGAAAACGACTGGTCGAGGTAGGTGGAAGCTTCACCCACAGGTGGAGGACTTTCATTTTGGCTTTGCGGAATAAGAAGGGGCTGCTTTTCCAACAAAAGTTTTAGTTTCAGCATAGACAGGGAGAGAGGGTGCGGTGTGAAGTGGTTCCAAGAGGTACAGTAGAAAGGGAGTGTACGAGGGTGGGGATCAGGATGGGGGTGTGGGGGTAAAATTATAGGGAAGGATGGCTGCGCGGCAGGAAGGACTAAACTTGAAATAGGGCTGAGAAGTGTGATGATGAGGTTGGTTCTGTTTCTCTTAGTTCCCCTGGTGGTTGGGAGGTTCCAGTCTTTTCTCTGGAAACAACTTGGGAAGTGTTCTGCCGGACCTGAGTGGTGATGTCCAGATGTCTAACTTGGAGCGAGTTGGCTGTGCCTTCCCTTTCGTGAGTGATGACAGAGGATGGAGAGTCCATATAGCCAGGAGTCCGCACTGAAAGGCCTTTTATGGCATCTGAATATTTTATGATCCTTTGATTTTCTAGAGGCCTGTCTCCTGGAGAAGTGAATTTTCTTAATGGCCTTTTTTTTTTTCCTTTCTGGTTTCTAGAAAACAGAAGGGTAAGCTATCCTCTGGGGTTCAGTTCCATTCATCACCTTCATAAAATGGGGTGATAAGCCAAGCCTGTTTCTTTGAAGTCAGTGAATAAACCCTTCCTGTTACAGAGCATGGAATTCCATTGGGGAATTTAAATGCATTTCCTTTAATGGCTTAAATGAAGGTGCTGCCTTTTTTTTTCCATGAAAGTTTTATATATTTGACCTATTTAATATTTTTCCTTAGGAAATAAAAGATGGCATTTTCTTAGTTCCCTTCCAGAAAAGATGAGCCTTGGTTATTTCGGCAAGGAAATACGCATGTGTGCTGTGGAAAAGGCTGGTGTTTGGGAATGTGAAAAATGTACTCTCTCTCTGGCGGTTTCTAGAAAATTCTTGAAAAACCTTAGGACCCCCCCCCCCTCCTTTATCAAAGTGAATGAAAAGAAATATTTAATTTTTATTTTTTTTACTTTTTGATTGAATTTGTTGGTTGACATTGGTTAAGAAAATTACATAGGTTTCAGGTGTACAATTCTATGAAGAAATGAATATTTTAATGGAACTGGATATGATGAATAGCTTTTAAAAAATATATATTTTTAATTGATTTCAGAGAGGAATAGAGAGGGAGAGAGAGAGAGAAATATCCATGATGAGAATCATCGATTGGCAGCCTCCTACACGCCCCGCACTGGGGATTGAGCCCACAACCCGGGCATGTGCCCCGGCCGGAATCCTACCCGGGACCCTTCAGTCTTCAGGCCAATGCTCTATCCACTGAGCCAAACCAGCCAGTCATGAATGTCTTTCTTTTGAACGCTTTAGTAGCTGAATGAAAAGTTATATTTTGATTGTTTTTCCTATTTCCCCCCTAAAAATATGAACATTTCTTTTTGAAAGTAATATTGGGATCTGTAATAGCATTGAATTAGCAGCAGCCTCCATGAGGTATCAAAGAATGGTTGAAAAGACTGAGTAAAAAATATAAGGAAGGACTAACTCAATACATAAATGCTAAGCCCAAATTGTTCTGGAGGTATAATAAGAAAATGAGAGAAGAAGGAAAGTTAAGCCTAAGAAGCTGAACCAAAGGATGAGTGAAATCTTGGAGAAACTCTGGAATGGACATTTAAGGGCCAGACTAAAATGTTAGGATGGAGGGAAGTTCCAGAAAGAAATGACTGGAGTTGAGACAGGACGATAAAGAGGAAATGAGGCATGACCCAACTTAGGCATAAAGCGGGAGGAGAAAAGATTTTGCTCACTGGAATTGGGCCTTGACATAAAAAGCGAAAACACACCAGATCCTGTTATTTCAGGAATTTCCAGGGCCCTTTGTTTAAAGGCAATGTATTCCCTTTCCCTTTCTAAGTATGAAAACAGATTCTTTCATAAGGGTAGATGTTTTATCTTCGTTTACTTTCCCAAGCAGTATTTCCCAATGTGTGCTGCAGCGGATGCGGTTTCATGGGGCTGTTCAAAGGAAATAAGAAATTTGTGTTTTAATAAGTTTAAAAACAGGTGCAGGTGGTGGTGGTGGGGGGCTGCGTAAAGGGTGGGGGGAAATGGGGGACATCTGTAATACCCTCAACAATAAAAATAAATTTTAAAAAAGTACTGTGTTTAAAAAAGGTAAACAGGTTTATTGACTGCACCGTTTCTCAGAGCCTTTAATATCAAATGTGAATTTTTGACCCTTTAAATTGCTAAACATCCAGTCGCTCTTCTTTTTGGAACCCCGATTTTTGCTGTAGGTGGCGTGTATCGAGTTAAAAATTCTCACCACCCCATGCTCCTTTGTCACTAGAAGTGACCCAGTACTGGCCAATGAGATAGAAATCAAAGTCTCTGCAGGATGCGGGCTTCCTGGAAGCTATTGGTTTCCTCAGAAACGGGGTCTAAGGAGGGAGGCACACACCTTTGCGTTACCCTTTCCTCCCCTTTCCTGCTTGAAAGACCTGTGGACAACTTGCACCAGGAAAACAAAAGCCACATGCTAAGAGCCGCAAATCAGAAAGACTCAAGGAGCTTGTGATGGCTTCATGCAGCTACTCTACCAGCCTGATTGTTCTAGAAGGAAAATAAAGCCCTATTTGGTTAAACTATTGTAGTTGAATTTCTGTTACATGCTGAATGCAATCCTAACACATACCAGGGTGATGTAGTAAGCAGTAATTGAACTTATTTTAACCATGGAAGCTTGTTTTGTTTTTGAAACTGTGTAGAAGACCCTTTGTGTAATGCTGCCTTAAAGAATATAAATAGAGCCCAGCCCATGTAGCTCAGTGGTTGAGCGTTGACCTATGAACCAGGAGGTCTCAGTTCGATTCCTTTCAGGTCACGTGCCTGGATTGTGGGCTTGATCCTCTGTAGGGGGTGTGCAGGAGGCAGCCAGTCAATGATTCTCATCATTGATATTTATATCTCTCCCTACCCCTTCCTCTCTAAAATCAACAAAAAATATATTTTAAAAAATAATATGAATAGAAAGATGCTCATATATGTATGTATTCAGCCCGTTTTCTACAAGTATGAATTTTCTGATATTCTGTGTGGAATTAGGATTTTGAATTTTCCTCTGTTTCTTCTATTCTGTCTCCCCCTCATATGAGAAGTTTTTTCTTTTCTTAAACTTTGTAATTTTTATGCCTCTTACCAAAGCACTTTTTATTATTCATGCCTTCTTTACACAGAATTGTTCTCAAAATTTGAAGGCAAATTGACTCAAATGTACATTTATTTCCATCATAACATTAAAGATTGTTTAGTTTCTTTTGAATGATTTTATTCTTGACTATGCCACTTTACACTTTTTCTGTCTTCACAAACTTAATGTTGTGTAAACCCACTCCTCAGTGTCCTAGGGAAGCGCTTCCCGTGAATGATTTTGGTAAAGTTAAAACTCTTGTAATTTGAACCTCCCACGATTGTTTTCCTTCTCTTCTGTAAATTGGATTTTCATTTTTTTTAAGTGTTAGGCTAAATTCTCTGACAAAAGCATTTTCAAATCTAGTGGAGTTTTTTTTTTTAAGGTCATTTAAATTATTTTTCAGATCTCTAATCTATCTATATATATAAAAAGCCAGAGACCAGAACGCCGTAATGACCGGTTGCTATGATGCCCATCGCGGCCAGCAAACCAGCCCGATTGGAGGGTGGGGCCAGTGGGCCAACCTCCTGTGCCCCTCCCCACAGCTGACCTGGCTGTGATCAGGCTATGATCGGGGCGGGCTGGCCAGCCAACCTCCTGCTGTCTCCTCCTCCCAACAGGCCCGGCCCTGATCCACCAATTGGGGCCGGGCTGGCTGTACCCCACCATGCACGAATTAATGCACTGGGCCTCCAGTAGAATATGAAATCAGAATGTTAAAGTTGAAGGGGACCTCAGCAAGTGAGTCTAACATCCCGATTCTGCAGACTGAGAACTTAACTAACTCAGTGTGGAGTCAAATGATGGCAGAACTGGGTCTCCATCCTATGAGTCCGGGTCACTCTGGTGATGGCCTGACAGTGACAATGTAGGAAGTTATGTGATTTGCTTCATTGGTCTGACCTCAGATGTTAAATAGCCTTTTTATGATGTTGGGAGCATGTAATGTCCTTTAATGGGATTCAGGTAGAAGAAAAAGTGATAAGTAAGAACTCTAAAGGCTGGACTTGCTTTTATTATAAGGGATTTGGAACACATTATGGATTTTCCTGTGGATTTTGGAAAGATGAAGTGTTTATTAAGTTTAAATTATGGGAAAGCCGAAGCCCACATCAATGAAATATATTGTACATATAACTTCATACATTGTTATTTTTTCCTGACATTGTTAAAGCCATTATCAGAAGAAGTGGCATCAAGATACTTAAGCCATTTGTATGTCATTTAAATGAACAAATATCAATTAGGATATGGAATTTGAGGATATTGTCATCTTGAAGTAAGGAAAGTAGGCTAAGTGGGAGATGGGGAGATGAGGAGGGAGGTGGGAATGAGAACATGTTTGGACCTGAAAACTATAGTGAAGTGGACTATTTTAGAATAAACTTTTATCATTGGTAAATAACTATTTTTTGAAAAATATATTTTTATTGATTTCAGAGAGGAAGGGAGAGGGAGATAGAAACATCAATGATGAGAGAGAATTGTTTCTTGGCTACTCCTGCACGCCCCCTGCTGGGGATCCAGCCCACAACCCAGGCATTTGCCCATGACCAGAATTGAGCCTGGGACCCTTCAGTCCGCAGACCGATGCTCTATCCACTGAGCCAAACCGGCTGTGGCAATAACAGTATTTAGTTATCTTAAACTTCTTTTTTCTCAAGCTGCTTGAAGGAGAGACCATGCTTTTCATTTTTATTCAATGTTTAGTTTAATATTTTGTTAATTATAGCTAATATTTATTCTTGTGTTTATTAAAAAAAATATTTATTGAGCACCTTATGTGTGCAAGATGCCGTACCAAGAATTTTTGAAATTAACAAGATGGATTCGGCAATAATTGAACTTGAAGAAACTTTTAGGATAATTGGAAAGGTAAAACATACACACACACAAACTCTCTTGCTCATAGGTAAGGTAGCTTGGATCTGAATAAGCCAAGTTGAGGAGTGGGAGGTTTCTGTAGGCAGTCAGCATCCTTGGTGCATAGAGGCAGGACTTCATCGGATGTAGGTGAAGCCGGTCTCATAGAGAGGGAGGGGGTGGAGTTGGGTGCATTCTTAATAGGGAGAGAAGGAATGCAGAGCCCAGCTGGGAGGCTCGGACAATTGCATAAGGAGTTTAAGTTGGATGACAAGAGTTGGGGAGGAGGTGGGTAAATAGGAGATGTTTTGGAGAGGCAATCATCAGAACCTAATTAAGTGGCTGGGAGTTAGGGATGAGGCGTGTTTCCAGTATTACTAATGTTTAAAAATTTTTAATTTGAATTTCATTTTTTAGTTGGTATCACATTCACATGGGTCATCATCCAAAAGGGTGTATACTGTTTTCCTCTTACCTCTGTCCCATTGTCTCACTCCCCTAAGATTGTCAGCAATGCTGTCATTTCCTAGGTATGCTTTCAGTGATTTTAATGCTTATATAAGCAGATACATGAGTGTGGGTACTTATTCCCTATCTTTTTATTCTACCTAATAAGTATTTTTTAGTGATGCCTTGTAGTGTTTTAAGGTTTTCTTCATGTAAGACTTGTACATTTCTTGTTAAGCTTATTGCTGGATATTTTACTTTTTATTTAGTAGCCATCATGAATGGAGTCTTTTCTTCTATATCTATATCCTAGAAGCCCAGTGCATGAAATTTGTGCATGGGTACGGTCCCTAGGCCTGGCCAGCGATCAGGGCCAATCTGTAGGGTAACTGGTGGGGAGATTAGGGGGGGGAGGGGGAGCTCTGGTTGGCCTGGGGCCTGCAGGCTGGGGGAAGATCCTGTGTTGAGCACCTGCCCCCTGGTGGTTAGTGTGCATCATAGCGCCTGGTCGTTCTACCGGTCGTTCTGCTGTTCGGTTGATTTGCATATTAGGCTTTTATTATTTGGACTAGAGGCCCAGTGCATGAAATTCATGCACAGGTAGGGTCCCTAGCAGCTGCCGGTTGCCGGCCGGGGCCTGCCTTCATTCCATGCTGCCCCCTGGTGGTCAGCACATGTCATAGTGAGCAATCAAACTCCTGGTCTCTCGGTTGAATTACCGAGGGGACACGTAGCATGTTAGCCTTTTATTTATTTGTCTACATGTCCTCCCACCATCCGACTGGTTGCTATGATGTGCACTGACCACCAGGGGGCAGATGGTCAATGCAGGAGCTGCCAAGCTGCAGTGACTTGGCATTGGCAGTTCTTGGGTAACACACCCCAAAACCAGAGAGGAGGGAGCCCAATTCCTCGCAGGGCTGTGCGATTCCACCTTTAGCAATGGGTTATGTTGTTACTGGGGCACTCTTGGCCTCGAATCTGGTTTACTGCACACTTGCGTTTGCATTCCACACCCTGTATGGCAACAGCTTTGCAGAGTGCTCTCTCACACTCCAGGACCCCCTCAGGGGATGTCAAAGAGCCGGTTTCTGCCCAATACCCGCAGGCCAGGCCTAGGGACCCCACCTACTGGAGGGACCCTGCTCACTCCGCAGATGCCAGGGAAGGGCCGTGGGTGGTTGGCTCCAGGGCATGTCTGGCCTGTCTGGCCCAGTCCCACCCTGCCGACCACCTTTTAATTAATTTCCTTTCAATGTGCACAAATCCATGCACTGGGTCACTAGTGTTTTATAATTGGTTATTTTTTGTCTCAATTAAAGCTACATGTTTTCTGTATTAATTTTGTGTCAGTAAACTTTTTTCTTGTATAATTATATTGATTAGAATCTCCAGATCCTTGTTAAAAAAAAATGGTGATAAATTACATTCTTATTTTGTTCCTGCTTAGAATTTCTCCATTAAGTGAGATGATTTCATACAGAGATATATTTTATTATGTTAGAAAAGTATTTATCTCCTTCTCTATCTTTTTTTCCCTCCCAGGAATGGATGTTGACTAATATCAGATGTCTTTACAGTACGATGGCAATGATATATGACCTATCATTGAAAATATTTCTTTTTAATCCTAGTTGAATGTGAAAGTGGTAAACAAAATTGTTCAGGGTTGGATGTCTCCATGATCCTACTGTACAACTCATCTATTTTAAAATATATATTTATTTTTAGAGAGCGGAAGGAAGAGTGGAGGGGAGGGAAGGAAAGAGAGAGAAACATCAATGTGTGAGAGACTTTAATTGGCTGCCTCCTGCATGCCCCCTACTGGCGAGCAAGCCTGCAACCCAGGCAAGTGCCCTGACTGGGAATCAAACCAGCAAACTTTCAGTGCATGGGAGGATGCCCAACCAACTGAGCCGCACTGGCCAGGGCTGTACAACTCATCTCTTATCAAATGCTACCAATATTTAATAGATTGACTTTGGCTAGTTTTTATATTTCCATCTTCTCCTGTCAACACTTTTTGGTAGCTTCAAGTTAAACCTCTAGTGTAGATGAAGTTAAATGAGTATAAGTGAGCATTCTGGGCATTCTTAGTCTTGTAAGTCTGATGCAGATGCCAGGGCCTTGGTCATCAGAATCAGAGTAGAATATTTGGTGTGAGGAGGAATGGCTCACATAATTGCTGCCTGGGAGCATGCAGATAACTTTTAAAAGTCACCTTGATGTATGAGTCATTCCTGAGACTCTCCATTAGTGGTTCTTTTTTCCAGGCAGGTTACAGTAGCTGCCAAATGGACAGGATGCTTTGTTATGTGTTGCCTGTTTTTAAAAAAATCAATACCTCTGAATTAAAGTTTTGTAAGGACCTAAGTGCTCACTTTCTGTAGAGTTTTAAATAACATCTTCAAGTCTCTCTTTCTCTCTCTCTCTCTTTTTTTTAAAGCTATTTGTGCTTTAAGAATAGAAGGTGATTATTGTAATTGTAACTAACCGGATCTCAACCCTTGGGAATTTAATGACCTTATTTTTACTGATGGTGGCTCATGTTTAAGTTATTCTCTGTTTGTGTTCTTCATTTTGTCCATGCAATCTATGTTTTGTGGGATTTAAAACATTTATTTCTTGTCTATTAGGTAAATTCTCCCTGTTCTTGTCTACAAGGGTTAGTTAGAGATTGGGGTGGATGAGAGAAACTCAAGGCATGAACATACACAGGTATAAGAATTCACAGGCTACTAAGCTCTTTGCCTGGTAGGAGCAGAACTCCTCATCCATTCACTCTGCCTCTTTACCCATGGCTTAGATAAGGTGTTTCTGGTTAATTACGTCATCTCTGATTTCCAGAAGGGCTCAATTAGAGGAGCTGGAGATAAAGGCCAGAGGCAGGTACATGATTGCAACAGGAATGATAGTTGCAGCTTAATGGTGACCCTGAAATTGTAACAAGAATAAGGGCCAAAGGGGCAAGCCCTTTTCAACTGGCCATGAGGGTTATATTAGTATCCTATATAATAAAAGGCTAATATGCAAATTGACCAAACAGCAAAACTACTGATTGCTATGATGTGCACTGACCACCAGGGGGCAGATGCTCAATGCAGGAGTTGCCCCCTGGTGGTCAGTGTGCTCCCACAGGGGGAGTGCCTCTCAGCTAGAAGCCGTGAGCCGGGCTCACGGTTGGCGAGCCAGCATCTGCAGCAGCACTAAGAATGTCCAACTGCTGGCTTAGGCCCGCTTCCCCGGGGAGTGGGCCTAAGTCAGCAGTCGGACATCCCCTGAGGAACCCCCTCCCCCCGAGTGCATGAATTTCATGCACCAGGCCTCCAGTGATACAATATTATAGTAGTTAGGATGACCCTAGGCATCTGAGGAAAGCAAATTTGACATAGTTTGTATTGTTTATGAAGACAGAGGGTTGTGTACAGTAAGTTTTAGACTCAGTTATTGGGAGCATTTACCAAACCGAGATTGAAGAGTATAGATTTCTGTTAACAAGGGAGTTTCAAAGATTTATTCTAAGAACTTCCAACTTCCCAAAGCAGTTGAATAGTTGGTGGCCAAGTTTTCCTTTAGAAATTAATTTTATAAGACTATGTGGTTGGAAATATCCTGGAATTTCTGTTAGATATAATAATGGCATTTAGTTCTGATGGTAGTTGAGAAAGTTTCAAATTCAACTTTTGTAACGAATACAGTTTTAATCTACTTTAGATCCCAAATGTCAGTTCTGTATCATTCAGATGCCAGATTAATAACTTTTGCATGAGAATAACTTTCAAAGTACTCTGCATAGCATTGCTTATCCACACCACTTCTCAGACCAAGTCATGAATCTTTCCAGTAAGTCTGCACCGTTTTCACTTGTCTTACATTACATTCGATTCTTGAATATATGGGCTTTCCAAATATGTTTATAGCATATGTGCTGGAAATTTTCCTGACTTTCTATTTCTGTAATCCAGAATTTGTAGTAACTTCTTGAGGAAGTGAGTTGAAGTTTTCAGTTTATTTCAGAGTTTCTCAACCTTATCTCTACTGGCATTTTGGGCTGGATAATTCTTTGTTGTGAAGAGCTCTCCTGTGTATTGTAGGATGTTTAGCAATATCCTGACTTCTACCCACTAGATGCAAAAAAGTATCCTTCCCTAGTTATGACAACCAAAAATGTTTCCAGATGTTGCAGATATCCCCCAGGAGGAAGAATTACCCCTGGTTGAGCTGCTAGTTTATGCTATACAAATAATTGCCTTGAGGTTAAATATGTAGTTGTTGTTACTATAAGAAAATGAACAAACACTTGTTGAATATTAATTATAAGACCATTCCAGCTCAAAGCCAAGTGTACAGAGGAAGCATTCCTGTCCTCAAAGAAAACATACATGTGAACAAGTGACTATAACACTATGTAATATAGGCTATAATAGATACAAAGATGAGGGACTGACCACCTCTGCCAGAAAGAGATCTGCAAAAGCACAGGAAACGGGGAGAGGATATATTTGATTTGGGCATTGAAGGATGAGTAGGAGTTCACCAGAGTGAGTTTGCAGTAGCTTTCACAACAGACAGGTCATCACAAATAAGGGCTAAATGGCTCTATCTTACGGTCTGCCTTGGGCTACACACTTGTCCCAGCACAGTGATGAATAGCACTCCTTTCATTCTCAAAAATGCTCTAGTTTGAACAGTAAATTACATGGTCACTCTGGTAAAGGGCTTCACTACTTGAAAGTGGGCGAATGATGTATTTGAGTTGTAGTGAATCCTCTTAGGCTGTCAGAGTGTAGTTTGGAGGTGGAAAGAGATGTGGGAAGGGGCTTGTATGCCATATTACCAAGATTGGACTTGTTATGGACATTCTAGGAACTAATCTCAAAGCTCCCAGGTAAGGGAGTGTGTTAGGAAGATAGCCACAGGGAACATAAGCGTTCTGGACCCTTGAGAAGTTTTGGCCTGATTCATATGGTATGTGCTCCTCCCCAACACTTCCTCTTAGAGAAAATAGTTCCCTGAGAAGTTTTGCTTGGTTACAGCCAGGTACTGTACGCACCTGTGTGGCTTTCAACTGAGTTTCTTCAAGAAATGTATAAAGGAGACTTTTTAGGGGATTCATATTGATTTCTTTCCTAACTTATGAATTAAAGAAGTTTTGCTTTCTTACTGAAATTTGAATGGATGGTGACTATGAGAAAAAGAAAGAGAGAGAAGAGGAGACAGAGGGAGGAACTGTGGGGGAGGGGGGGGAGAGAGATGGAATTATCTAATTCAATAGTTGGCAAAGTACATCCTGTGGGTGAAATCTGGCTTGCTGCTTGTTTTTGTAAATAAAGTTTTTTTAAAAAAATATATTTTATTGATTTTTTACACAGAGGAAGGGAGAGGGATAGAGAGTTAGAAACATTGATGAGAGAGAAACATTGATCAGCTGCCTCCTGCACACCCACTACTGGGGATGTGCCCGCAACCAAGGTACATGCCCTTGACTGGAATCGAACCTGGGACCCTTGAGTCCGCAGGCCGATGCTCTATCCACTAAGCCAAACCGGTTAGGGCGTAAATAAAGTTTTATTAGAACACAGCCACTGTCATCTATAGCTGCTTTAGTGTTACATAGGCAGAGTTGAATATTTGTGACAGGTACCCTGTGGCCTGCAGTGACTAAATGGCTGGGTTTTTATTTATTTTAAAATATATTTTTATTGATTTCAGAGAGAAGGGAAGAGGGAGAGAGAAACATCAATGATGAGAGAGAATCATTGATTGGCTGCCTCCTGCACACCCCCTACCGGTGATCGAGCCAGCAACCCTGGCATGTGCCCTTAACTGGAACCGAACCCAGGACCCTTCAGTCTGCAGGCCGACGCTCTATCCACTGAGCCAAACCGGGTAGGGCATGACTGGCCTTTTGATCCAACTGAATTCTATAAAATTCTCATAAAATCCCCAAGTCACTCAAATACTTTTCACATCTTCAGTCTGATTAAGATAATTACACAAATGGACTAAAGTAGGCTGTTTTCAGTAGATGCATTTGTTCCATGTGGGGCTTGGGTTTTCAACGTTAACGTAGAAATTGTGTTATCTACCTGCCAGGGAGACGTGCCTGTTAGACACTTGCACTAGGCATTCTAGAACTTGGCTTTTCCGTCTAACAGGAGGTCTTGAACCCACTCACTGGATCTGTTACTTGGAGATGCTGCCACGGCTCAGGCCGGCTGAGTGGGCCTCTCCGCTCTGGCTGCCGCCACGCTGCTGCCCTGTCAGCAGCGGGCGGACCATGTCTGGCAGCTTTTCTTTCTCAACTTCAAGTTTTTTTGTTTGTTTGTTTTATTTTCTTTTTTAAAGTGTTGTTTACCATGAATTACCATGAATTTCTGTTTAGTTTTTAAAAAGACAAGAAGAAAAAGAGGTTGTTGTTTTTGGTTGGCCTAGTTCATTTCCTCCTCATTCTGTGGTCTTTCCTCGTTTTAATGGCCGTGTTTATTTCTTTACTGCCCTTCAAGGTGACACTGGCGCTAGGCTTAGTGTCAAGCTGCACACTGGTGCTGGGTAGAAACTGGACCTTTGGGGAGAGCGGCAGGGACAGTAAGATCATTAGCCAGCGGCAGTGTTAATGAACTAGACTTGGTGGCCTCGCCCCCCTTTTCTCTACCAGTCTGGGTGGCTCAGGTTTTTGTGGGATTGGCTGCTTGCCTTCAGGGATTCTTCAATACCAGCAGAGTGGTTACCCTAGGAGACCTGTTCAGGTGAAGGAAGAATGCCTTTCAGCCCTTTGTGGTCCTGGATCCTGCACCTTGCTCTTTCTTTGTGTTCCCAGGAGGGTGTCCTTCATCTTCATTGGCTCCTTTGAAGCCCCAGGTGACTTTTACACCCTGTGAAACGCTCCTGCGAAGTGCCTGAATTTTTTTTGGAAATTCCTAGTATCGCTTTAAAACAGCTTCTGCTCTGTGCCCTAGAACGTTCTCCTCGCTGGTAGCCAGTAGCCGCATCTCAGAGTGGAGGAGGTGTTGCCCAGACTCGTGTGCAGGGCTGAGATGGAGAATTCCCCCCCAGCGAGACAGAGCCGCACGGAGCCAGCCGGGGACCAGATTACCCGACATTCTGAAAACTGACACCCCACATCCTTGCTCTGCCATTCTTCTCTTTCCTCCCACCTTTTAAAAATTAATAGACTTTTTTTTAAAAAAAAACAACAATTTTAGATTCCCGCCCCCTCCCCCCCCCCCCCCCCCCCCCCCCCAGAAAACAATTAAGCAGAGAGGACAGAGAGTTCCTGATACTTTCCACTGTACCCACACAGTCTCTCTGTTAAGAACATTTTATATTAATGTGGTACATTTGTGACAGCTAATGAGCCAGTATCGACACTTCATTATTACAGATGTATATAGTTTATCTAGAGCCCTTTCGTTTTTACCCAATGGCCTTTTTCTGTTCCAGAATTCCATCCTGCGTAGCACATTGCATTTCTGAGCCTCGGCTCCTAGGCTCCTGGTGGTGACAGTGTCTCAGACTTCCTTGTTTTTATGTCTTTGACAGTTTTGAGAAGTGCTGGTCAGTTCTTAGGGGTAGTGTCTTTTGCCTTTAGTCATACAAGCTTCACGCATTTCCAAAGATACTTCGATCAGCACCACCCCGCCATACCCCCCTTCAGTGAGTTGCTTATACGTTTGTACTACAGCTAGTTTCTCTCACCACAGTCTGCATTCTTTCCTTGGACCCTTGGACCTCTTAAATTATTAACTTTCTTTTTTTTTTCTTTATTGATTAAGGTATTAATATGTGTCCTATTCCCCCCGTTGCCCCTCGCACCCCCCAATTATTAACTTCCTTAATTTTCATACATCAGAGTTCACTGTGTTGTATAGTTCTCCAGGTTTTGACAAATGCAGGTCATATACCCTTTGTTATGATGTCATACAGAATAGTTTCACCTCTCCAAAATATCCTATGTTCCACGTGTTTATCTCTCCTTTTCCCTCCCAAACCATTGGCAACTACCGATTTGCTTACTTTCTCTATAGCTTTACCTTTCCACCTTCCACTTTAAAAACGTTTTTACATTTGAATCTCTTGAGGGAGTATCCACTGAAGATTGCCGGCCATTCGGAGCTCTCACAGTCACTATTCTGCTCCTCTGGGAGGTACAGGAAGTCGGACATCTCTTTGGAACAAACTGGAGCATAATTTTGATAGCTAAAAGGCACTACCTTGAGAACACCTCCATTCATTGCCGAGTGTGCTGTTGGCACCATTATCCTCCCATAAAAGGTGCATTCAGGCGTCCTGCACAGCGAGGCGTGATGGGTAGTATGCCCTGTCTGCTAGGTTACAGGGCTCCATATACTCAGCAAGCAGCTTCAGAGACAGGTTCTGGAAGACAGAGTCCATGAAAGAGGTGATTTTGCCAAGTGCGCTGGCCAGGCAGGGCATTCTGGGTAGAGGGTGCAGTGTGAGCAAAGGCCCGAAGTTGGGGAATGGAACCGTTTTCAGGAATTGTAGGTGTTTGACTCAGGGTGTGATTGGGTGGGGTTAGGAGGCAAGCGCCCTCCAGGCTATGAGAGTCTCATACTGTGGAGTTTGACTTCATTCTACAGATCAGAAGGCACACTTTTGGGGCCCATTTATGTGTTTTGTTTTACAAATGTGTGCAGGCATGAAATGCCATGATTTAAAACTCAAATGTTTCAGTTAAAAGTCTGCATCTATACATATACACATCACTGTTTAAAATTTTCTGGGAGAATTAGATGATGGAGCAGCGGTGGGCCTGCATCCCACAAGGCATTCCGAAATGGGGTGATGTGCTCCTTTTGCTGCGGTCTTGCCCACCTGCTCCACCCACTGACTTTGCATCTCTCATCCTTACAGGTTTGGCCACTCAGCTGGAAGTAGTGGGACCAGTGACTTGCTCACTTCTATTTGGTTCTGTTTAGCCAGCAGATGTGCCAACAGTGACCACCTTATCATCTCATTAACCCTTTTCCTTTCTGTGGCGATTTTCCATTCCAAACGCTTTAGATGAAAACCAGCTTGAACATATGGCTTCTAAGAGGGTTTACTTAATTCTCCAGGAGACTTGTCTTGCTGTCTTTTTTAACTTTGTCCTAATTACTGTTTTTTAAAAAACTCAAACAGAAGGTTTAAAATAATAGCATAACAGCTAAGTGAATTGTCAGTATGTTTTTAATGACAGAGGGTGGCTTTTATTCTTGGAAAGGAACATTCACCGTTAGTTGTTCTTTTCAGTTATTATTCAGGTCATCAAAATTGTGCATTTTAACACCTAGCATTGCTTAAATCTTAAGCTAAACTTGTAGATACTATATTTAGAAACTAACCATTTTTTTATGTTAAAAGTGGTTTCACTTATTTATTAACTAACATTCACATAATTTCTAAATTTAATAAAGTTCTTAAGGCTCTTAGCACCATTTACTAGGGGGAGGAGTTATCCAACTGCACATATAACATGTATTTGCAACCAGGTGCCACCTTCACACAAATTAACAGGGGCTCTTGGACTTACATTTTTGTCTGCAATCAAGAAGCAAGGATTTATTCTTTTCATCTTCTGCAAGATAGCAAGAACCACCTCATTCCTAGCTTTTCATGATCAAGACTGACTGATTTCCTCATCTGGTTAGGACTCTGGGGGAGGCAGGTTCCTGAACTTTAATTCCTGTTCCCAGGCCCTTGCTCCCACCTCCCATGGCACTGGGGCGCTATCATGTGACATTATGGTCCAGTGGAGTGCTGAGCCGTGGCTGCGGTGACTCTGACTTTGTCCTCTCTTACTCTCCAGTGTCCTGTCACCTTCCTGGAGTCACATTATTGACGTGCACAGCGATGCAAGGAGACAAAGCCTCACATTACTCAGAATTAATGCTCTTGGAGTGGCTTGAGCTAGATTTCTCAAAATCTCAATATTAGAGCAAAATGTTTCACAACATATATTTGGTCTGTGCATTTCCGCACAGGAGTTGAGGGTTACAATAAAAATCTTTACTAAATAGTTAAAATGAGAAAGGAGAGAAAAGAGGTCATTTCAGCAAAAGGACCAGGTGGGTGAGTCAACACAATTGGGTTCTTTGGCAAGAACCCCAAAACCCGCTGGTTTTGGTTTGTTACTTGGATAGAGCAAGGGAGATTAACAGGTGCCTGAGAATTAATTAGTCACGGATTTCTAAAGCTTTTATGGCAGCGGAAAAGGTGATTGTGAAAGTGTCCACTTCACTTTTTAAGAGTGTTGAGTTTACCTTTTTGTTGCACCGATGAACATATTCAGGGAGGAGCTGTGGACTGTGGAAATTGATCCATTTTGGGGGATGGTGGCAAAGGACTGAGAGTCATTTTCGGGGGAGGTCTGGTGCTGGAAGCATGATAACGCTCCCGCTGGAGCTCTTGCTACACTTGACCTCCCTGTTTTTAGAGGTAGGAGTCAGGCAGCCTGCTCTGAAACCTGCCAAATCCAGCCACCCAGGAAGACAAACGGAGAAGGAACACATTATGGTTACTTTAGAATGAGGAAGTGTGTGGACAGGAAGTTGTATAAAATATGCACGTTGGTTTTAACATATTGACTAATTATGAAATGTTCTAGGAATCTAGGTCCTCTGAGTTCAACCCAGTATCAGTGGACCCAGGTGTGTGTTTTAGCCTTTTTGATAGAATTCAAACAGTGCTGGTGAGGGTAAATAAAAACGTGTGTGTTTAGTTACTGTCTTGCTGGAGATAGTGCTGGATCCATGCTGAAGTTCCTCCCCCTCCCCAGCTTCACTGAGATAAAATTGACATACAACATTGTGTAAGTTTAAGGTGTAAAAGGTGATGAATTAATATGTGTATATATTAAACAATGATCATAATAAGGTTAGTTAACATATCCATCACTTCAAATAATTTTTAGCGGGGGTGAGAACAGTTACGATTTACTCTCTTAGCAACTTTCAAGTATATAATACTGTATTGTTATTAGTCACCATGCTATACATTAGAGCCCAGATGTATTCATCTTATAACTCAGTTTACTCCCTTTGACCAACATCCCCTATTTCTCCCACTCCCAGCCCCTGGCAACCACCATTCTACTCTCTGTTTCTATGAGTTTGGCTTTTTAAAGATTCTATGAGATCATACAGATTTGTCTTTCTCTGACTTTTTTCACTTAGAAGAATGCCTTCAAGGTCCATCCATATTGAGGGATGTTGCATGATTGGTCACCAGAGAATTTGAGGACAGGAGTTAGGAGAGGAGAGAGAGGGGTTAGAAAAACTGCAGAACAGGACAACTCTTATTTGTGTTCTGTATATTTATATTTCCTGTTACCAGTCAACAACTACTTACTCAAAAATGCTGCATTCAAAGCATCATGCTGGATGCAGCTGTAGACACATTAGAAAACACAACAGACACCCTTGAACACAGGAAGCTGACATTCTAGTGCACCCCTGCCGATAGACCCTCAATGATGGAGAAGACCTATAGGTATACTGTCCAATATAATAACCAGTGACCACATGTGACTGTTGAGCACTTGAAATGAGAGATCAACCAAAGGACTTGTATGCATGCATATAAGCAAACCAATGGACATAAGACACTGGGGGATAGGGGAGGCTAGGGGACTGTCAAGGGCGGGGGGAAAAAAAGGACACATATGTAATACCATCTGTAATACTTTAAGCAATAAAAAAATAAAATAAAATAAAGAAAGGAAACGGGTAACCAATCCAAGAATATATGCTTCCTTGCCAATAATTAAATAATTCAAAAAAAAAAAAAAGAAAAGAAAAGAAAAAGAAATGTGGGTATCATGCCCAGCCAGCGTGGCTCAGTGGTTGAGCGTCAGCCTATGAACCAGGAGGCCACGGTTCTATTCTGGGTTAGGGCACATGCCTGGGTTGTGGACTCGATCTCCAGTGTGGGGCACGCAGGAGGCAGCTGATTAGTGATTCTCTCTCATCACTGATGTTTCTCTCTCTCTCCCTCTCCCTTCCTCTCTGAAATCAATAAAAATATATTTTTTTAAAAAAGAAGAAATGTGGGTAGCATGACAGAAGAACTAAATTTTAAATTTTATGAAGTTTTAATCAATATGAGTTGAAATAGCCACACGTGGCTAGTGACCACTCAGGTAGCATAGTTATTATAGCAGGCCAAGTGGATCCTAATAATCCTATTTAGATGGCCTCATTCTTGGAAATTAGAACCCTGGGCTCAAATATTCCCACCTATTGGGAAATGAGAGTCCCACCTTAGAGATACTTTTGCTGTGACATTTCCCAAAGTAAGCTCCATGGAACACTAGTCCCACAAGATATACTGCCAAGGAAACGTCCTATGTTTAGTAAGTTTGGAAAACACTGCCTTCTGCCATGTCCTCGTGGAACTACACAGTGAACACAGCGTCCGTATTTATAGAGGCTGATGAGTCATGCAGTAGAGAAACGGATGTTTGGTTCAGTTTCAGTTTGGCTGGATTTCTCAGATTCAACTGATGAGAGCACCCTTTTTATTCACTGACACCTTTCAACACACCGAACACTTGGGGAAATGCTACTCCAGGGAGACAGCTGAGCTTCCTTTAGGACTGGCTTGAAAACAGAAGGAGGAAGGAATGGTTATAGTTTTGCCATAGATTGAATGAATGTGCTCACCTCCCTGCCCCAAATTCATATGTTGAAACCTAATCGCCATGTGATAGTATTAGGAGGTGGGGTCCTTTGGTGGGTGATTAGGTCCTTATAAAAGAGTCCCGAGAGAGCTCCCTTGTCCCTTCCACCATAGGAGGACCCAGCAAAAAAGGCAGCTGTCTGTGAACCAGGATGTGGGGTGTCACCAGATCTTGAACTTCTGGCCTCCAGAACTGTGAGAAATGAAATTTTGTTTTGTATAAGCCTAGTCTGTAGTCTTCTATTACAGCAGTCCTAACAGACTAAGACAAGTCTTTGCTTCATTCTTGATTTTCCAGGAAGATGAGAATTCCCCCTATTCTCCTAGATTTTGGTGGGTAGAAATATGACAAGACATAGCACTGCATAGTACACATCTGGGTTCTGAATAATTGCTTCAGTAACAACTAAAGTCTTCAGAGAGTTTTATGTATATACCTGGTACTAGAGGCCCTTTGCATAGATTCGTGCACCGGTGGGGTCCCTCGGCCTGGCCTGCGTCCTCTTGCAATCCGGGACCCTCGGGGATGTCAGACTGCTGGTTTCAGCCCAGTCCCTGCAGGCCAGGCCAAGGGACCCCGCCAGTGCACGAATCTGTGCACTGGGCTTCTAGTATGCATATAAGATCTTTGGTTAATCTCTTCTCACCCTCCCTCCCCCCTTCCCTTTGAGATTCATTAGTCTATTCCATGTTTCCATGCCTGTGCGTTGCGTGTCTGCCCCTTGGTGGTCAGTGTGCATCATAGTTACCAGTCCAACGGTCGAACGGATGCTTAGGCTTTTATGTATATTGGGTTGTGTTCACGTTGTCTAGTCAGTCTTTTGAGTTTTTCCAAGCTAGCCTGTGGTCTAAGCTAACCTGGACTAATGCATGCAGAGAGAGGTGGAACTGTTTGATTTTGCTTTTTTAATTTGAACTTATAAAACTGCTAGTATTCATGTGACCACTTCCACCTTGTGACGTAGGTTTACAAAGACCTACATGGACTCCATGGCTGGTGTTTGAGTCCCCTCGTCTATGTGGTGTAAATGAAAAGCACATACCAACCCTATATGGTATTTTAAAAGTTCTGATTAGATTGAATTATACATCAGTTCTCACTATATGTGGGGTTTGGGGCACACCCACATAAATAGGTATCTAAGTTTGCTGAAACCTTACTTAAGAAGAAAACTAGACTGGATTCAAGGGTAGTCATATAATGTCCCTCTTACTCGCCTCCTGAAATACTTTCTTGAGCAGCAGAGAAGGAAATGGAGTGAGCAAGCCATGGGGGTGGATGTTGCATCATTCATCATGGCCATGAACACCCATCTATCGAGCCTGATGGGGAGGGAAAAGGATTAGAACTGCTGGGTAGTGGATCTTCCAAGGTCCCCTTCAGCGCTGAAACTCTGTCATTCTGTGACAGCTTTATTGAGAGTTTTTATTGTCGTCAAACAGTGTATTGAGGGCTAACGCGAACTCTAGCGTCAAAGGGGAGACATGCTCGAAATGCGTAAAGGCTTCAGTAACAAAAATGCATATGATCAACTTGGTTTTCGACCCTGTAAGAGGCCCAGAGCTTCCATTTCATTTTAAAAGTTTAGAACACATTGCTTTTCTCTGCCATTTGGAACTCCTCAATAATTAAGTCTTCCTCCAAGTTATCATTGTTTTGTTTTTTTCTCCCCCTGTGGCTATCAGTATTTTTTGCCTTTCAAAATATTCATTTTATTCTGGTAAGATATGCATAAAATTTGTTTATTCTTAAGCATAAAGTTCTGAGGCATTTAAGTATATTCACAATGTTTTGTAACTAAACTTACATTTTCAGTCAGTGTCCGTTTGCATGGAGGATATAGAGAAATTCCCAGTGGGCCCTGACCTTCCAGCACCAGCTCTGTGTGAAAAAATGGAGACTTGTTGTTTATAAGCAAGGCCTGCCAACCGAAGCTAACTATTTCCATAATATAGCTGTATTCACAGAAGAGGGATGACTAACACTTGCATGTTGGTCTCTTGAGGCTACTTTGTATCCCGAACAAGGTAAAAGAAAGTCGTAATGGGAGTAATGGTGGAAGTTTTACCCAAGCCTCATGGTGTTTGCCATTCCCACGAGGGTGTATGGAGATTCCCACGAGGGTGTGTGTATAAGGCCTGCAATCACTGACCTTGGAAAGGTGGTAAAAGGCTCAGAACACTTCCCTTCGTCACCTGCAGGGGTAGCTTCAAGATTATCTGCTAGATCCAGCCACTGCCTTTTTTGGTAAATAAAGTTTTATTGGGACACAGCTATGTCTGTTTGTTTACTATTAACTCTGGGAACTTTTGTCTTATGTCAGCAGAGTAGTTAAGGCAGAGAATGTATGGACCACTGAGTCTAAACTATGTACTTTCTGGCCCTTTCCAAAAAAGGTTTACCAACTACTGTTGGGGGGCGGGGGCTCTGCCCCAGGTCCTGAGTCCCCTGAAGCAGAATGGGCCGGATCTGGTTTCCCTGTGGGTGCTGCATTTAGTAGGAACCCTGCTTTGGTGTGCAGAAAGCTGTGCCATTGTGCTGAAACATCAAAGGAACAGCCCTGGTGTGGCAGACCTGGAAACAGTGATCTCTGCTTGAGAACATTGTAATGTCCCAGCCTGTTTGGCTCCGTGAATAGAGCCTCCGCCCTCAGACTGAAGGGTCCCAGGTTAGATTCTGGTCAAAAAGGGCATGTACTTGGTTGCAGGCTTGATCCCTGGCCCTGGTGGGAGGCAACCAATCGAAGTGTCTCTCTCACATCGATGTTTCTCTCTCTCTGTGTGTCTGACCCCTCCCTCCTTTATACTCTCTCTAAAAACAATGGGCAAATATCCTCGGGTAAGGATTGACAACAACAAAGAAGAACATTTTATTTTGCATCATGTTTCAGATGAGAGCCTGCTGGGTTACATGATGATTGGAATACAGGAAGGAGGGACTCTTTAATTCACAGAGTGGTTTATTAGGGAGGTAATTGAGGCATGCTATAAATATGGGCAAGGCTTGGGAGACTCATAGATTCAAACGAAGCGAAGGCTGTTCATTATGTTTTGCCATGGAACCCCCAGCAGTATTTCAGTGCTATCTTTGATTCGTCATATATTCATTTGGCAGGAAGCAGAGCAGAGGGGAGAGAATCTCTGGATCTCCAGCCTCAGAACTCTGCAGATGCCTTGTGCATTCCTGAAGCCAGTGTCCCTGTTGTTGAAAAGCCAGAGGGCAAGGGTGCCAAGTGGTTGTCTTCCGAATCGCCTGGCAGCCTGCCTCTGGTGCCCCTGGACTTTACCTTTCAGTGTCTTCTGCTTCTCAGATTTTTTTTTTTTTTAAAGGTGTTAGGTTTCAAAGCAGCTACTCTGAATGGGAGCAATTGAAATAGATGGATGTGAGGCTGGGAGAATGGATGCTGAGGGTCTATGGCAACCACAGCACACTCATTTGATCCGAAATTGCTGGGATGCCAAAGCGGCTCTGCGGAGTCAGTGAGTCACTGCAGACATGTTAATTCGCTATTTTTTTTTCTTTTTTTCCATTGAAGTAATCTGCTGAGAGAAGGCCATTCAGCGAGGAGTTTCCCCTTCCCCTCTCATTTTATCTATTTCTTTTAACCTTGAGCTGTGCCAGTGACAGCTTTCATCAGCAACAAGCATCATAAAGTTAACAGAATCTTTTATTTTCCATTATGCTCGTCCTCTGTCCCAGGACTAATCTCCAGGTGCCTTAGAAACAGTTCCACAGAACACAGTGCAGAAGGTCAGAAACCAAATCAAGTTGGTCTTCTGGCTGAGTGCCGGTGTGCTCCTCTTGGTGGAGAGCGCTGTGTAGAGACTGTGGGCCTTGGCGATAAGATGATATATCATGTCAGTAGTTTGAGCAGAAAAGAGAGTGGTTTGGAGAGACCACCAGCGGGCCGAGGCCTACCCTCTGAAAAGGTGATGGAAGCTCTCCCGTTACTTTGTTAACCTCTAGGTAGGTTTCCAGTACCTCACTCTATAGAAAGGAAAAGGAATGAAGAATTCTGATGAATGCTAACTTTGTTTTAATGTTTTATTATTTTAAGATATTTTTCCTTTTTTAAAAAAAATGTTTGTATTGATTTTAGAGAGAGAAGAGAGGAGAAGTATAGAGAGTTAGAAACACTGATGAGATCTATCGGCTGCCTCCTGCACGCTCCTGCAACCTGGGCATGTGCCCTGACCAGGAATCAAACTGGTGACCTCTTGGTTCATGGGTCAGTGCCCAATCCACTGAGCCATGCCAGCTGGGCACGATATCTTTTTCTAGGTGTCACGATTTGTCCCTCCATCTTTGGAGGGCCTGTGGCCGGCTGCGCTCTCTGATGGATGTTGTAGAAGTGATTTCAAGGGTTCCTGTTGGTTACTAATCGCCAGTGAAGCGAAAGCCAGATCCAGCCTGCTACTTGCAGTGCCCCAGGGGAGCTGCTCATCTCTTTCCACTCCTTTGCCCCAAAGTGCTGCTGTCATCCATAGGAGATCGATGTGCTCCAGGTCCCTACACAATATCCTGGCCTATGGAAGTGGAGTATTCTGTCAGGGAATTGATTGCCACCATCTAGAGCAGTGGTTCTCAACCTTCCTAATGCCGCGACCCTTTAATAGTTCCTCATGTTGTGGTGACCCCCAATTTCATTGTTACAAATTGAACATAATTAAAGCATAGTGATTAATCACAAAAACAATATGTAATTATATATGTGTTTTCTGATGGTCTTAGGTGACCCCCAAAGGGGTCGCGACCCACAGGTTGAGAACCACTGATCTAGAGACTCTCAGAAGGTGTAGAGGCAAGCAGACATACTTAATAGGAAACCAAAGTCAAGGCTGGTGTTTCCTTTCCCGTCCTTTCCTTAACCCCATTTTCACCAGGGATCAGGTGACCCAAGTCGACCCTTTACACAGTAAAAGCACCTGGTGCCATCGTCCCAGGTTGGCCACCCTGCCTCTAAATCAGGTAGAGGAACAAGTTATCAGACTTGGGAAAGAAGGGGGTGTCTTTCTCAGTTGTGCTAGAAGAACTAGCAGGGACAGCCTTCCATGTGACCTGTCTGTGCCATGTGATCCATTATCTGTCAACATGAATCTCTGCCTGGACCGTGACAGTGCGCTCTTAATGGCCCGCCCCACTTCTCCCACTAGCCACTTGAACATCCTTCCCGAGTGATCCTTGTAGGGTCAGAGCCCTCCAG
>NW_006287904.1:1517596-1532017 GCF_000327345.1 Myotis davidii | reverse complement strand
AAAAAAAAAATCTGAGGTCCTTAACCATGGTCTGCAAGACCTCATGAGATCTGGCTTCTGGCTGCCTCTCGAGGTAAACCTCCCGTCACTTGTCCCCACTCTCGCTTGGCTCCTTCTCCCTGGCCTTTCTTCTGCTGTTTCCAGTGCTCCCAGCCCACTCCCACTTCTGACTTTATATCTATTGCCCTAACACAGTTATTTCCTTCAGGCAACACACCTCACCCTCTTCCTCTGGTCTCTGCTCAGATCCACCTTATAGACAGGCCTTCCCTGACCCATGGAAGTTAGCACGTTCCACATGGCAGCCCCTTCTCCCCTCCCCTTCCCCCCATCTTTCTAGCACTATACTGTTCTCTCTCTTTCTAAAGCACTCATTGACTCTTACCATATCTGTTTATATGTCTGTAATTTCTCTCTCACACTAGGATGTAAGCTACCTGAAGGTAGGGGTTTTTATCTGTCTGGTTTATTGCTCTAGCCCCAGCATCTAGAAGAGTATCTGTGAATATAAACATAAGATATAGGGAATCTCATAATTCAATGAAATAATTTAATCAAATATCTGCACCTAGTTCTGGTCCCTTTACAAACTAGCTGTGGGAGAATGGGAAAGTCACTTAAATTCACCCGCCTACGTTTCATGTCAGTAACATGGAGTAAAGAATACCTGCCCTGTTTATGAGACGACGAACTGAGACAATCAGATGATGCGCTGGAAGCTGTGAGTGCTGGCCAGAGCCCGAGGGCCAGGGGCCTTGCACCCACCCAGCACATGCTCATGACAAATTGGCTCAATATTGCTTTTATCCCTGGTCACAAACCCTTGGGTAGGTCCAAGGCATTGCATCTGGGGTGTGACCTATGACCTAATGGAGACCTTTCAATAAATTATGACATCAATAATTCAGAGGCAGGCTGTGTAATTTTACTGCTTCTCCAGCGGGTTGGAGAAATGTCTGGCTTCTCAGAACCCTGAGAGTTATCTGGATATAAAACCTGCAGAAGCTGGGTTGGTAGGCAAAGCTGTCTTCCATGACTTCAGTGACGGTTTTTCAAAATCAAGTTTTACCTCAGTGATTTCTTTGTTTGCCATGGATGGTCTAAAAGCATCATTGTCACCTTTAGGTGCTGCTTCTTTTACCCCTGAAATTTGAATCAAATCTGGTAGTTGCCAACCATGTGTGGCAGATTTGGTCCTCACCTTTATTGCCTGCTGAAGAGGAGGCGTGGCCAGTCCAGGGAGGACCAGATGCTCAGGGTGGTCCCCCGTGGATGAATTGGTCCTGAATGGTTGAGAAATGATTATTTTGCTAAGTGGCTGGTCATTTATTTATTTATTTTGAATTTATTTTTATGTATTTTTATTGATTTCAGAGAGGAAGGGAGAGGGAGAAAGAGAAACATCAATGATGAAAGAGAACCATTGATTGGTTGCCTCCTACACACCTCACACCAGGGATCCAGCCCGCAACCCAGGCATGTTCCCTGACGGGGAATCAAACCATGACCTCCTAGGACCTAGGTCAATGCTCACCCATTGAGCCATGCTGACCAGGCTAAGATTTTCTTTAAGAGTAATTGGTAAATATTTCTTTAATTTGTTATTTGACAAATCCTATATAATAAAAGCCTAATATGCGAAGTGTCTGGTCAACTGGTCAGCCATGCAACCAATCAAAGTGTAATATGCTAATGATATGCTAAGGCCACTCAACTGCTTGCTATGATATGCACTGACCACCAGGGGGCAGATGCTCCGACCGGTAGGTTAGCTTGCCGCTGGGGTCTGGCCGATTGGGACTGAGTGAGATGGGCTGGACATGCCCTGGAACCCTCCCATGGTCACTCCCTGGGTCTGATCATGCACTGGTCGGGTCCCTCAGCCTGGCCTGTGCCCTCTCACAATCCGGGACCCCTTGGGGGATGTCGGAGAGCCAGTTTCGGTCCAGTCCTGTAGGCCAGGCCGAGAGACCCCACTGGTGCACGAAATTTGTGCACCAGGCTTCTAGTAATTACATATGCATCTTATGCTTGCTAAGTGCTAGTTACTGTTCTAAGCAATTTACAAATAATAACTTAATTTGATCCTCTCGAAAGTCCTACCTGATTCCTTTGTTTCTTATAGGTTTGGTTTGTGTTCAGGTGGCAATATAGACATGTTTGTAGCTGCCTCCAGTTCAAGAAAAATTCTTTGGAAAGAAAGCTAGAAACCCAGAATTCTGTCTACTAGATGATACCTCCTCCTATTCCCCAGAACAGGGAAGTTCCACCTTTATTTGAGGTCAGTGGCAAAACACCAGCTGTTTCCGGAGGTCAGATCTCCAACAAGGTCAGACCAGATTGGAAATGGTTCTGATTGAAGTTCTCCCAGAGTTGGTGGAGAGTGAGAGTGTGTGGATATTTCAGCCCACGCTGTCCTCCGTTTGGGATTATGTGTTCCCCACAGGGCAAACATGTGCCCACAGTCACCCAGGAGGACCCTGACAGCCTTCAGGCGGTTTTGTTTTTGGATTCAGTGTTGTGGACATGGTTGATCATATTGCCTGGAGGCCTTGGGACATGCGTTGGAGGAAGAGTTGAGATTTTAATCTTGTTTTTGGTGGCATTTTTGGTGTGCTTGCCCCTTTGGGTTAGAGCCAGCCAGCGAATTTCATTTTGGAATCATGTATATTTTGCTAGGGCTCTTAGTGGGCAGCCAGACCTGAGTGCCCACATACATTTTGGCTTCTTCTTAAGATGAGTGCCTGGCAGTAATTGCTGGGCCTGCTCAGTCCTTTCTCCCAGCTCTGAGATCTGCTGACTAACTGGGCGGCTATTAGGCTCCTGCTGAGTGTCTGGTTTCCTGCCATTTTGGGAGGCTTGGGATCCCATGCTGGGGGAAGGTAATCAAGCAATAAAGCGGATTAAAGCCCATGCCTTAGGACCAGGGGGAGAGCTAGTGAACCAGCTCCCGCAGAGGTGGAAGAAGCAGGATGCTTGGTCTCACAAACTCATCAGCCCTTGTGAGAATTCTTTGGACCCTAGTGTTTGGATTTTCCCCTTTCATCTCCTCTCCTTCCCTTCTCCTAGGTGTTAGTTGCCTGCAGAATCCTTGAGAAATTTCTCTTGGGCAGGCTTAGTTCACTGGTTTTAGCAGAAATCTCACCTTCGACGTGCAGTCTGAATACATACATATTTGACATCTCCTGACATGTCTTCCCTCCCACCCTGTGCCCCTGCTTTTAGAAGATTCTTTATAGTTGAGGCCCCGTGGTCTGAGATGGAAGATTTAGCATGTTCCTATCTTTTTGAGAGAGGCAGGATAGTAGAGTGTTTAGGGGCCAGATTGCCTAGGCTCACATAATCTCTGCTGCCGATTGGCTGTGTGATTCTGGTAAATGAGAGACCCTCTCTGTGCCTCAGTTCCTTATCTTTAGAAAGGGGTAATAATAGTTTTTACATCAGAGGATTAGGCAGATACTAGCAATTATTATCTTCTCTACTGTCCCTGCTATCTTCATAGAGGGCCCATGAGATGAAGGCAGGGATTTTTGTCTGCCCCGCCCATTGCTGTATTCTCGGTGCCTAGTACAGTGCCTGGTACTTAGTAGGTGCTCAGCATGTCTGCTGAAGGAATAAATGCAGGAAAGGCTGTATGAGTGCTCTTTGCTATGTCCTCTTGTATTTGATGTATCTTTGGAATAGAAAGAGGATCCAGGAGGAAGAGCATGGAACTGGAAATGCCAGAAAAGTACAAGAACTAATAAATCCTCCATCTTTCAATGTGCTCTCAGCTTTCTGCATTGTTGAGCTGCTGTTTTCTCTCACTGCCCCCTGTGGAATCTGAGACTTCATAGAGGGGTGCCCAGGATACTGATGACTGACTTGCGGTGCTGTATTAGAACTGGCAAGGAGCAACCTCTTAGATAGCGTTATCAATGCATCAGGCACTGTTTAAAGTGATTTATGTATATTAGCTTATTTAAGCCTTAGCATAGCTCTCTGAGGTGGTCTTCTTAGTCCCATTTTATAGATAGGAAACTGAGGCACTGAGAGGTTAGGTGACTTGCCCCGGTGATGTAGTATTATAATTGAATTCCTTTTTAGAAACCTGATTTGGTTCCTGTTCTCAAGAAGGGTACAGTCGTGAGTGTGTGGTTTAGCCAATAATCTCACAAATAATTATAAAGATTGATAACTTGTGAGAGACAAGGCAATATGCTTTGGGCAGAGTGACAGGGGATCTGGTGTAGATTGGTGGGAAGGGAAGGCTTTGCTGAAAGACCGACACTTTTAAGCTGAGATCTGAAAGGACAAGTAAGAACTAGCCAGATCAAGAGTAGGAGACAGGTGTCCAGGCAGGGGGAACACAAGATGGGAGCTCTGAGGCATGAAAGAGAAAGAATCAGGAAGATGGCCAGTGTGGCAGGAGCAGAAGGAATGAGGAGGAGATTTGCTGAGGAAACAGATGTGAACCGAGCTGGGACATGCAAAATCTTTAGGCTTATAAAGGGTTTTGGATTTTACATTGAATACAATGGGAAGCCATTCAAGGATTTTAATCAGGAGTACATGGTGATCTTATTTAATGCTTTTAAAAAATCATTATCTCCAGGCTTGGATTCCAAAGAGGGAGCCTTCAGATGTACTGGTTTTCACAAAGATTGATGAGAACTGGAAGCAGAGATAAAAAATTCATAGATTTGTAAAGAAATAATGCTATTCTTTGCAAAAAATATGAGAAGTTTCCATTTGATTAGATCCTCTGGAATGTGTGGTCTTTATGCTTAGAACCCACAGCATTTGATCCTCAAATAGCTATAATCTTAAATAGTCCTTGGGGGGAGTAATTATTGTTCTTATGTGAAGTCTGAAAAATGATGAAATAGTCCTTTATCCTCTATACAGTGTGATGGTGATCAATCATGTGAGGATCTAAAGGGATTTGTGTTTTGAAAGTTTTATGAACAATGGTGAATGCTTCATTTATGCTTCTGTCGTACAGTTCTTGGAGTTTGAGTTTCTTGAATGCATCCTTGTTCCTGATGATCATACATACGAAGTATAGATTATACTAAGCATAATCTAATATGATAATAGAGGAATGTGCAAATTAGCTGGGACACTGTAACATCTCGACCGATCTACAAGCTACAAGCGGTGGAGAGGTACAGGAGGGTGGGGCAGCAAGCTAAGAGTGGTGGCGGGGTGGCCAGCTGAGGTAAGCGGCAGCAACCTACTCATGCACGGATTTGTGCACAGGGCTACTAGTTAATAAATAATTCCTTTATTTTTTCAATTACAGTTGACGCACAATAATATATTGGTGTGAGGTGTACAACATACTGATTAAACATTTGAATAAATTATGAAGTGATTACCATAATAAGTCTAGTTCCCATATGATATATGGTTATTACAATATTGTTGACTATATTCCCTATAGTGTACTTTACATCCCCGTGATTTCTTCATAACTGCCAATTTCTACTTCTCAATCCCTTCACTTTTTACACTCATACCCCCAAAACTCTCCATCTGGCAGTCATCAGTTTGTTTGAAGAGGTAGAGATTTTGAGTAATCACCCCATCATCACAAAAGTATGACCTAAATTCAGTTTAATTGACTAAGCATAGCTTCTGATGCTGAGTGTGTGTATATGTGTGCATGTAAGAAATGAGAGTGTAGTAATAATGTTGAGTTATCCTCAGCAATTAATTACTGAGTGCTTTCTGAGACACTATTTAGATTTATAATAGGTTATGAACTTCCATGTAGTATGGCGATAAGATTTCTACTCATCCATGTTACTTTTTCTGGGTCCTGTATAATGGTTACCCCCAAATAACTGTAGTAGTTACATAATTTCTTGCTTTTGCTCATGGAACAAATTCATGTATCTTTTCAGATAATCTAACTCTATGCTTCTTGAGGGCAGGAATTGTGACCTGTTTACCAGCGTATCCTTAGCATCTGGCATATAGGAGGGTTGATAAGTATTTGTGGAACTAATAAGCATTATAATCCTGTTTTAAAGATGTTCATACAGGTAGAGGAAGATGAGTCAAATGGGTTGATGTGTAGGATTTATGTTCAGCTGTGTTCAGTAGATCTGCATTAAGGTGGAGTCTGCCATCTGTTCTCAAATTCGGCTGCAACTACAGTCACCTGGGGAGCTTGGAGAAACTATTAAAAGCTGAGTCTTGGTAAGTGGTCAAAGTGCATGCCGCGGATTGGGAGTTAGAAGAAGTCGCCAGGTACACCAGTCTGCTTGGGCTGCTATAACATATCACAGACTGGGCGGCTTAAACAACAGGACTTTGTTTCTCACACTCGTGGAGGCTGGGAAGTTCAAGATGAAGGTGCAGGCAGGGTAAGTTTATTCTGAGGCCTCTTCTCTTGGCTTGTAGATGGCTACCATTTTTCACAGAGAGAAAGTGAGCTCTCTGACATCTCTTCTTACAAGGACACTACTTGTCATATCAAGAACTCAATCCTTTTGACCTCATTTAATCAGAATTCCTTCTATCTAGGTCTCATCTCCACATATAGTCACACTGAAGCTAAGGGCTTCAACATAGGAATTTTGGGGGGGAAAATTCAGTCTACAATACCTCATAATTCTAATGTGCAGGCTTTATTTTTGTGTCACGTACAAGTTTAGAGGTAAGCTTTTCAGAGTGGATTTGTGATCCACAAATTTCAAAGGTCCAGGCTCCTTTTAATTGAATGTTTCACCATTTCTAAGGTCTGGCCGTGCCCTCAAAGTCCAAGGGGGAGTTTGGAATTCTGGCCATCATGTCCATCTCCCCCCCAAAAAAAAGCTGGTGGAGGAGGGAAGGAGTCGAATCCATCACTGTTCCTCATTAGCTAGAACTTAATCAAATGACCACATCTGGCTGAAAGGAAGATGGGGAAATGTATTTTGGCAGAGTGCGTTGGGCCCAGCTAGAAGTCGGGGTTTTCTTGAGTTGAGAGATAGGAGAAATGGATATTGGGTAGGTAGTCAGCTGTCCCTGCCACACCTGGTTTCAGACCACGAGTTAATCAGTGCTGGAGCTCAGTTTACATACCCTGGTTTCAACCCTGTAATCGCCCCACTGTTCCCAGTAAAAATGAACATGGTAATTGGGAAACGGTGGATGAAGGCAGTCCATATTTGGAAGATAACGGACATTCTTTTCCCACCTCTCATAGGCTTGCTACTTCAACAAGAACTGATTTGCTTCATAATAAAGTAGGGTCATGGGAATCCATGAGTCTTGAAATATCCAGATCAGTGTATCATGGCATGTTTCAGTTCTTATCTTGTGGGCATTTTGTTAGCATTTGACACAATTGATCACTCCCTCCTTTTTTAAATGTTGTCTTTCGGGATTCTGGTTTTCCTCCTCCCTCTCTCTGTCTTGGTTTCTCTCTAGTCTGCTGGTTCATGTTAGAGTTCCTCAAGTCTTAGTCCCAGGCCCCCTCTTCCCCCCTCCCTGTGTTCTCTGTCTATGCAAACTTGTCCATGCCTTTTGCTTCAGTGGCTATGTATTTACAGATGATTTCAACTTCATATCTCCAGATCAGACCATCTCTAGGCTCCAGCTCCATTTATCCAATTGCTAATGGATATCTCCTGGGAGTTTTAAAGGCATCTCAAGTGTAACATTTCTAACACTGAATTCCTAGGTCATTAACAGGCCTTGTCAGTTAAACCTCACAATAATTCTGGCACTTTCACCTATTCTGGCCTATTGCCAGGAACAGTGAGAGAGGGGAGGAGGGTTGTGGGGCTGGGTGAAAAAGGTGAAGGGATTAAGCAAACAACAACAATATAAGTGAGATTATACGACAGGTAATCCTTTTTATCTGGCTTCTTTTACTTTGCACAGTATTTTTGAGGTTCATCCACATTGTAGCATGGATCAGTGTTTTGTTTTTATTGCTAAGTAGTATTCCATTGTGTGGCTATATTATATTTTGTCCTTGGAAATCCCCAAGCTAGGTCACATTCTACTCTTTTCTTACCACCAGACACTTTGCACAGCTGTAGTGTTGTAACTGTTTTAGTGAATATTTTATTGTTTGTTGGTGCCATTCCTCCACTCTCCCTCCCCCATCAGAGGGACTTTGTCCCTACACAGTGCCTCATTTGGTCTAGGTACTCAGCTAAATAAATAAATAAAAAAGAAAAGAAACGAGTGAATTCCTGGAAATAAAACTTAGTTTTGGAATCAAAGCTAACTTCTTCAAAAAGTTGGGCTTACATAGATCCTCTTTTCTTTAACCACAAAATAAGTGAATGTAGCCACAATGCTTTATCCATATCGAAGACCCTGTGCACAGCTGACCACACTGAGAACCAGGTGTGGGTTATGTTCCAAGTATTTCCATGGCGCCTCCAAACAAGAACAAACACAGGCCTTTGTTTTAAGTTCTGTCTTGTTGGCCTTGTAGTCAATGAGCTAAACTGCTGATAGGATGCAATATGAGCCGCAGGTCCGATTCACTGTCTGCTTGGAGAAATGTGATCTGCGCCTTTGGAAGTTCTCGCTTTATAACCAGGCAGACCGTTAGGCACAGGGATGGTGGAGTGGTTTGCAGAAGGGTATCAGCTGGCTTTCTGCTCTTTCAGATGCAGGCCTCCACGCTGAGAGTCGGTCAAGTACCTCGTCACAGAAATGAGAACCACTGGTTCTCAAAGCGTGGTCCTACCGGCAGCAGCAGCCGCCGCCTCACCTGGGCCCTTGTTAGAGATCGAGCTCTCGTGCTCCTCCCCAGACCTCCTTAATCAGAGACTCTGGGGGAGCGGCCCCAGAACCCGTGTGTTAACAAGCTTGCAGCTGATTCTGCTGCAGGTCGAGATTGGAAGGCACAGGGCTAGGCTATGGTCAGGCCTCTCACGACCAAATCACACTCTTCCTGCTGTCACCCCGAGGGAAGAATAAAGGACACTTGGATGCAGGGGCAGTGGAGTTTAGGGCCTGACTCAGTTGGAGATTCGGGGGAGAAACTTAGCACAGGGGCCGGCTTCTGATCTGAATTATTTTCCTGGTCACCGCAGGCCAGCATCCCATCTGTCTTCACCTTGGTGGGGAATGCCCACCCACCTTTACCCCAGGGTTTTAGCAACTATCAGAATCTTTCTTTGTGTGTGTGTTCAAGCGTATAGTGCAAAGCAGGGACTTGAATCAAGACTCAGCCTGTGACAGGGACCCCTAGGTAAGTTCCCTGCATGTGGATGGCGAGGACGGAAATACGAGTTGTGAACATTAAGATACATCTTGACATTTTACAGTTTGCTTACAATAGTGTGACATTCTCACCTAAAGGCACCGGAAACTCACAAGTTAATAGGATTTCTGAAGGTGAGGTGGCAATATTCTGCAGGCCTGTATTGATATTTGTTAGGTCTCAAGTGTTTTTGGTATTAAATCACCTAGTCCTTAAAAATAGATCTGATCTCATCGTAGGTCAAGTCCAAGTGTTGTGCTGCAAACCTTGTGGGGAGCCTGAGGCAGCAGCTGCTTGGGCTGGAAGTTCTTAATCTCAGTTGCTTCATCCAGTCTGTTCCCTGGGGCCCCTCTAGCACCTGCATGATGATAGCCCAGTGGTTCTCAACTTATGGGGTGGGGCCACAACATTAGTAACAAAGAAACAGAACTTCCGGAGGATGAGGCCCAGGAATCAGGATTTTAAAAAGATTCCCAGGTGATTCTAATGTGCAGCCAAGGTTGAGAACCACTGCGCTAGTCAATGATCTGATTATGCAGAAACTCTAAGCCAGGTGATTTTGCAACGTTTCTTTAAATCTTTCTCAAAAACACTTCAAAGTGAGAGCCAAGTAACCCACTGCATGGGCGGTTGTGACAGGAGCTTTCAGACCAAGACCAAGTGAGGTTGGGTTGTACCTAAGTAATATGTTCCACTCACTGGATGGGTACATGGGTGCTCAGATGTTTTCGGAGTGAATGATTGGGGGGAAGAGCTTGGCAGGCCAGAAGAAAGCTGGGCGAGGAATAACACTGTGAGGTCTTATCCTGCCTCTGGTTTTGTACTGGTGCTTACACTGTTAGGTGATTTAGGGAAACTTTAAAGCTCTCATTCCTGATTTCCTGACGTGTGGTCCGTGAGGATTCTGATCCTCTAGGTGTGGGTTGGGAATCAGGGATCCATAGTTTTAACAAGTTCCCCAGTGGATTCAGAAGCAGGGCTGACCCAAACTGTAAGGCATAGTTTTTGTTGTTGTTGTTGTTGTTGTTGTTTTTAAAGGCAAGGCAATTTTTAAAAATTTAAAAAACTATGTTGGTTGCCTTTTAATTTCATTTATGGATTATTTTTTTACTTTAGAGATGTTTTCACTTTTTATTTAGAAATAGGAGTCAATCATTTTTAATGTTTTTACTCTCCTCTCCTGATGCTTTCCCACCTTAACAATTAAAAAATATTCACCCATATTTCTCCTAATTACAATGATGTTATATCATATAATTAATATAAAAATAAAATATATGATATATAATATTATGTTATATTATTTAAACTAATACTATTTATTTTAAAATTTAAGCCTTTGACATACTAACTACTTATTTGCTCCAAAGTATAGTTAAAGAATGTGATTAGTAAAATTTCTACTTTTAAATGTTAGATTTTTTTGTGTGACTGTTTTGCAAATGTTCCATGTACATTTAAAAAGTCATATTTTTCATTGGGGTATACATTGGGGTATAGAATTATTTGTAAAACTTAAAACTTGTGATTATATTATTTTGAATCCATTTTGTTTTGTTTTGTTTTTTTACTTGTTTTCTGCATATCTGTCAAATTCTGGGCACTAGGATTCTAACATCTCTTACTCTGTTTTATTTATTGTCTTCTTGTGTTTCTATCATTTTGCAATCTGTGTTTTTGACCCTATTGTTTTTGCATCTTCACAGTGAAAACTTTATTTTAATCAGCACACAATAGCTTGCTGGTTTAGAGCCATGGGCTGTAATGCCAGACAGCCTGATTAAAACCTAGTCCCATTGGTTCCTCTCGAGAAGGTCTCTAGCATGTGTTTTTGTACTTGAAGTTTTTTCATCTGTAGAAAGGGTTATGATCCCATCTACTTCCTGGGACTGCTGGGAGGTGTCAATGAGTTAAATGGGTGACACATAGAAAGTGCTCTGTAAATATCAGCAATTCTTTTCATCAGTGGTTCTGTTTATATATCTGTAAGATGTCTGAAGGCTAGCCAAATGATTTTGCTATTGACAGGCCACATTGAGTTTTTCTGGTAATTGAGATGAAACTTGTATTGTATGCCTGCATAGGGCTAATAATGGATCAAGTTCTTATATACTAGAATATATTTGTCTCATGGTTGATGATGAGCCCTTCAGGCCCTATGACAGTTTAATACCTTCTAGAGTGTTGGAATCTCTGTCTCTTGGTGGTGGGGGGTGGTGGTGGCAGTGGTGGGAATCTCTGCTCACCTAATTGAGGAGCAGGTAGTTGAGAGATGTGAGAAGACCCTTTCCTCTTGTCATTTTCTTTTTCTCTTTTACATTTAGATGAAATAATTTAGCTCTTTGTCTGGAGCAGCCTGTCTAGCAAAAGTTCCTCTTCAAAGGATTTATTTCACTGCATTTTTTCTCTTTGTAATTCTCTTGTAATTTGGTTATAATTTGTCAGTTTTAATGAGCTCCCCCCCCCCCCCCCCCAATCCTTTCCCTTTGTATTTCTGCTCCTGCTGAGTTTGGCCCATGACTGTGGGTGTGCTCCTAGATCCCATTCCTCTTTGCTCCCAAAGTGAAAAGTATGTTTTCAACTTTTAGGTCCTAAAGTTGAACCTAATGAAACTATATCAGGTAGATTGGGAAGGGGGGGATTAAAGGCTACAGGTGTAGACAAATAACCTTCAGAGATGCAAGACTTGGAAAGCAGAAGTAGGTAATGGCTGTTCTGTGTGCATGCGTGGAAGTAAGTGCATGTGTGTACACATATGTGAGTGTGTGTCTACAGTGTGAATGCATGAGTTAGTTCAAGAGAGATGTTATGAATGTGAGCACGTCTGAGCATGAGTGTATCGGAATGCATGGGTGCAGGTGTGAGTGTCTGTGGGTATTGGTATGAGTACATATGTGTGTACATGCAGGTATGTCTATGAGTGCGCTTGTATGTTCTTTTTAGAGCGATGGGGTTTCTCTGAAGGATGGTAGTGGGCAGTGTTGTCCTCAGCCCTTCCAAGGAAGGGGCTTGCCACTTGCATGGCTCCCAGTCCTGATGAGAATTAAGATGGCTCCCTTCCTGGGTTGGATTTTGTTCCTCATTCTCTCCCTTTCTCTCTCCAGCACGTTCTTTGGTTTGTTAACATAGCAAATAAAATATGCTCTTTGTATATAATTAAGCCCACCTACACATCAGGTTGCATGCTGAAACTCAGCATTAATTTAAAAAGAACACACTATTCATTTCTCCAAAAGGAAAGCCTTTGAAGAATGTTTCAGGATTTGATCTGGCAATTTCACTTGGTGTAATGAAACCTAACCTAGGAATATGGTTAACTCCCCCATGTGGAGTGAAAGCTGTGACTTTCAGATATAGCTGCAAGCTCCAAACAGCAGTGCCCGGCACAGCCATAACCCTGCAGGAAACCTAATGTAATTTCTCTCCTCCCAGGGGATCTGACCAACAGAAACTGCCCTTCTTAATGCCGTATGGACAGCTCTTAACTGTTTATGACAAACTAACTTGTCTTTCAAGGCCATCTTGAAAGAACCTGTGTATAGTTTGTTGCAATTTTTTAATCAGTCTCCCACTGCCCCCTCCAAATATGATAGAGTTTTTAAATGTCTTTATTGGTCTTAAATTATTAGTCTTCCTTCATGCCCATGATTCAAGCCTGTGCATTTGCACTTAAACTATTTTAGGAAGTAGTAGAAATAACGATTATTTTCCCCCATCTGATGCAGGAGGTTAGAATTAAGATGTCAGTTGGAAATAGGTAATGTGAAAAATCATTAGCACGTCTCCATATCCTGCATAATGTGACATCCATTGGTTATTCTGTCATCGTTATTGGAAAAAAACCAACAGCGTTCAATTCATTTCTTTGTACCAGCTTCTGAATGATGTCCTTTGCAAATATATGGTTCGTTGTTCGACAGGATGCCTTGGGGCAGCTGCCTGTAGGAGAGAGGAAGTCTGACCGATTCCCAATAAATCAGTTTATGGAAGCAGTAGGGAGGAAGATATTAAGCCCTTCCTTTCTTCCAACCAACTGGCTATGCCTTTCCCTTGAAGCCCATTCAGGGACCCCTTCCCTTGCTCCCTGCTGTGTAAAGGTGGGGTGTTTATATCAGTGGAGGGAGGCTGCAGCTCTGTGGGGTGGGGGGTGGGAACACAGTGCGGTTGGTCGCTGGAGTCGGGCTTCCTTCCCTCCACTTGTGAGGATCACAGCTGTGAGTGCCCCGACTTGCCAGGGGCAGTGACATCAAATATAGGTCAGGCTGGAGACATTTACTCCTAGAGAGAAGGCAGGGCCGGCACTTACATAATTTGACCATCGGCAACTCAGATATCACCCCGCTTCACCTCTCGAAGGAATTTGGTTTTTGCCCCACGTAAAGGAGCGGGAGCACATGTTAAATGGGAGGATCTGAAAATAGAAAGTTAAAAAGATTTTCGATGAATCTGTGAGGCTCGCTACTGTAACAGACTTTGATCTCAGTCGCCTAATGAAAGAGAATGTTCTTATTCATGTAGCCTTCTGAAGTGAGTGTTCCTCAGCAGGTGGCTCTTCCAGGGGGTGACTCGGGGACCCAGGCACCTTCCCTCTTGTGCCTTTGTCATACCCATGGTGGAGGCCTCAAGTTGCCCTGTAGGTTGTCTCCATTCCAATGTGTGTGTGAGAAAGTGTGTGATGGAGAGAGTGTGAGTCTGGGTAGGTGTCTGGGTGTTCGGGGCCAGGCCTGCATTACCTCTGTTCTTACTCTGTTGGTTAAAGCTCGGTCAGATGGCCATATCCTAACTGCAAGGGAAGCTGGAAATACAGGATGGGGCAGAAGTAGGTTTACCGTTGTGAGTACTCAAAACACAGAGTTTATTCTTGTATTATTGATTAATTATTGTACTATTTTGTATACGAACAACTGTAAACCTAGTTTCGTTCCGCCCTGTAGATTCTGGCTGTGTCTTCTGGAAGCCAAGGACAGGGATTTGGTTGGAGCCCAAGGACTTTGCCACCCCCTGGAGTGGAGGAAATATTCGCCTCTTTGTATGAAAAATGATGTCTAGGAAGGCCCACTGGCATGTGCCCAGGTGGTTGTATAGCACCTTCCGTTCCCTGGCAGATGACCCAGGCAGCTGGGCGCCTCATGGTACCCATGCTGCCAGCAGGAAGCTCAGGGCCCAGCTTGCTGCTACCAGGTGTGAAAGGGCCTCTCACAGAGGCTTGGAGAATTCCTGCT
>NW_006287904.1:1515302-1517547 GCF_000327345.1 Myotis davidii | reverse complement strand
CTCCTGTGAAGTCGTGTGGAGCGTGCTAACAGCCTGTGTCCCGGTGCATCTGCTGCTCCGTGGCTGTTCTGAGGTTGACTGTGGTATCCGTGGGCACCGGGCGAAGTGGTGGGCATTGCACCAAATCCCGAATGGACCTGCCCCTTCCTCGTGGTGCCTGCCACAAACTCCATTCTTTTCCCTAATATATTTTTATTGATTTCAGAGAGGAATGGAGAGGGAGAGATAGAAACATCAATGATGAGAGAGAATCATTGATCAGCTGCCTCCTGCATGCCCCCTACTGGGATCGAGCCTGAAACCCAGGCATGTGCCCTGACCGGGAATTGAATCGTCACTTCATGGTTCATAGGTCGATGCTCAACCACTGAGCCATACCGGCCAGCACCAGTTCCATTCTCTCTCTTATCGAATGCTCTCTCTTGACTGGGGGGCTAACTTTGAGGGCACCTGGTGAGGACTTTTGGTTCCGAGCTTCTTGGATTTGGAGCCTTGATGTCGATTTAAGGGTCCCTTTCCTTTTCCTTCTTTGCGGTGAGGAATGGGCTGGGGAGCAGAGTGATGCATTGTGGTTTCTCCGCGCAGGTACTTTGTGCTGGACTTTGAGGCTGGCCTCCTGCAGTATTTTGTGAATGAGCAAAGCAAGCACCAGAAGCCCCGAGGAGCCCTGTCTTTATCTGGAGCCATAGTGTCCCTGAGTGACGAAGCTCCCCACATGCTGGTCGTGTACTCTGCCAACGGAGAGATGTATAAGCTGAGAGGTACGATCTTCTCCTCACTTTTCAGACAGGCCTCGTGGGCCACAGTCCTCGTCACCATGGTGATGGCTCTCTCGTCTTCTGATTAAAAAAAAAAATCAACTTGAGCAATTTGCTCTGTTTGATGACTTTGTGGTGACAGATGGTTGCTGCCTCTCTTACCCCTGGGGTGGGGAGATGGCCTGACATTAGGAATTGCTTGTCCTAATTGGGGAATTAAGGACAAGGAAAAGGTGAGTGATTGCCAAGCCAGCTGAGGCCTAGGACTTGGGGATATTTTTCATATTAGCTCAGTCTATGTTTTCTCCGACCCGATGGTGTCAATCTCCACAATAGGGCCCGGTGGGCACTTTGGACAAAACAAGCCTTTTAAAAGGGTATTGTGCCCTCACTTATATTTTATTTAATCTGTTGTGAGCGCGGTGAGAAGCCAACTGGTGCTGAGTTAATGTCCTGCAGGGTGCTTTCTCACCTTCTCTTTGCATCTTGAAAACAGATGTGTGCTCAGCATCCTGGTCAGTGAGCGTGACTTGAGAGAGTCCAGCATTGGGCCACCACTGTAGGTCCTGCACCGCCCCCCCCACCCCCCACCCCAAGGCACACACATGACACAGGTTTTCAGGAATTCCAGGTTTGACTGTGGCAGTGTAATTTGATTGCTAGATCATTCTTCCAGCATTCTGTTACAGTTACATGGCCAGAAAAATGGTCAGTATTCTAATGAAATAACAAAATGCAACAACAGTAAAACAATCCGAATGTATATATATACCTACAGAGTCAATGTTATGTATTAAGGTCTGAGGAAAGTAGTATGTATTAAGTATCAGCAGGGAGTTGGTAATTCTGCATTCTTTTTTAAAAACATATATTTTATTGATATTTTACAGAGAGGAAGGGAGAGGGATACAGAGTTAGAAACATCAATTCAGCTGCCTCTTGCACGCCCCCCACTGGGGATGTGCCCACAACCCAGGTACATGCCCCTGACCGGAATTGAACCTGGGACCCTTCAGTCCGCAGGCCGACGCTCTCCGCTGAGCCAAACCGGTTAGGGCAATTCTGCATTCTTATGACATATTTCTCAGCCCAAGTAAAGGCCAAGTACAAAGGAAAGGCCTCATTATTTCTCCCCGAGCCCAGGAACTGGCCTCTGCAAAGCCGGAGTGAGGGCCTTGATTCCTCACCTCCCAGTCCATTTCACCATTCGCCTCCAAGCGTTACTGCCAAGAGATGGAATAAGCTACTGTTTCTTTATTATCTATATAGAAATCATATTTCAGAATCATCCTATAGGATAAAAATGGCTGTATTTGAAGGAAGTTTTTCAGTTTTGGGGAAATGGGCTAAGATTCATGTTCTTTTTTGAGATTCGTGCAGTGTGCTTCCCAGCTGGCTAGATTTATATGGTCCTTGGTTTTGCTTTGCTGTTTATTGCTTAATAAATCGTTAGAGCAGAAACAATAGCGGGAGTGGGGGTGGGGGTG
>NW_006287904.1:1501775-1515130 GCF_000327345.1 Myotis davidii | reverse complement strand
GGGGGAGACTTCATGTCACTTTCCCCTGCCTGTGGTTTATAAAATGACGCAAATCCACATCAAAGAGAAAAATCCAAGTGTTGACAATTGAGCTATATCACTTTGCCTTTGAGTTATTATTCTCTGGATTATTCAACCTCAGTTTGTTTTTTTTAAAGGGTAGTTTTAATAGCAAGTATAGAAGTTTAATCTACATGAAATTATTGCGAAGGCTAAGTTAACTTTTTACCCTTGGCAGTTCCAGAAAAGACAGGGTAAATTTCTGCATGTTTATGGCTGGTTCTTGGCCCATCCCACAGGGATCTGGGTATCTGTTCTCATTTCACACCTCACCTGCACAGAGAGTTGAATCTTGTTGTCATTACATGCATAGCTGTTGGGAATGTTCTCGGTGCTGAGCCTTTGGAATTGCCACAAACTGGCAATTCTTCACCTTTCCTAAGGAACAAAGGCTCTGGATTTGCAAAATCCTTTGTCTTTGGAAGTTTGGTCCACCTGGTCTTACTCTGGTCTACACCTCTAGGTTTCTTCACCTGCAAGTTCAAGCTGAAGTTGGGTTTTATTGACAAACGATACTTAGGCCCATTTTTGTAAACAATTATCGTTTCTAGGGGAATATTGTTTTCTGCATAGTCAAGATTTGTGCAATTAATATGTTAAAATATTTATGTGGTTAATTGTTCACTTAAATTAAAGATTTAAATTTTATTAGAACCTGTCATGCATCCATAATATTTTAAAGAAACCATTTTATGTGCTTGAGAGAAGGGGGTGCCGATGGAAGGTTATGACGATGCAGTTGACTTGCATTTTAATGTCTCTTTGGGGGAAATTTGAGAATCTCCAAGGCAGCATTTGGTATCTTGTTCTGTCCGATCCTAATAAGAATCCTTGAGAACACATATTAAAATGGTAATTCAACTGAATGCTTATTTTGTAAATGCTAATACTGCCACAGTGCAGCTCTGGTAGATAACAAAAAGGCCCCGAGAGAAGCTGTACTTTGATCCTCATATCAGCCACATGTGGCTGAGGCATTGAAAAAATAATCTTGTTTCTCCTTCCTTGCTGCCTTTTTAAAGGAGCGGAAATGAGTTTTCCAGAGCAGGTTAAAGAAGTGGCACAATTGTTCTTATAATGGATATTTCAGAAATACATTTTTAATGCAGTTGAAGAGGGAATTTTCGGTTGAAGTGTAGCGTAAATTTGATTTCTGGCATTAAGGACAGGCTAGTTGAGAATATTGAGATCTGAATTTGCTGTTCCCTCTACCCCCCAACTCCTTCGCCTGCCGCCCCACCCCACCCCACCCACCTCCTTAGGTGGGTGTAGAAATAGGTTGGATGTGTTTTGGAACAGTCTCTCTGAGCATTTCTTTCTCTCTTTTAGCTGCTGATGCAAAAGAGAGACAGCTCTGGGTGACTCAGCTGCGCGCTTGTGCCAAATACCACATGGAAACGAATTCTAAGGTAAGGAGCCCCAGGAAGCAAGGAGGCCTTCCAGTGACTTGGGTTGGCTACTCTCCAGCCCAAGCATCTGTTTCTTGGGGGAAGCTGTTTTTCTTTTTCTTTCTTTTTTTTTTTTTTAAAGTGACCCACCATAGTGGAATTCATACTTGTCCTGCTGCATTTACATTTAAAGCCAAGAGCAGAGCCGTAGGATTTGCTTGTAGGTGGAGTGAAGAGGCATGCTGGCTCTTTATTGGAACTGCTCCTGCAAAGACACTTGTGTTGCTTTCTATGTTGTCAATCTAGGCAGCGGTTAATTGGTCTGTTGAGAAGCTTGCGTGGATGATCTCATTGTGTGGAGGCAGAGTAGTCAGATTTTATTGTCCATGAAGACTCGTTGTTGTCCCGGAGCCTTAAATAAAACCTGGGCTCCCAAATTGATTAATTTCTCAGCCAGGAGCTTCTGCATTCTAAGTGCATAAAAACGTTCTCGGGTGATTTGGCATCCAGGTATGAGTTATTTTCTCCTCGGGATTCGGTATAAGATCTGGGACCCGATGTGAGGGAGATAGGTTGGCATTTTCATGGATTACTTAGGATTTCCAATCCTTAAAATATAGGAAATCATTGCAAAATGAATTTATTCAGGCCAACAAATACTGATTTTAATGTTCAAAGGATCCCTTTTATATCATTAGTTCCAATGCAGTTACTCTACCTAATTGCAGTCTTTTCCCATGTTCCATGCATCAGCTGGAAAGAGCCACACTTGAAATTTCTGATGATTTACTATAATCTGCCTGTGTCTTGCTCAGGGCCCTGGGAAATGTCTTGCTTAGCTTAGAACTCCCTGTTCTGCCTCCATAAATACAACCTGCAATGATTCCCTTACAGGATTTTGCTCATTTATTTTTTTTCTTTCTAGAGACACCTTCTTTTCCTTGTCTTGCTTATTACAGTTGCCCTTTTTGACTTGCCCTGAAGAGAATCTGGGTCATTGTAGAGCCTTTTCCCCTCTGGCCTCTCTTATTTTCCAGGAATTATAGTAGGAGTTTTGGACATTTCATTAGTATATTATCAATATGTAGGCAGGGCGGTTACAATTTTTTATATGTATCTTTTTACTTTTTATAGAACAGAAGGGGATAAAATAAGAAATGCATCTCCATTATTGCCATGTATGATCACTAGGGATAATTGCTCTTAATTGATGTATGTCATTCTAGTAAACTAAGGCATGTGTTAGTGTGTATGTATACATATATCCGTATCCATATCTACACCTATTTTTAGACAAATGGGATAATATTATGCATGTTGTTCCCCCTCTCCCTACTTAATATATTTTGGAGATTCCCTATTAGACATATGGATCTGTTATACTCACTTTTTATTGGTTTCAGAGAGGAAGGGAGAGGGAGAAAGAGAGAGAAACATAATTGATCAGAGAGAATCACTGATTGGCTGCCTCTTGCACAGCCCCCGCTGGGGATGGAGCCTGCAACCCAGGCATGTGCCCTGACCAGGAATCAATCCTGATCTCTTGACTCATAGATTGATGCTGAACCACTGAGCCACCCTGGCCAGGCTACACTCATTTTGGATGTCAGTGCTTTATTTTACTGATAAACATTTAGGGTTTTATTTTGTTGTTGTTTATACATAATCCTGTATAATAAAAGGTCAGCGACCATAACAGCATAACGACCAGAACAACCTATCAACCAGTCGCTATGAGGTGCACTGACCACCCCTCAACCCTCCCCTCAGCCCGCAGGCTCCGATCGCTGGATGGCCCATGGGGAACCACGGGGAACCGGGTTGGGTGTCGGTGGTGGAGCAGGACTGGGGAGTGGCAAACGGGCGGAAGATGGCCCTGATAGCAGGGTAGGCCTAGCGACCCTACCCACGCACAATTTTGTGCGCTGGGCCTCTAGTGCTATAATAAACATCTTTGTGCACATATCTTTTTGTATCTCTAAGTGTGTGTGTGTGTGTGTGTGTGTGTGTGTGTGTATGTATTTATACCAGTGGAATTGTTGGGTCATAAAATATGTCTTCTAAATTTTCAGACATTGCTAACTTGTCTGCTTAAAAAGTTGCTCTGATCTGCACTCGCATCAATTTTGTGTCTCCCCCAACTACTGTAGCTCTTACTAACATTTACTTTTTGATAGTGTCCCAGGTAAAAAATAGATGCCCCGTTATTTTCATTTTCACTTCTAAATCTTGACTGGGGCCGAGTATGTTTTCATGTTTATCGGCCACCTGTATTTCTTTTATGTGAACTGCCAGTTTGTATTTTTCACCCATTTTTTTTCTATTGAGTTTATATTTTTCTTCTTGATTTGCAGTAGCTGTATGTGTATTAAGGATACTTGTCCATTGACTCTCATGTGGACTGTAGATATTTTCTCCTAGTAGCTCATTTGTATTTCTACTTTCAATAAATATTTTTGCTATGCAGAATATTTAATTTTTTTCTGGTCAAACATTTTTATTTTTGGCTTTTGGTCTCATGTGTAGAAAGGGGCTTCTCTGCTCAAAATTATGAAAACGCCCCTTCAGTGTTTACTTTCAGTGAATTTATAGTTTAATTATCACATTAAATCATTGATTCGTCTGGAATTTATTTTGAGTGTCAGAATCCAGGTAGGGGACAACCAACTTCAGTGTATTGGTGTTTTGTGGCACACACCACATCCATCCTAATGGTAGTCAGAAATAAGGGAATTTAAAGAAATAGGAGGAGGATTTGACTGTTCCCTGGAGGAGAATTTGATTTCCTGATACATTTCTCTGGGTAGTTTCAAGAATACGGTTAATCTATTAATAATAGAACCAAAATAATAATTTAATTGTTAGGTCCTATAGGATTCCTTCTTTGACAAATGGAGGCAAGGTTGCTGTCACCAGTCATTTATAGCATAGCTGCTGTGATCAATTAGGGAATAATACTTTCAAAATTCTCAGCAGACCTTGTTATTCATCTCAGAGAGGCATTCTGAAGTTCAAGGCTGCTATTCTTGCTCTTAATACATATTCTTACTTAATACATAGTCTTACTTTCTTAATCCCCAAATTAAAGCTCAGATTAAAAATCTTAATTCCTAAATTAATTTCCAGATTAAAAAAATTACTGGCCTTTGAAATCTAAAAGGCTGGCTATCTAGTCCAGCCCCCGTTGGTTTACACACGAGGAAGCTCTAACCAGGAGGGTAAGGAGCTAAGACTTGTCCTTGGGTCTCCTGGTTTCCTGCCCTGACCTCACTAAGGTCAGTGAGGACGGCCGCCTTCATCCCTCCATGGGTAATGGGATCCCTTTAGGACAGTTTTTGCTCCTGGATAGACAGAAACTACAAAACAGCAGAGAATTGCCTTTTTTCAACGTCACATAGGTTCATCTCGGGGCTCTGGTGTTATTTGAGGCGTAGCTGTGAGGGTGTGAGGCGGGTGTGCTAGGAAGAGTAGAACACTGACTTTCTCTGAAAACACAAACAACAAGAAAACAGAACATCCTATTTTTAGTGCAGTATTCAAATGGAAGCAGTGCAGAGCGATGCATTGGTTGGGAAAGTGTTAAGAGAACTGTAAGGAACCCTCCTTATGGGAATTTACTTGTGTATGACTTTGAAAGTATCAAAAAAGCAGGGGTGGGTTTCTTGTTTTTATCAAGTAGATGGTGCAAGTCCTCGGATAGGAAACAGCAGTGTTCCGGGAACTGCAGTAAGCACCGAGGATGGGAAACCATCTGTCCTGTTGACAGAGGTAATGATAATTAATACCTTATATGTGAGGGGCTCATGATTGAATTATTCTTCATAGCGGTGAGGTTGGTCATATTATCTCCATTTTTACAAATTAGAAAACTGAGCCACTTGAACTTTAAGTGATGGACTCAAAGTCACACAGCCAGTAGTGAGTGGACTGGAACAAAAGCCCAACTTGTTAAACATGCCTCCTCCCCCTCATCTCCCATCCTAGTTTCTTGGCAGGAGCTAGTTGGAAGGTTTATGATGGTACTGCTCCTCCATGAACTCCATATTTAATAACTTTGAGGGCACAGCTCTATAATAGGGTACCTGTAACCTAATCAAGGGAACTCTTCTCCAATCTTTTAAGTAGCTTCTGATTCCAGAATTTTCTTTAGTGAATTTGCTTGAAAGTAAATTTACCTAATTGGTTTTTTGCACTAATTTTTGTGTGATATAAGCTTCAAGCATCTTCCAATTGAGTTCATTCATGTTTTAATTCACGACACTCCGGTTTAGAAGAAATACTGTCTCGTGCAAAGTGAAAAGACCTATATTGACATCCCCGCTCTGTCAATTATGTGTTAAACAGACCTGCTCAGTTCCTCTTTCTTCTTTTGCCTTTCTGTCCTCATCTTTGAAATGATGACTTCTCTCTCCTAAAAGTTGTCACAGGTCTTCTCGAGCAAGATAACTCGGGAGAAAGCCAGTTGCTGGCATGAAGCGCCTGGAGGAGTTAGGGACTCGGTGGCACATTCTCACTGAGACTGCTGCTTGGCAGTCCAGCCTCTCGGCCATCCTTGGAGCTTTGACCAACACCCTCAAGGAAAACAAGTCTGCTTTTTAACCCATTTGTGGTTATCTATCTGTTCTCAGATAGGCTCCATTATTTTCAAATGGCCACATCAGAGAACTCAGGGTCATTGAAAATCAACAGAAGTCATAATTTGGGGGGCAGATGGGGAGTCAGAGAAACTCACCAATACTGTTGTTTTCGAATTACTTTTGACCTGTGGGAAAAGTGGGATAACGAGGACAATGGTCAAGTGATTAAAAAGCATTTAAAGGACGTCAGACTTTGCAGATTTTAGTTTCATTGTCTTTCATCTGACCAATTAGAGAACTTTTAAAGATGAAGCTTGATAGAAACTTACTGCATTTTCACTATTCTTTTTTTCTCATCTAGATATGGAAGGTGGATTCACTTGTGGGAGTGACTCATAAGCTAAGTGGGAAGTTCACGATTCTGCTCTGATGTTAACTGGGCATTAGTACGGTGTCCCTGGGCCTTCAGCCCCAAAGGATAAATGTGTGACATGTGGTGATGATGATCACTTCCCCTTTAAGTAGAGACTTTCAGCCATTACGCAGTGGCCCAGGTGGGGGTGGGACAGAACTCAGGACTTCCCTTTTTGGCTCAGCTAGCTATCTGGCCCCTCCCATCCCCACCACAAATATACTCTTATTATGAATTCACTGGTGACAGCTTGTGAATATGTATGTGTTTTCCCGCCATAATGGAAATAGCATTACTTTTTAAGTTGTAAATATTATCTATTACTAAAGGCCCAGTGCACAAAATTCATGCACTGAAGGGGGGGGGTATCTCTCAGCCCAGCCTGAAACCTCTCCAATCTGGGACCCCTTGAGGGATGTCCGACTACCCATTTAGGACCTAAACTGGCAGTTGGATACAGGGATCGGGCCTAATCCGGCAGTCGGACATCCCTCTCACAATCTGGGACTGCTGGCTCCCAACTCCTTGCTTGCCTGCCTCCCTGCCTGCCCCTAACTGCTTTTACCTGCCAGCCTGATCACCCCTTAACCACTCCCCTGCCAGCCTGATTGACACCTAACTACTGCTGGCCCGGTCGCCCCCAACTGCCCTCCCCTGGAGGCCTGGTCGCCCCCAACTGCCCTACCCTGCTGGCCATCTTGTGGCTGTGGCTGCCACCATCTTTGAGGGCGTGGCAGTAATTAGCATATTCCCTCCTTATTGGCTGTGGGCGCCACCATGTTTGCAATGGTATGAGGGTCAATTAGCATATTCCCTCTTTATTAGATCAGATTTTTAAAAATTCTGAGTGTTACCTATGCACAATATAAAACACTCAGAGGATAGGAAAGTATAAAGAAGGGAAAACCTCACCCCAAACTCCAGCCTCAGACCTAATCTCTGATGATACCATTGGGGTGTACATCCTTCCAGACACGTAGCTGTGTGGATACATAGAAAAAGATCACATGACTCCATTCGGAGGTCCAGACCTTCCAGTCTTTTTTTCTGTATGTGCGTATGCACAGAAATCACACATGCTTGTTTTCATGAGTAGCTCACCACTCCATGAGGATGGACATAAGACCAAGCTTTGGCACAGGTCTATTCTATATATTTGGGTGTGCTTTCTTTTTTGGGCGGGGAAGGGATAGTTTTTTGTATCTTAAAATTAGTGTGTATGCCTGTTTCTTAGAACATTTCTGGGATCACCTTTATGTTTTGTCTTCCAGCCCCTTTCTCATCCCTTATTCCTTGTCCTGCCCTTGTTTACAACCAGATGGGAAGTTGAGGAACCAAAGGGACATGTTTACTGGTGACTTTCCCTTCTCATAATATGGGAAATGTAGCCTTTTTCCCCATCGAAGGGGAAATTAAGGAAATATAGGTATTTGCAGCATTTGAAGTAGTTTATAACATTCACTGTACTTGAAATCCTTTTTCTGGGTTCTTGGGCCCTGGGCCTGACTCTATCCTTGCATTTCCTACTTTGGGCTCCAATGATCGGTTCCCTGTCTGACTCCTGCATTTGACTGTGTGCTCTCTGAGAGCAAACACTTAATCCCATTCACTTAGGAAGACAGGAGGGAGGTCCCAGGGACCTGTTGGTGTAAAGAGTTTGAAGACACTGTGGCTAGATCACACCGGTGTGTGGTTAGGGCTCCATGTCAGCTAATTCTAAATTAAAATCTAAATTTCAGGGTACATTCTTATGCAGATTTGGTCATGGAAAAATATGATTGCCTAATATAGGACTTTAAATTCATTATAAGTCTTAGGAGGTCTTGAATGAGCAGCGAGAGCTGCTGAGTTTCAGGGAGTGTATGCATAAATATTCATGCCTGAAGCTGCCCACATCACTGGTATTTATCTTTTTCCCCCAGTCCCCTAGAATGGCATACTAATTCATGTGAGATGCCAGGGTATTAGAGCACTGTCTGCTCCCTGTAGCCTTGGGGAAGCTAATGCCCAGAATGGACCTTCCCATTTAAAAAAAATATATTTTTATTGATTTCAGAAAAAAAGGGAGAGGGAGAGAGAGATAGAAACATTGATTGGCTACCTCCTGCATGCTCTCTACTGGGGATTGAGCCCACAACCTGGGCATGTGGCCAGACAGGGAATGGAACTGTGACCTCCTTGTTCATAGGTTGATGCTCAACCACACTGGCCAGGCAGACCTGCCCATCTATAATAGTAAAAGCATAATATGCTAATTAGACTGGACAGCTGAACGACCTTCCGGATGTCCTTCTGGACGAAGCTGGAGCTGCGAGGGCCAAGGCCCTCGCATGAATTTCATGCATTGGGCCTCTAGTGTTTATATAACTTTCCTGTGGCAGCTGACACTAGTGATGTAGGTAGTTCCTGACTCACTTCCCCTGCTTTTGCCACAATATTGTTAACCTAGCGATGTGGGGTCCAAGCAGAACATTGTGGGCATTGCACAGTGAAAAAGGAGGCTGGAGAGTGATGGGCTGGCCTGCGTTAGCTCTGGCCCAGAGTGTGTGCTCTCTGGGTGCTGTCTGTCCCCAGGGCTGTGTGCTGGGCTGAGGGCACAGAAATGGGTGGGTCCAGAGGCCCAACTGGTGACCCCGCCCCTGGTAGCTGGGTCGCCAGGTGCAGACAGCCCTGTTTGGGGACATTCCAGACTTTCTGTATTTGGAGAGGCCTGGGGAAGGTGTGAACTACTTCTGGGGAATTAGAAAGCAGGAGGTGGTGGGAGGGGGTGGTGGTGGCGGATATAAGGGGTGGGGAATTTTGTGTGTGAAATCCACAGCCAAGCGTGAAGAGTGAGGAGATTTGAAGCTACTGTTTCATTGTCTCCCCACTTCCCCCTCCATCTCCTTCCTCCCCTGATAGTGAAAGTCTATAACTTCCCTGACTCTGCCGCCCTGGGGTCTAGCTGGGGTATGAGCCAGAGGGCCTGGGAGAGGTGCTTTGATATCTTGGTGCGGATGTATTACAACAGGAAGCACCTGCTTATTGAGCCGAATCCAGCGACATCAGTAGAACCTGAAACCACTTGGTTATGAGGGACTTCAGATGCCATCTAGTCCAGTGTCTTGTCCCCACTGCATCTCACTGTTTACACAGAAATGCATACCAGAATGCTTACTGTGCTAATAATGAAGGAACATGGTTGCTTCTCCTCAAAACAATACCCAATTTTAATCGCCTAGGGAGGGCACTGCCAGTAACTCATTGACTGGATGCTGAGAACTTTGGTGGCAATCTGACAAATGATACGGAATACCTCTCTCGTATGATTAAACAGAGTTGAAGCCTTTCAGAACAATTGGGAAGAACTCAGAAGTAATAGGTTGATTTAAAAGTGGGAAGGCATTCCAAACTCCCTTTGTTCCACTTGTCTAGAGACAGTAGATGTAAGTAATAGGACAAGAGGTCGGTTCTAACACTGTGTGGTCCAATATGCAGGCCTCTAGCCACAAGAGAGGTACTTTAGGTTTACATGAACTGAAATGGACATTTAAAATTCAGTTCCTCCATCTCACTTAGCCACAGTTCAAGTGCTCAGTAGCCACATTTGGCTGGTGGCTGCAGAAATGGACAGCTCAGCTGTAGAACATTGCCATCAGAAGAGAAAGTTCTCTTGGGCAGTGCTGACAAAGCTGCAGGGACTGCTTTATGGTTTCTGAGGAGGAGTTTACCAGTGTCTAGCTTTATCTCCTCTGGTGCTATGGACAGGTCCCCTCCCCTTTAAATTTAAAACGGCTGGCTGATGCTCCCCGACCTTTCTGTCCTTCCGCTCCTTCCCTACCTTCCTATCAGGAGTTCTGGTTCATCTATGGCCTTGACATTAAATATCTTGATCACTCTCACTTCTCCAATTGCCTCATCTGTGCAACAGGGGCGTTGACCTTACTTGTCTGAAGGCAGGAACTCAGATTCTGCTACATGCTCACCCCACTGCAGCTGTTTGCCAAGGAAACATCTGGTTTGAGCTTTTGTGAAGAGCAGAGGAGCAAGGGAAGGTTGCTGATGGTGGGACTCCCTGGCTCCAACAACCTTTCATAGCACCCCCACTTCCTAAGACGAAGTCCAAGACTTGACCTTGGCATTGAGTGCCCGTCACATGTTAGGTCCAGTTTGTCCTCCTCTACCTTCATGCACTCAGTGTTCTAGGTGAGCAGTTCCCTAGGCACACTGTGTACTTTCACACTACCATGCTGTTCCCTCTGCTAGGAATGCCTTTCCCTCTCTGTTCTTCATGTCACAGATAGTCATGCGGCCTTCAAGGCTCATATACATCTTTGATGCCTTCCTGACCTGCCCGGTCAGAGTGGATCTTCTCTCTTTTGTTTTCCCATCTATACCAGGGCTCCCTGTATTACAGCGCTTCTCCTGGGGGCGGGTGGTGGTGGTATGCAGGCCTCAGTCCGCTTTGTTGACTGTGCCCTTAGCACCCAGGACTGCAGGGAAACCATGGTTGTGTCTTCCGTACCTGCCGCTGCCACGGCAAGTGGCAGACATAAACTACGTAATGCATTTTAATCACTCAGTAAATGTCAACCCTGCTTCCTCCTTCCTCACTCCTTATCAACAACAGTAGTGGTGTCAGCTTTGGGTTCCTTAAAAACTATATCCAAACTATCACTTTGTTTTCCTGAGGTTGAATTGTGGGTTGTGGTGAAGAGCACGTCTGCTGTGCTCTTACTGTGCAGCCAGGTACTGAGTCAGTTCCTATAGGGGTGTTGGGCCAACAGAGTTGCCCTGCCAAGTTTGGCCTCACGAGGTGACCTCCCTGGGAAATGGCCAGTATTGGACTGCCCAAGGCTGTGTGCGCGGCTTGCAAAGTGGAGTATTTCTGGTAAATAACTGAGTCTCTAAAATAATCATTTACCTACTTAAATAATCAAACATTAAAATTGGCCCAGCTGCTATGGCTCAATGGTTGAACGTAGACCCAGGAACCAAGAGGTCACTGGTTCAATTCCTAGTCAGGACACGTGCCCATGTTGAGGGCTTAATCCCCAGTAAGGGGCATGCAAGGAGGCAAGTGATCGATGATGTTTCTTTCTCATCGATGTTTCTATTTCTCTATCCCTTTCCCTTCCTCTGTCTCTAAAAATCAATTAAAAATAATGTAAAAAATTGATGAAAAGTGTAAGAAAAAGAAGGATGGGCAAGCTATACCATAGTGGAACCAACTAACCAACCTGTTAAGACAAACAAAAAACAGAGCAAGTCAACACATACACATGCATACATTCATACATACCAGCACATACATGTCTTTGGAAGGACACAAGGGGCTGGTAATAGCAGTTTGCCCTGGGAGGGAAGGGGGACCTGGGGACTTAAGTGTTGAAAGAAAGTAGCAATTAATTGTAGCCTTTGGTACTATTTGAAATTTCACATCGTGCATTGTTTGAATAATTATATATGTAATTTTATACACACACACAACATATCTGTATTAAACTAGTTATTCAAATGGTTAAATTTTAAATTTGTAAATATAAAGAAGTGGAGTTGAGGTTGCTTGGCTGTGTCTCTGCTCCCTTAGGCCCCTGTTGAGTTTGGTCCTTGATCTGCAGGCGGAAGCTGTTCACCCACCAGGCAGTCACTGATTAATCTGCTCCTCATTATAGTCTTCACATGAAAGTCTTAAAACCAAACGTCCTTGAAGATACTCGATAATTCCAGATTCCTGCCAATTCAGATGAGGCTTCTATTGTTACTCAGAATTGATTTTAGTTGATGTGGTTTGAAGTGTGTAAAGTTTAATGCTCTTTGGAGGAAGTGCTCCCCCCCCCCCTTTTGTGTGAATGAAACAGCGTTTGATGATGCTCGTTGTGTGGCCTCATCCATAGCAGAAGCCTTCGGTGCTGGGGTAGCTGGCTGGTGGCCGAGTTATTGCCCATTGGGTCCTGTATCTTCTTAGCAGAACTTCTCTGTCTGCGACCACAGTGACAGTGAGTGACTCTGGACGTAGCAGGGAGGGGTTACTGCTGCCCACCTGAAAGCACCTGTAGAAAATCCTGTGTCTCAAAAAATTCAATGTGTACATCTCACTGCTCCCTCTACCTCATACTATACCAGCCTGATTTCTCATTTTAGGAAGGTTTTATTTTCTTTCCCCAAATTGTTGGGTGAAAAGCAGGATGAGTCACATCTCTCACTGAGAACCTGAGGACATAATGTGCCCCAGGCTGAAAGCAGAGCATCTTGTGGGGACTCAATGTTGTCTATGTAGCGAGTCTTAGGGGGAAACAGAAAACGATGGTTTTAAGCTTGATTAGTTCCAAGAAGGTAAAGTTGGACAAGCTCATCTGAGGGTTTCCTCTCCCCTCGGCTCTGTCTTCCTGCTGTCTGCTGTTAGGCATCTCTCCTTTCATGTTACAGGAAGCTTGGTGCCATGTTTCCTCTAGGATTTTTCACAGATAATTACCTTTTGGGCACTTAAAATTAAGTGGGAACCATCCTCCTAAACACACCATCAAATTAAGTAAAACACAATTTAAGAACAGCTCTTATTAAAACAATAAAATCTGGGGACTTTTTATTATCTTAATAAAGTGTAACCATTTTTTAAAAAATTTAATTTTTAAATATATTTTTATTGATTTCAGAGAGGAAGGAAGAGGGAGAGAGAAATGGAAACATCAATGATGAGAGAGAATCATTGATCGGCTGCCTCCTGCACACCCCGAACCAGGGATCAAGCCTGCAACCCGGGCATGTGCCCTGACTGGGAATCCAGCTGTGACCTTCTGGCTCATAGGTCTATGCTTACCCACTGAGCAACACCAGCCATGCTAAAGTGCAACAATTTTATGTAACTTCTCAAGCATAATTTTTATGTTAGGCTGCTAGGTATTTGTGCTCCCTAGGATGATGATCTTAGGCAAATAA
>NW_006287904.1:1462690-1501760 GCF_000327345.1 Myotis davidii | reverse complement strand
ACACATCCCCAACTGCTCTTGCCCATGCTACAAATTTGTTGATCCTATTCTGTACTGCAAACTTCACCCCCTTCATCATCTACTCTTCAGCCTCTTTAAACCTACCCTTGACAACCTAGTTATCAAGAAGCCCATTTGGCGTGAGGATACAGAGACATTTTCAATGCAACCCCGAGTTCCATTAGTAGGTTGGCATCCACTTCAGGATCTCTTCCCTCTGAATCTTCCGTGGCCAGGTCAGCAGCTAGAAAAGGTTGCTGATGCCAGGAACCTGTATTTAGAATATTTATTTTTCATTCATTTACTTGGCAGCTTATCTTAATGGAATCACCTTTTGATCTCTCTTAAGCCCTGTCACTTGGAAGATCTGCATACCTCTTTGGATTCAAAAGCTCTTTGTCTTATGCACCGGACAGCAGGCATTTATAAACTGCCTACTATGGGCAGTGCACTGGCCTTGTTACTCTCTCCTTTACAGCTTTTAGCATAGACACTTGAAGCTCCTAGATTCTCATGTATTGATGTAAAAAATATGACAACAGCAGAAAACTACTTTGATCCCATGGGAGTAATTTGTTCAAATGCCAAAAAGCATGTTCCTCTTTCTTAATAATATGTTAAACGGTGCACTATGATTCATAAGTTCTTCCATGTGTATCACCCAATACCAAGGTTTCTAAGTGTCGGCATTATTGATATTTTTGACCAGAGAAGTCTTTGCTGTGAGAGGCTGTTCTGAGCACTGTAGGTTGTTCAACAGCATCCCTGCCTCTACCCACTAGATGCCAGTAGCACCCCTGCCCAGATGTGACAACCTAACAAATCTTCTCATTTTGTCAAATGTATCCTGGTTGGCGGGGACAGAATCACGCCGAGATCAGAACTACCACCTCATACAATTCCCACAACAATCCTATCTGATAGGCTTTATGTCCGTTTTACAGATGAAGAAACCGAGGCTCAGAAAGGTTAAGTGGCCACATGGCTAGGACATGCAGAAGTGAGACTTGAAACCATCCCCATGTGGTTGGCTCCTCATCTGAGGCCCTTCTGTGCCCCCAGCTGCTGGGAAATGGTTTCAGTGTATAGGGCGAAGCAGGGCCAATGGGGTTGTGCTGCAGCAGAGCTTTCGCTCTTGGGAAAGATCTTGTTCTCTTGCCAGCTGTGTGACAGCCCATCCATCACGACTCTGAGACTCCTGGGCATCTCCCCCAGTGAGGGAGGCAGCTGGGAAGTGAGAGAGATTTCAGCAGTGAAGCGAGAATGCTCTCACTGTCCCACTCCACTGGGCCAGCTCGGGTGAGGGGGCAGGGGGCGGTCTCCAGGTCCAGCCATGAAATGAAAGGGATCCCCAAATTTGCAGCCTGTGCCAAAATTCTGTATAAATCGGAGAAGAGCTGCGTGGCACCTCTGGCATGTGTTAGTAGTGACGAGGCAAATCATAAATTCCTGAAGTTCTATTCCCCCCATGCTCTGGGCTCCACTGGCAGAGTGGAGAGGAGACGGGAGAGAATGTTCGCTTGAGGAGGAAGCTTGACAGCCGGTGAGCTGTGCTGGGCGAGCGGCACTGGCAGGGCTCCGGCTGGACCTCCCGGCCTCCTCATGGGCTGCAAGCACTCGGCCGTGGTGAGGACCCACAGCAGCGCCTCCTCCTGCCTCAGCCCGCTGTGGGAGGACACGGACAGAGGTTCTTGCCAGCTCTCCCACCCCTGGTCGGCTAAGGTAAATGGGGTTCCAGGGCCTGGGGAGTGCGATGGAAGGGGTGCATTTACTCTTCAGCTCCCCTTCACGTCTCTTTGAGGAAGACTCGCTTCTCCCTAGACGTAGGCCCCCAGGACATCTGGATTTCGGCTCATTGTGAAGCCATAAATATTCTTCCCCCCAGTGGGATGTATAGTACAGACTGGCCACACTTGAGGCGCTTTTGGAATCTGATTTTTGAAATACAAAAGAATATTACCAGCATCGGTTGACTTTGGAATAAGAACGATAAGAATTCCTGTCTTTTAGGAAGTTTTTCTGCAACTTCCGATACTGACCTCAGCCAGTGGCTTTGATTTGCTGGCTTTTGAAGCCAGCTGGGTTCATCATGTCGTTAGTGCTTTTCCTCCTTTCAAATATCAAATAATAGGCAGACACATCGTTAGTGGGTGCAGTGCAGGATTGAGAGTCTTCTGACGGTTCTACCATTGGCCTTGACCGTGAGCTATTTGGCTTTTTTGTACCTCAGTTTCTTAGTCTGTAAAGTAGATGGGATATTTTCCCTCTTGGGATTCACAGAGATATCACAACTTAAGCAGATTAATACTTTTAGAGAGGCTTACTCGGAGTCGCTGTTAATATCATAATTATACTGATGACAGATAGAATAATTGCTTGTTTTCTGTGCGGAAGGTACCCTGAGAGTGATCGGGGTGTGCTCTGCTTCTGTCCTCTTTGTTCTTGCAGGAAGAGAAGAAAGAACATTTTGTATTGTTTTTTAGAGAGAAAGGAAGGGCGAGGGAGAGAAATATTGATGTGAGAGCAAACATCTACCGGCTGCCTCCTGCACGCCCCCCTAATGGGGATCGAGCCCGCAACCTGGGCATGTGCCCTGACCAGGAATTGAACCGGTGACCTCTGGGTGCACAGTATGAACACCCAGTCAACTGAGTCACACCAGCTAGGGCTAAGCAGTTACTCTTCATTTCCCCCTTCTGAGCTCCTGGCAACCACCGAGCTGCTTCCTGTTCCTGGTTTTACCTATTTTGGATATTTCATATTAATGGAATCATACAATATGCGACTTCTTGTGTTTGACTTCTTCCATCCAGCGTAATGCTTTTGAGTTTCAGCCACAGTATTACATGTATGAGGACTTCATTCCTCTTTATGGCTGCATAATGTTCCATCTTATGGCTATATGACAGTTTGTATATCCGTTCATCATGTGATGGACATCCGAGTTGTTTCTACCTTTGGGCTCTTGTGAATGGTGCTGCTATGAATTGGTGTCCATGTATTTGTTTGAGTCCTCGATCTCACTTCTTTTGGGTAAGATGTTAATCTTATTCCTCACCCTCTAGGTTGTAGAATAATTTACGTTGAGGCAGTCCACATGCATCATGGAGGCTCACGGTTGGAATCCACACAATGTGCTTCACAAAGCACTTCTCTGCTTTATATTGATTTTGGTCACAAGCCCAAAAAATAATATATGGGTACTGTTTTCGCCGGCAGTGGGTGATGGGTGCGTTGTTACAGGAATCCTACTTCAGCATCTTACATAGATAGTGTAAAACATAAGACAGAAGCTCATCGGTCTTGTCACAACTGCTCATGGGATAAACCATCTTTCCCTGCTCTGCCTGTCAGCCCATCTTAATTCCACAGCCCCAGATCCCAGAGTCCCTGTCATTGCCTCATCCGCCCTGTCTGCTCAGATAGCGCATCCGCTCTCTTGGCTGCCGTCTTTGTTTGGTTCAGAACGGATGGCTGCCAGTGATATGGGAGTTGTTAACCGTATGACTACCATGACACTGGGCCTATGTCCTGAAGATACCCCGTTATGAAGTCTTTTATCAGTTATGTTCTATTTGCCGTGTCTAAATTGGGCCTTGCCTGGCAGTTTATCTCTATTCCTCAGTATAGTTCTTGAAGGATTTGAGGAGGAAATGAAATTTGATTGGTATGCCAACTAGGCCTTCAGTCTATAGAGAGTAAATCTGGGTGGGGAAGAAGAGGAGGACCAGCAGATGTCACAGATGACAGATGAAAGCAAGCATGTCGTTCTGGTTGCTGCCTGGCATCCTGTGAAACAGTGTTATTTTAGGTTCTCCCCGAAAGTGGAGCCTGGGTGTAGGAATGTGATTCTAGTTGAGTGGAGTGGGGAGACCAGCCCAGGAAGAGTGAACTAATGGAAATTGACAAAGGTACCCAAAATGTATGCCGTTGTCCTGGTTATGCCTTGGGCAATGAGAGCAGAACCCGTCGTCACCCTTGTAGGTACCATGTAGATTGTGCTTCAGAATTCTCCACCCATGTAAGAGGATGTCATTACTTATCCACTGGCTCCTTGGTCAAGGGTTGTCCCATGAGGGAGTTATCTCTTTCTTGCTTTTCTAGGTTTGCTCTTGTACCTGTCTTGTACTTGCTCTTGAAAGTGGGTTCCCATTGACTTTTTGAATTGGTTTCCATAGAACAGCTCCAGGTCAGAAAGCAGGAGGTAAATAGTGCAACTGAGGCCTGGTGTGCTGGGTGGGGGGAGGTAGAGGGTGGAGAAATGGGGGGCATCTGTAATAGTGTCAACAACAAAAAAAACAAAAACAAAAAAAAAGTGAGTTGAGAGGATGTAAGGCAAGACACACACGTTTCTGTCACATGGAATTTCCGTATTCCTCCTCCTGTCTTTTGGTGGCCACTGTTTCTTTCTCTCTCAGAGCTTCAGAATATCCAGAATTGATAATACCTGGGGGAGCCATGGGGCTTTTCTCAGCCTCGCTCTGTGCAAAGGCCCTGTGTTTGTCCCACCCCTCTTGACCTCTTTTTTTTCCTCCTCTCATTATTCATTTTGATGGAATTAGTAGGCAGGTTGATCTGTTAGAGTTAACACCATTAAGTCTGTTAAAGCTGTAGGAATCCAATTAGATTGTAATCAGACCAAACTCTTTTTTTTTTTTAAAGGATAATTTGGTCTCCAACAGGTGGTAGGGTCTCTGGAGACAGAAATGAGGAGAAATCGTTCTTGTCCTCTCATGCAGGGAACAATCAGATTTTAATTTTCTACTTCATATGCTCTGGCCTCTGTGATGACAGGACAGTAATACACTGACTCGGAAGCATTTTGAGTCGTGTTTCTATTACACCTGTCAACTTTGCATCTCCATGTCCTGGAGGATCAGACCCTCCTTCTCCCTGTGCCCGGAGTATTAACATAGAGCTGACCTGTGAGACACCACCACTTCTCCTGTGCTGAGCCAGTGAGCTTATAGAACCTGCTTTCTTGCAGCTCACACATTGACCATCAGGCCTCTCCAGGGTTCTACAACCTTACAACTGAGATTCCAGGAGAAGTCCTCATAGCTGATGATTTGGAGATACGGTCCCTTAATCAAAAGCAGTTGGCTAAATCAAGGAATCATAAGTGAGATGCATACAGACCTTAACCATGTGTGCCATTTTAACTTAAAATCTTCACTCACCAACTTTTAGATGTAGTTCCAAGGCCCTGTCATCAAGTGTGGGTTTGCTGGTAGGAATTCTGCATCTTTTCTTATAGAAAGCATATCGCTAATGTATCACCTCTCATCTCCTGTTTTGGTTTCTTTAAAGAGCAGGGCAAACTCATTACAGAACCCTCCTAGTTTTTTTTTTTTTTAAATAAACGGTTTCTGGCTTTTTATACTTATCATGCCCACATGCAATTCAACAATAATTTTTAGCAATTCACTTTTGTTATTTTTCAAGTCATGCAATTTAGTTTCATAAAGATTATTATTTTTCATATTTATATTTCATCAATTTGTTTAAACTATGCAGTTACAGTAATAAGTGTGCAAGCGTAAGCAGAATGGGGACTAAATACAGTTGGCTTTTGCTGACCTGTAGCTAAGCTGGTGAGAGCAGAAATGTGTAGGCACAATCAGAGAGAAGCTCCAAGCCATGAGCAGTCAAGGGGGGTTATGGAAGGAGTGAAAAGTGGTGGGAAATCCAATTAGTTCATTAAATTGAGGACATTGAGAACATCTGTAGCTTTCAGATTCTGCTACCTGATACCCTGAGATTGGGCAATGCAAAAATCCTCACCTATAAAATGGTCTACGCCTCTTTGGGGCTGCTTCTAATGAGTCCACCCACATCCTTTCTGCATGGAAATTACTGGCACCCATGGGAATTCTGCAGGCTTCCAGCTTTGCCAGATACTCATTTGATATGGTCCAGGTCCTGCAAATTTCAGTGGTTGGAAGGACAGGGACCAAATTCTTTATTTTTTAAAACATATGTGTATTGATTTGAGAGAGGAAGGGAGAGAGATAGAGACATCAATGATGAGAGAGAATCATTGATTGGCTGCCTCCTGCATGCCCCACACTGGGGATCAAGCCTGCAACCCAGGCATGTGCCCTGACTAGGAACCGAACCTTGACCTTCTGGTTTATAGGTCAACGCTCAACCCCTGAGCCACGTTGGCTGTGCTGTTACTTGTTTTTTTGTTTTGTCTTTAGGGGACCGAATTCTTAAACCACTTGCACTTCTATTGATTTCCTGTCTTAAGTTCTTTGGTAAGAATTGAGAGATCTGAGAGTGAGGTTTTTTCCCTTTGTGATCCAGAAATTAGTTGTAAGCAAAAAATTAAAAAAAATCGGTTGGCTCTGTATACTTGTCAAGTCCTGTGTCTGGATTCTGAAAAATCCAAGACACACACACTCTAAATTCCTTTGAGCTTTAAGTATAAGCCTAGCTTAGTGCTAGCATAAGCCTGTGAACCTACAGTTTATTTCTGCTTTGGTAAGTGCCCTAGGGAGAATTAGGGAGGGTCGTAGGAGTACTAGTGTGTGTGTGTGTGTGTGTGTGTGTGTGTGTGTGTGTGTGACATACATATAAAATGTGCAGCAGAGAAGAGGAAGGCAAATATCTATCACTTCAAACGTTCTGGTCACATAAAGTATTTTCAGGAAAATTTCCTAATCAACACGTAGGCTTATAAGGTTTCTGCAGCTTCCTGTGGCTATCAACCCCCCACGTATCATTTACCCAGATCCTCTGAGTTTTTAGCAAATCTTGCATTTCCGTCTTAACCTCATCAGTAATGCCAGGCTGGGAATAAGTAATTAGTGGGCTTTATTCCCCAGATCCTGGAGGATTCTGCGTGCAGCCGAGGCACATTGACAATGATGTGATCTAGTTTTTCAATGTGAAGCTTTTTCGAAACACAAGTAGGGAGAGTTCTTTGAGCTTCCTGCTTTTGTGCCTGAGCATTTGGGAAGGAGATAATGATCTCTGAGCACATAGGGGCGCCTCTGTCAGAGATTAGTTATTGATTGTAAGAAAATCAAATTTGCTTCTTGAAATGTTCTGTCTTAGAATTGCACTGGGGCATCTCATCCCCATGGCTGGTTTGACCCCCTGGTAGGTGACAGAAGTTTAAACATAAAACAAGAGCCCCTTTCCCACCACATTAAGGAGCGATCATTTATAGAATTCCTTGACATGCAGTCTTCTTTTGTTCTGTGATTCATTGCTGGCATGAAATATCTTCTGGGCTGGTCACATTGAGATGTGGGAAGAAATAGAGACTGGAATAAATCATGAATTGCCCATCTTCAGGGCCGTAGTAATACAATTTTACTGTGAAAATGATCCAATAGAGATGATACATGCTATGTAGACATATGTAAATTGTATGCAAATGACAATGTAATACCTGAATATGGCCCTGAGGGAAAAGCTTATTGGACCCCATTGTTCTAACTGGCTCATCATTCTGAGTGTCTGAATCAGTCCCAGGAGATACCAGGTACTCTGGCTTGCCTAGCAGTTGTCTGTAATTTCTCATTCAGGCGCTCATCTTTCTAGTCTGTTACCTCTTTGACCTCAGCTCGAGTGCTCTATGCCTTGCTCACGTCCACCCTGGCCATGCTGTCTTCCTTGCTTAGACACCCCAGGGTCTTGGCACCTGTTGAGTTTCTGAGAATACTGTCCCCCAGATGCCAGCGTGGCTCACACCTTTGGTTCATTCTGGTCTTTAAATCAACTGTCACCATTTCACGAGGCCTTCCCTGGCCACCTATCTAAAACTGGAAAGCCCTCCCACCTTTCTCTCTCTCTGCTTTATATTGCTTATATATATTATCCCTTCTTTATATCATCTTATATTATCTAAAATACTTTATATTTTACTGATTTATTTTTATCTCTTTGCTTCACCAGAATGCCACTTCCATGATGGCAGGGATCTTTGTCTGTTTCGTTCATTGTTATAGTTCAATTGCCTGGCACGTAATATATACTCAAGTAATACTCGGATCTCTGAATAAGGTGTGTTGGTTGCCTCTTGGACATTTTGTGTTTACTTATAATTAAGTGTGGGTGGTATCATTTCCAAAGTCTTCTGTCTCTTAGAAAAGGGGAGGAGAAACCAATGAGTCATTGTTGGTGTTCTTAAAATTAGGTTTCAAGGGAGGAAACAGTAGTTTAACCAGTGGTTAAAATTGAGGTTGGGAGATTTATTGCTCTCTCAGTATTTATTATGTTCATAGCATTTGCAAGGTGAGCCCCTATATTACGTTCCATAGGGTACATTGTGGCTAGACAGAGTCCCTGGCCTGAGGAAGTCACGGTCTAGGGCAGCGGTTCTCAACTTGTGGGTCGTGACCCCTTTGGGGGTCGAACGACCCTTTCACAGGGGTTGCCTAAGATCATCGAAAAACACATATTTAATTATATATTGTTTTTGTGATTAATCACTATGCTTTAATTATGTTCAATTTGTAACAATGAAAATACATCCTGCATATCAGATATTTACATTTCAACTCATAACAGTAGCAAAATTATAGTTATGAAGTAGCAACAAAAATAATTTTATGGTCGGGAGTCACCACAACATGAGGAACTGTATTCCGCTGCATCAGGAAGGTTGAGAACCACTGGTCTAGGGGAAGACAGTAAGGCATAGATAAATGACTCATGGATAAACATTAAGTGTTATGAGTGTGACCTGCATTTTATTTTTAACATCTGTAGATATACTGCCCATCAAACTTTGCCCTTGTAATTATAGATCATTGATGAAGAAAACATTTAAGTAAATGTATTTTAGCCTTAATGAACTTACTAAGTATTTGAGAATTGGCATGCTGTATGGGACTTTGTTTGATATGATAAAGTAATTGTCCCCCCGCAGTTTCAACTAAGCTATCAGCCATGGTGGTCTGTAAAGAGTTGTGGTGACTTTTTTGGAGCTCAGTTGAAGAGCGTGGGTGACTCACCTCTAGCAAGGCAGTGCAGTGGCTAAGAGCATGGACCCGGGAGCCAGCTCTCATGGACTTGAATCCCAGCTGCATTATCTACTAGCTGTGAGACCTGGGGAAACATATTGAGTCTCTCTATGCCACGTTTGCCTCATTTGTGAAATGGATGTTATAGTACCTACTGCATGGAATGATAAAGAGGATTAAATGGCTTAAGGTATCTATATATATAAAAGCCTTAGTGACCGTCTGACCATCCGACCAGTAGCTATGATGTGCACTGACCACCAGGGAGCAGATGCTCAACGCAAGAGGTGCTGAGCTGCGGTAACTTGGCAGCTGAGGTTGGGTGACGCACCTGGAACCAGAGAGGAGGGAGGCCGATTCCGGGATGTGTCACCCGAGAACCGCGCTCCAGGACCACTCGGGGGATGTCAGAGAGCCAGTTTCAGCCTGATCCCGGCAGCCAGGCCCAGTGTATCTAATATAAATATCCTATATAATAAAAGGGTAATATGCAAATTGACTGAAAGATGGAGCAACTGGTTGCTATGATGCACACTGACCACCAGGGGGCAGACGCTCAATGCAGGAGCTGCCCCCTCATAGCGCACTACCACAGTGGGAGTGCCGCTTAGCCAGAAGCCAGGCTCACAGCTGGCGAGTGCAGCAGCAGTGGCAGGAGCCTCTCCCGCCTTCCCTCCACAGCAGCGCTAAGGATGTCCAACTACGAGGTGCAGGCCTAAGCCACCAGTCAGACATTCCCCGAGAGCTCCAGGACTGTGAGAGGGTGTAGGCCTCCCCCTCCCCCGGCCCCGAGTGCACAAATTTTGTGCACCAGGCCTCTAGTATATATATATCTGTATAAAACACTTAAAATAGCTCATGGCACGTAGTATCATGTAATTGTTAGCTATTGTAAATATATTTGTAATTAAAGTTGTTACCATAATTATTGAATCATGGCAAATTCTTCAGTCCAAACAAGGCCATCTCTTAAAAAATGTGTTTTTTTTTTTAATTGAACTTATTGGGGTGACATTGGTTCACAAAACCATACAGGTTTCAAGTGTACAATTCAACAAAGTAAAGAATGTTTCGTAAAACTTTTATAATTGTTTTCCTTTCTCTCTTGCTTCTTGTTTCTGTTAGCATCAATTCCCTGAATATGTATGGCAAGCAGCCTGCTGGCCGCGAGTTTGAGATGCTTGATGTATGGGTTTTGTTTGCCTAGCATGTGTTTTAAATTTACATAATTGGTATTATTCTGCAGATCTTAATCACTTATAAAATTAACTTAAGTTCTTACCCAAGGATATTTTTCCTATTGATTTCTAGAGAGAGTGTGGAAGGGAAGGAAGAGGGGGAGAGAGAAACATTGATTGGTTGCCTCCCCCACAGCCCCTACCAGGGTTGGGGAACCTTCAACTCAGGTTCATGCCCTTGACCAGGAATAGAATCCACGACCCTTTGGTCCACGGGCCGACACTAACCACTGAGAAAAACCGGCTAAGGCTATTATTTTTTAAACTTGTCTAACTCAACAGTATGTTTTCAGTTTGTCGTAAGTACCTCTTAAGTCATTACTTCTAACTGATGCATGTATATTGTTTATTGTATGAATAATCTACATTTTATTTATACAACTTATTACTGATGTACATAAAAAGCGAACATTCTTGTATATTCAAGTGACTATGAGCATGTTTATTGGGTACCTGCCTAGTAGGAAGCTTGAGAATCATAGGAACATGCATACATATTTCACTAAATTCTGCTGGCTGTACCAGTCTATTCCCGGTAACAATGCAGAAGGTTCCAGTTCCTTTGTGTCCTTGGTATTATTTTACACTTTAATTTTGGCAGATCTGGTGGGTGTAGAATCTCCTAGTTACTTTAATTTGTGTTTCTGTGATATGCTTGGTAGTCATTCATGTTTCTCCTTCTGTATATTGCCTGTTCTTATTTTTTGCCCATTTGATAGTGCTTTCTGACTTCCATAGGAGCTCCTTTTATATTATAGATATTAATCTGTCTTCTCTCAGTGCCCATAATTTGTTAATTTTGTCTAAAGTGTCCTTGTTGAAGGGAAACCCTTCTTTACAATATGGTTGAATCCATCGAATGTTCAACTTGTGATTTGTGCTATTGGCCTTTTTAAGAAATGCTTTCCTAGATACAGAATTATGTAAGATATTCTGCATTTTCTTTTGTTAACTTTGTAGTTTTATTTTTTTAACTTTTTATATGCTGTGAGGTATAGAGTCAGCTATTTTTGCTTTTCCCAATATTAATATTTTTCTCCACTAGTTTATGGTAATATACCAATTTCTCTAATATACCAAGTTCTCATGTACACATAAATGCCTCTGTAATATACCAAGTTCTCATGTATACATAAATGCTTTTATGCCCTTTATTCTAGTTTTTACTTTAGTCACTTGTTCCTGCATGAATATTATATAATCACCATGGCTTTGTTAATATTTTGTATCTGGTAATAGTATGAGTCCTTCTCCTTTTTCAAAATTAATTTGACTCTTCACAAATCTTTATTATTCCATTCATATATTAGAGTAAATTTGAGTTCTCAAATTCCTATTGCAATCTTTATTAGAATAATTATATAAGAACTAACATCATTTAAAAAAAATACTTTATTGATTTTTTACAGACAGGAAGGGAGAGGGATAGTGAGTTAGAAACATCGATGGGAGAGAAACATCTACCAGCTGCCTCCTACTGGGGATGTGCCTGCAACCAAGGTACATGTCCTTGACCGGAATTGAACCTGGAACCCTTCAGTCTGCAGGCCAATGCAGATATTTTCCTGTTAAAATGGCAGTTTAACATTAAAAAGTCTTTATTTCATGTTATTTAAAAACAACATATATGAAATAAAATTATTTTCTTTGAGGACTTGCAATTCCAAGAGAATATAGTACACAGTTATCCTGTTTTCAAAAGAGTGTTGTGTGTATATTTTTGTGATGATAGGTGAGTGGGTTGAAGTTTCGGGTAAGAGGAAAGGTAAAAATGAAAAAATGTACGACAGATATTAGCTTTCCTCCTTTCTATCAAATGTTTTAATGTCTGCCTTGTGTCAGACACTGTTGTAAATGACTAGGTCCTCATTCAGTTGAGAAGGGCCACCTGGAGGGGCTGAGTCTTGAATCAGGCTTTCTTAGTTGAATCTTGAGTGAAATTTGTCATTTGGGTCCTACTTTTGTATGTCTTATTTTACATACAGAATTTTAAAACTGAGACATTTTCCAAGTTCCTGTAGTTTTTAGATCTGTAAAAGGAGAGGGTTAGACTTGAGGTTCCTTCTAGTTCTAAAATTCTCTATTTCCACAGCATGAGAAATGGGTGAATTATGGTCAGTAGAAAGGAACAATCTTCACACTTTCAGAATAAAGCATAGAAAAGGAATCTTGGTACTTGGAGCTGCAAGGTCCCAAACAAAGGATGTGGGTGGAAGGTGCAAAAGCTGAAGGTGGATGTGTGGAGAATTTTGAAATTGCATGACTCCTCCTTGGTGCATCTGGAAGATGAAAAGGCTGGAGGGAGTGGGGAAGGACGGGGTGGTGTGTGGTAAGGGGGCCAAGTGCACGAGACCAGTGCGTTCAGTCCATCTGGGACCTTCCAGTTTGACCTAGACAGAGGCTGGGCCGGAGTGTGGGTTAGGGACCCGGGAGTGGTGGGATAAGCTGCTGGAGAAGAGTCAGAATACTTTATTTGGGGGCTGAAAATGTTGCGAGGAAAAACAAGGCAAAAATGTTACATTTTCTTTTCCTCTATTTGCAAGAAATGGAAATATATGCATTTGCTTGCGCTGATCTTCCAAAGATCTGGCATTTGTGTGTATAATCATGGTTTCGGGATGGTTTGTTTATAAGCCGGCTAGAGACTGCTCTCTGGGGAAAACCACTCTTTTTTCTTTGCACACACGTTTGCTCACACTTATGTGTGTGTATTTTAAGAGATGATTTGCCTAAAGTTATTGGAAAATGTTCAGGATATATTAAAGATTTGCAGATGACAAAGGAAAAATTCTCTAGCCTTGGAAATTTGGAAAGGTAGGGAGAGCTAAGTATAATTTTGAAAGTTAATCATGAAAATGAACTTGGAAAATGTCCCAGTTTTAAAATTTTAATTTCTACTTTAGGTCTGTTTTAAGCTTGAGATAATGGAATATTAAAGAACACCACCAAACAAACAAAAAAGGCAGGGCAAATGCAAAGTCCATATGATGCTATTCAAACAAAATAGTAGAATGGACTCATTAAAAATAATACTCCACATTTTATTCAGATGTTGACTACCAGGAAAATGGAATTCTGAATAATTTTAAGGCACTGAATGTATTATTTAAAAATTTGTTATGCCTTTCCTTTTTTGTTGATTTTGAGGTATGCTTACTTTTGGAAGAAAAGGAGTAAATTAGTTTCTGTGCTCAGTTTTCACATATTTAGAGATGGTACATTAATTTTTCTTAGAGGAAGAGAGAAGGAATATAATGAAATGTTTTTAGTTGGTTAAATTTGTTTTTTACAATAAATAACCAGGCTGGCTTGACTTTCCTGCCTCCCTTGGGCTATTTTATTCTGAAATATAGTCTTTTTTTCCCCCTTCACTGTGAAAAAATTCAAGGAAGTGAAGAAAATATGCTCCAAATTAAATATCATTTGGATGCTGTGACAATTAATTGACCCTCAGTACTTTTTCCCAATAGATCAATTTTGTATAGTCGAAGTGGTTGCCAAAAATGTATACTTAAAGTATTTCCCCCTTCTTTTCAGCTTTTTAATTTGAGCTTCAGCAAGCCTATTATAAACTTTTGATACATGTTCTAAGAAATTTTTTAGAACCAGCTAATTATTTTTTCAATTTGGGGTTTTGTATTTTATTCTAAAATACTAATGGGAAATTGCCCATAACTTATTTAAAGTAGTTTTTTTTTTTATCTTTGGTACCCGTGTAGCATTGGAATAATCTACAGGCACATTGTGTTCTGCAACAGATTGGGTTTTGAAAATGTGAATTCATATTTTAAATGTACCTTTTCCCTGAAGCAAACTGTTTTTAGTAATTAGAATGATTACTTTTAATTTATCTTAAAAAAAAGTTAGGGAAGTACTTAAGGCTATGTCTTCTTAAGGCACTGTGGACAAAAACAACCTTTGAGCCTGGCCAGTGTTGCTCAGTGGTTGACTGTAGACCTTTGAATCAGGAGGTCAGGGTTCGATTACCCTGTCAGGGCACATGCCTGGGTTGCAGGCTTGATCCCTAGTAGGGGATGCGCAGGAGGCAGTCAATTGATGATTCTGTCTCATCATTGATGTTTCTTTCTCCCTTTCCCTTTCTATCTTTGAAATCAATGAAAACATATTTATAAAACAGCCTTTAAGTCCATATAGTATTTGACTCTAGGGCTACTTCCCCCTTCCACTACACCTGAAGGCTTCATTTTTATTAATTTTATGAATGATAATGACAGTCACTGCATGCTTACTATGTGGCATGTGTTTACCTACCTCTTCTCATTTCATTCTCCAATAACCCAATGAGGTAGTAATAGTAAAATGGTATCAATGAAAATACCACATTACCCTCCTAGGCTACACAGCTCACGAGTGGTGGAATCCAGATTTGAACCTAGGCCACTGACTTTAGAGACGGTATTCCTAATCTCTCCCCCACACTGTCTTGTAGGATTAGATCCTCCTGCTACTCCTCCGACAGTGGGATGCTATGGGAGCCTTGGATAGTCCAGTTGATTCTGCTCTAAGCTTCCCAGACCAGACTTCCTGTCTCCAGCTCATGGTGTGATTTCCCTGGCTGAACATATTCTTTCTAGTACATCCTTTCTATTTCCAGTCACACCTTTTCATACCAGTTTTGGCCACTAAATACCAAAAGTACGTGTGTGTCCCTTCCTTAAAATCTTTGGGAATTTATGAATCCACTGAAGAGTGTAGGGACAATCCAAGAGCTTGGTAAATATCATAAAACCTGCCCTAGCCGGTTTGGCTCAGTGGATAGAGCGTTGGCCTGCGGACTGAAGGGTTCCAGGTTCAATCCTGATCCAAGGGCACATGCCTGGGTTGCAGGCTCCATCTCCAGTAGGGGGCGTGCAGGTGGCAGCCAACCAGTGCTTCTCATCATTGCTGTTTCTATCTCTCCCTCTCCCTTTGTCTCTGAAATCAATAAAAATATATTTTCAAAAATATCATCAAACCTGCTTGCATGCTGAATGCCTGAGCGTCAGCACTTGATCTTCCCTGCTACCACATTCTCTGCTTAGGCACCACCCCACTTATCAGGCAGACCCAAGGGGTGGCTCTCCTAGGGAAAGGGAGAACCTTATTCCCGAATAGAAATGGTTACCCTTGACTCAGCATTTTCTGCAGATGGCACGCTTGGCATTTCTAGTCACCCCCTAGAAATATTGATGTAACTATTTGGAGCAAACACCTGCCATGTTGTTCCCCAAACTCTGACAATAACTTTATTTTAGATGAGTAGCAAGGATAAGTGTTTGACATTTAAGCACAAAACCTGGGTGTTTTATATAGGCTGTGTTTTGGAAAGACCCCACCCGTTTATAGTGGTGGCAGTTTGCTGCCTTTGCTCTCTGTTTGTCCTGGTGCCTGATGACCTATGGGATTTACCAAGACTGAGACTCTTGCTCATTTTACTCTAAGAGGAGGTCTGCGTGTGAATTAAACTGTGAGAATCCCACAGTGAATGGGAAATTAAAGGGTTTTCGGCTCAAATTTACTGCTTGTGAATTCAAATGACAGCCATTAAATAATGATCATGGGGCTAGATGTCCACAGTGGAATAATTTGGCTTCTGGGTGGATTTCTTGATTTATTGCCATTTATGGTGATATTGTTCCAAGCAGAGGTGCCTGTTGTTGCCAGAGCTGTTCTCATCTCTTAATTTCCGATGGGTTCTCATTCTACTCAGAATCTGGAAGTATTTTCCCTTCTACGGTCTTATAATTTACTTGCTGAGCATATAGGTTCTCCAGAAAGTATTTAATTATATTTTGGGCTTCCTCAGCACTTTTGATCCGATAGAAAATAAAGAGCAGGTCAGTGACTGCTTATGATTTTGTGCTAAGTGATGTTTCAACATTTTAAAAATCAGCAAGGCCTTCATCGATCAAGTATTAAAGTGATGTAAGGAGAGAAACAAACTTCAGCCATGCAGCTCCATGATAGAATTTAAAATTCATGATGCCTTTTAAGGGTCAATATTATCATTTCTGTTTTAAAGATTAAGAAGTTGATGATTAATCAGACAGCTTAAATAACTCTCCCGAGGTCACACAGCTAGAACCTGGGGGAGCTGGGGGGAGTGAAACTTGTCGGTCTGGCTTCAAAGCCCAGTGAAAAATCTGCCTTTTCTTGGGTTGGAACAGCCTCCCAAACAATGAAAATGTATTCTAGTAAACTCCTAATGCTTTGGCAAATTCACTGTCATTAAAGGATTAAAGAGATAGTGTCTTTCCCCCTCCACACTTCAAGTGAAAAGATTGGGGCTGTAAGTAGATGATTGCTGTATTTGACTGTAATCACAGCATATGTAATTCTGAGACCACATATTTCTCTAGTTACCTAAGGTTATTTAAAATCAATGCACTGCTTCCCAACTTTGTCTGTATTCTTATTATGTCCAAGTTCCGGCCTGGAGAACCTTTACCAGCTACTGTGGCATTGCAGGGTAATGTAAAATTCTGATTTCTATCCTCTCGCCCATCTTTTGGTGATTTTTAAAATTATAGGCCATTAACATCGAACAGTTTTTAGAGCTGTGACTGTTACCCAAGGCAGGAGGCTTACACTGCTTCAAACATCCTGACTCTCCGAGGTCCTCATACATTGCTGCCATTTCTCTCTGTCTTCTTCACCCTCGGAATAGCCTCCCATGATGAAGTCAACTCCCGCTGATTTTCCTCTTCCTCACTTCTCAGGCATTTTCTGGCTGTATTGCCAAATTAGCACCTTGTATGCATTCCCTTTGTGTGTGTATGTGTGTGTCTTTCAGTCTCAGTGTCTTATATCTCTAGCAATACCATAAACATCTATGGTGAAACGCATCTCATATTTCTCTTTATAGAGACTCCCACTGGCACATAGTAGGTATTCAGTAAATATCTGATATGTTGGCATGAATCCAACATATCCTCTAACTGCCTTTTCTCAAGTTGCAATGAGGTACAGGGGCATTTAGAATATAAATTTTATGTGGAATTTTTTAAAAAATCGGATAGGCACTACATTCACATGGTTCAAAATGAAAGAATATAAAAATAAACTATACAGTGAAAAATCTCCCTTTCCCTCCAATCCTACTCTGTCATTCTCCATTTTTCCACAAATAAGTGTCAGCTTTTTTAGTTTTGTGTCTATCCTTTTAGATTATTTTTTGTGTTTTAAACAAATGTCAATAAAAACACTCAGTCTCTGCATTTTGCTGCAACTTGGCATACTATAGAATAGTTTTGCACCTCGCTTTTTTCACTTAACTATATAGTTTCAGATATTCCCCCCCTCCCCCGCCCAGACCAACTCAGAGATGTTTATTATTATTCTCTTACATCTTGATAGTATTCTATTCAGTAGGTATGCCATATTTTATTTAACCTGACCCATACTGATGGGAATTTGGGTTGTTTGTCACACTTTGCCATTAAACATGGGATATATGCCATTTCACTTAGGTGCAGGAGTGTTGGTGGGTACAGTCCCAATCAGGGCATCCCTGGATCACAGGGAAATGCAATTATAACAGCTACAGGTACTGCCAGATTGTCCTCATCACAGGTTTTTGCTACCTTATGCTCCCACAAACCTGTTTGTCTGTGGTCCTATCCACGGGTGGTAAGGATTTTTGCCAATCTTCTGAGTAGAAGATGGTATCTAAATGTGGCTTGAATTTTACATTTGTCTTATGAGTACAGTTGAACATGTTTTCATATGGTTTAAGGGCCATTTATCTTTTTTTTCAACTGTCTACATCTTGCCCTAGTTTAATTAGTTTACAGTCCTTATCACTTCCTAGGAATTATATTCCTAATTATAAATTATAAGTGAGAATGATGAGCCTTTTGTCTGGGAAACAAGTTGAAAATACTTTTCCTAGTGTATCGTTCGGCTTTGTTGATGGTGGGAGTAAATCTTTAAAATCTGTTTGTTTCCCATGCAAAAATTTTCAGGTTCTTAGGTACTCAAATTTATTGAACCTTTTTTTTTTTATGGCTTTTGCATTTGGAGGTGTACCCCAGGGCTACACATTTTCTTCTAGTGTTTTTTTTTTAATCTCTTTGATCCATTTGGGGGTCTGTGATCTGAGGGGTGAACCCAGTTTTGTTTTTTCAGATGGCTGCTCAGTTATCTCAGTACCATGTTTTAAAAAAATTCATCTCCACTTAGTTGAGATGCCATCTTCACCATACACTAAGTTGTCATTTGGATTATTTGTTACCATAAGATAAAATATAAGCACAGCATTAACAAATGGGCATTACTTGGTGGATAATAGTACACTCATTTAGGCAGCAAACATGTATTAAGAAATTAATAAACAATAAATTAATAACTAATAAATCATGTGCTAGTTCTTGGGGCTATAAAGATGAGTTTGACAGAATATCTTAAGAAAGTAACTGGACAATGAATATAATCTCAGTGCAGTGGAATAAGAGCAGCGGAGAGACTGGGACAGACAGGGAGATGCTCCACGCACCAGAGAACAACGAGCTGAGTCTTGAAGATTCATCTGACGTTTGCCGGCCAGGAGGGGAGGACATTCTAGGAGGAGGGGCCAGTATGTGCAGAGGCGCAGGTCCGGGAGAGTCCATGGTGTTTGTAGAGACTCTGAGTAGCTCTTCATGGCCATAGTGTGGGGCAGGAGACACACTGGGGGTGAGATCAGAAGGCTAGTTAATAGTCTCTTAGGTGAGTGAGTGTGAGCAAGTGTGGGAAGGCACGTAGTGTTGTTATACCACCCCCGTGCCTTCATTTCTCCAAACAGATGAAGGGGAACGATAAAGAGGTTCAAAATAAATGGAAGCCAACACTTAGCTGAGTTCTGCGCCTTGGTTGTTGAGTTTTGACACCTGTTGCTTATTCTAGACTACTCCAAGCTCCCGAAGCCGAAGTCTCACTTTGCTCCCCCATGGAACACCCAATTCTGCGTCTCCCTGTAGCCAGAGACACCTCGGTGTGGGGGCCCCCGGTGTTGTCACAGTCACGCATCACAAGTCGCCTGCAGCTGCCCGAAGAGCCAAGAATCAGTATTCCGGCCAGCTCCACGAAGTCAGAGAGGTAGGCTTTGCTCTCCTACGAGCTTGAGTGGCCCATGGGTGTTGCGGGCTGTGACTGTTTCTCTGCCAACTTCTCTTTCTTTGTATCATCTTGATGATGAGAGAGAGGACCAGCAGCTAATGCCCCATCCCCACAGCCATGACAGTCCCTCCTGGTTTAAAAAAAGGATTTCTGTGTTTCTTAGGTCAAGTGAGCTGTTAGGAGGCCTCTGTCAGACAGAGCTCAGAAAGCAGAGAAAGCAAGCCCCCAGTAACATGCAGAAGTGCAGAGTCTCATGCTCATGGCAAAGGATAGACAGCACAAAGTCATGGGCAGTTAGGACATATTGAGGGTGTTTCGAAACCCGGGAAGTGTTGGGCCTAAAGCTGATTTCTCCTCTTTTCTGCCCTGCTTCTCTTCATGCAGTGCTTGCCTCCTCCTTACCGTCACAGACACACGCCAGGGGAGGGTTGGGTAGTGAGAAGAGCACTGTCCTTCGAAGACTCCCGTTGTTTGAGAGCAAATCTTTGGATAGCTTTGACCCTGAGTTTCTGCATCTGTAAAATAGGGGTGAGCCAGTCTATGCCAACTCTCCTGGGAGATGCGAAGCTCACTGGTGATCATGCAGGTGAAATCCCTCTAACCGGGAGTGCCTTGTGAACACGTGTGTGTATGTGGGGGGAGGGGGTTGTTTTACACTGAAACACTGGGAAGTCATCAGTGTGGGGATCCCAGATCCTCAGGATTCATATCATCCTTTGCAACTGTTATCGAGAACAGACTATATAAAAGAAATGCTGTTGGTATTGGTTGCCTAACTTCTGTTGAGTGCTGAGGCTTTTTGCTTGCAGCTGACTTGTGTGTGGACTGGCCTGTCCTCTTAGAGACGTAGCCTGTCCTCTGTGTAAGAAGGAGAATGGGACGCCCAGATAGGGTCTTGCTGCTACTCGAGTCAGTCTGTATCTTATTTATTTATTCTTTTGTATTTGATTTTTTAAATGTCATGAACCAAGTAGTGTTGTGATGGCTGACTGTTGGTCTGATGGTGGCCAAGTTCAGAAAACCTGAAATCTTCTGAAACAAATTTGTAGATGTAAATAAAAGACATTTGTTTTTTTCTTGGTAGACTTACCCATGCACATACTCTTGCCTAATAAAGAAAAGGTACATGCCTTCCCACACTTGCTCACACTTACTCACCTAAGAGACGATTAACTAGCTCCCTTTGAAATAGTCACCTTGAGGTTTTTTTTAAAAAAAGTGTTTGGCTACATTGGATGATATGAGGAATGGATGTGCATATGTATATATTTGCTTTTCATTTTTCATAGCGCCTTTTCAATAAACTGTATTATGGAAAAACTTTAAATGTACACAAAGTAGAATAGAATAATGGCACCCATCACCCAACTCAATACTTCCAACTTTCTGTTCTTGTTTTATCTATTTTCCCCTACCACTCTTTTGTTGTTGCTAGAATATTTTAAGGAGATCTTAAATATTTTATCATTTTAACATTGCCAGTAAATGCTTCAATATTTATCTAACAGATAGAGAAAAAAAAACTAACCACAAAACCCTCTCATCACTTTTATGTAAACCTCATTGCAGATATTTTTTGAAAGTACTTTAGAGACTTAAAAAAAAAAAGGAAAAGGAAATTTGAAAGTTCCTGGTATTTTGAGAATTCTTTTAATCCTAATGTAATGAACCTCTGAAAGATTTACTCTTATAGTGATGATAAGAGACTTCCTATATATGAAAAGGGGTGCTGTGTTTAGTAAGCAGAGGCCTAAATAAAAGTGGAGGTACTTTAGCTTGATTTTTAGTAGCATTTGATTTAATATAATGTCAAATCCTTTTCTACCTGTTTTTTAAAAAGTTTAGTTTTTAAAGTAATAAAAGTATGTTCTTTGTTTATATATGTATAAAATGTTATTTATTAGTATATAAAGTATATAATGCAAGTATACATTGCAAAAGAACTCTAGAGAAGAAAATCAGAATTACCCATAATCCTCTCTTCCTTCAGATGACCACTGTTAATATTTCAGTGAATTAACTTATGGGTTATTTTTTCTTTCTGTATTAGTTACATATATCGATATGTAAAAGATTATTTGGTATAATCTGAACTTTGTAAGCAATTACATATATGCTGCTTTTTTGTTTTTGTTTTTGTTCTCTCCATTTTCCATCTGTTGGGCAGGGGGATTATTGTACTTTCCCGGAGAATCTCAATATATGAAAAATAATTAGGCACAATGTTTCCATAGCCATTTTAATTTTTGGGGAGTACTCCCAAGCAAGAGTATTTTTCTTAGGTGATTGCTGTTGTCTATCAATGACCTTTCTTGCTGAAAATTAATTTTACATGAGCTTGTTGAGAAGTCTGTACAAATATTGCCAACTGAGAGAATTGAAGGAGGAGTTGAAAGTTTTGATGCTCAGATATCATGTCCAGTTTCCCTCTGGTGAGAGAAGAGTAGCTGTTTTGTTACATCTGTCATTTTATGATGGGGATGGTCCACCTTGAGAACTATCTGAGCCAATTTTATTCATACCAGATGATTCTGCAGTTTAAAAAGTATATTAATTTCAGTGTACACAGGCCTCTGCTGTTAGATTCCTCTTGTCTATAATAATAAAAGTGTAAAATGCTAATTAGACTGAACGGCCTTCCGGACAAAGTTGGGGCTGCGAGGGAAGCCTGGGTCTTGGGTGCCAGAGGAAAGCCAGTACCAGCAGCTGGGGGAAGGAAGGCCTACTCTTGCACGAATTTCATGCATTGAAATTCATGCATTTCTAGTTTATCTATAATACTGGAGGCCCGGTGCATGAAATTCATGCATGGGTAGGGTCCCTAGGCCTAGCTGGCAATCAGGGCCGATCTATGGGGCAACCGGGGGGCCCCCACTGGCATCCACCTTGGCTGGCCTGAGCCCTGTGGGCTGGCGGCAGCTCCTGCGTTGAGTGTCTTGCCCCCTGGTGGTCAGTGTGCATCATAATGACTGGTTGTTCCGCTGTTTAGTCAATTTGCATATTAGGCTTTTATTATATAGGATAACTAGAAGAAAATGGAATACCACTTTTAATCCAGCTGTACAGGGAAGATTAACTTAGGACCACTGAAGCAATGGAGAAAATCATCATACACAAGATAGATGTGCCTGACTTCCTGAAGAATAAAAGAAAAATAGCCCAGCCAATGGCAATGGGATATATTTTAAATTCAATACCAAAGCATAGGTAAAACTAATGGGACGTTCTCAAAGATTAAATGATTATAATATAAAGAATTGAGATACCAAAGGCCAGTACCCACAGTCCTCTCTGGAAATGTCCTCCCTTGAGTGGGTAGAGGGATGAGTTTAGGGAATTGGAGGCTCAGTATCTTTGTGAAGAGAACAGGAACATACCCTCATTAGCAATTCAAGAGAGAGAAATTAAGACTGCTTTGTCTTAGATGACCAGAAATAATGATAGTCTGTTTTTGGTTGGGGTATTAATAAATGTTGGCAGCATTGCACATTGTCTTTTTGCTATGGTCTGGTGATAAATCATAAGAATTAAACACAAAACAAAGCTCTGCATTACTGTTGACGCATAAATTCTCCATTGGGAACTACATCTGGAGGAAATAACCCATGGAATTGGCGGTAGAAGGAAGAAAGTTCATTTGGGTAAAGTTATTCATACTCCTAAATAGATCCAATACAAAACTCATGGGAATGACTAAACAATAATATACTTCACCTACTAAATTACTCTATATTAAGTTAAAAGTTGTGTCAGTATTATTAGTGCATGGGCATGTGTATGTAAAATAAGAAAATCGAAAGGGGGAAAAAAATCAATTTGAAACATATGTAATACTCTTTGTAATACTTTAAGCAATAAAACAAAATTAAAAACAAAAAACAAAAAACCAAAAAACCCCAAAACTTCCAAGCCTGGTGAACATTTGGAATAAACGCATTTTTCTTGAAAGAAAAAAAGAAAATCCGAATACAGAATAATATGCACATATTGGACCTATGCTCATCTTAATGAATTACAGAAATAATTTAAAACAGTGGTTCCAAACTTTTGGAGTTTTCTTGCAAACTAAAATTTTAGAATTTTGGGAACAGCATAAGTATTGCAAAATTTTTTATTTTGTCCAATCAGGACATTTTCAAAGTACAGCGCACATTTAATGCCTCCCCTCCCCCACCAAAGCAATATAATTTCAGAATAAAGAACCATTTATTGCATAATAAATTTAGTTTTATGAAATATACACTTATTTTCCTTGTTTTAATATTTTATCTTGCATGATGAGACTTCATCTCGTGGATTGATCGTGGCCTATGAATCTGTTTTTAAACCATAGATTACCATTGATTTTTAACTTCAGGATGACTTTCATTGCAACCCATCTTCTCCACTGCCGGGTTTTCTCCTTTCTAATTCATGCCTTACTCTGTCTCTAGGAAGGCACAGTGGAGACTTTAAAAAACCCACACACCCTTCTGAATGAAAGCTTTATCATATCACCCTTACTCCCTGTTGTCCATAGGATAAAGGTTGAACTCTTCAATCTGGCAAAGCAGGACTTCCATCATCTGTCTGTCTCTACTGCCTTGCCTCCTGACCTCATCATTCCTTCTTGTCCCCACATATACTGAGCACCTCCCTCTGTTGGGAGGTACATTGCCCAGGAGAACTTTCTGCCATGATGTTCTTCATAGTGGGGCTAATGGGTTTTTAAAATGTGCTCGTCTGAATTGAGATGTCTTGTAGATGTAAAATGCATATTCGATTTCAAAGACTTAGTACAAAAAAAAGGTAAAATATTTCATTAATAATGTTTTATAATATTGCATTTGGAAATGAAAATATTTTCTGTAAGTTGGGTTAAATTAAATACATAAAAATTAATGTCACTTTTTAATATTTCTTTTACCTTTTTAAATGTGCCTATAGACAACATTATGAATATGCCTTCCATTTGTAGCTTGCATTATATTTCTCTTGCATAGCACTGCTCTGATTGGGAACTTGCTCACACAGTGAGTCCATGCTACAGGTATTAATTGAGCACCTACTATGTGCCAGACACTGGATTTTTATGCTGAAAGTCATGTCTCATTCTTGTTTGCATCTTCTAGGCTTACTGCAATTGCTGGGCATGCTGATTGAACATATTGATTTAAAGACCCATTTTCTAGCAGTTAATGTGCTTTAGAAATGGAATGTACAGGCATTCCAGGGTTGCTTAGGAGCTATATGGGGTGGGTATGAGTGAGGGGAAACCTAGCGATTAGTTGAATCAGATATTCAGATGGTCTCTGACTCTGATAGCACTGGATGGTTACACACCTGAATGACTATGTGAGGTATGAGGGGGTGGGGAAGTGATGATAGAGTGAGCCTCGAAATGTGCTGTTGGAATTGTTTTATAAATAGAATCGAATGTATTTCTAAAAAGTCAATTTGACCCCTCAGCTGTTAAGTATGCACTGGTTGAAATGTATTGCATTCCTTTGTATTTTAACTTTTATACTTTTAATGGCATTATAACAAGTTTTAACATCGCTCACATTAATTAAAATGGACACAAGTTTGGTTGGTACAAGTACAGTGTGATTTTGATGAAATTCTTGTTTGCTGGATGCTTTTACATTTTCATATGAATAATGTACAAACCTGCCCGCACACAAAAATTGAATAGAAGGAAGGAAAGTCAGGTGCTTCTTTCCCTGATTGCTCATTACCGTCTCCCAGAAGTGACAACTGAGACGTTCTGTGCATTGAGAGCATGGCAGCATGTGTATGTTTGCGTATAGATTTATGCAACTCATTTTTTTGGTTGATTTTTCTTCATTAAATGTCATTTAAATATATAAAATATATATAAAAAATATAAGTCTTTGTTTTACTATGGTTGCAAATATCAAAAAAATTTCTATATGTGACACAGCACCAGAGTTAAGTTAGGGTTTTTCAAAATGCTGACACGCCGAGCTTAAAAGGTTCGCCATCACTGGTTAGTGGATAGTGCTTCAGCCTGGGGACTGAAAGGTCTGGGGCTCAATTCCAGTCAAGGGCGCATGCCTGGGTTTCGGGCTTGATCCCCAGTAGGGGGCATGCAGGAGGCAGTCGATTAATGATTCTCATCATTGATGTTTCTATCTCTCTCTCCCTCTCCCTTCCTCCCTGAAATCAATAAAAATATGTTAGAAACAACCCCCACCCCCTTAATTTCATAGGGAGACTTTGTCTGGATTTTGAAGCTTGATGAGGGACAAGGTCATGCTGTTGAATTGCAGTGGGTGTGTGTGAGGCGTACATTTAGATTTAATTAAGCTTTCCATTAGGATTTATTGGCCAATAGGAATTGTCCTTCTGCTAAATTTTATTATTAGTTTGCTTCTGGGGTACGTACCCTTTTGAAGAGAGCTGTTTGCTGCACTGGTTTATTCTGGGGTTGATCAACTGTATCGGGACTGTGTAATTTAATGTGGTTTTAAGTCTTTCACGGGGTATGATATGTGGGGAGAAGCGCCTTCCCCAGCTATGTGAATTTATGCGTGTTCCTTCATGTAATTGCACTGTCTTATTTACTTAACACACATACCAAGGAAGTGCTTTAATGAAGTTGCCGTCTTTCTAAGTGATATTCTCCCCCTTCAGGATGATTTGATTTGATCCTGGTGCATATGGCTGTAGTGAAAGCCTGCTTAGAAACCTTGATTCATGTACAGCTTTTGCTATGGAAGCAGTAACTGTAAAATATCACCATACTGAATTTTATTAGCTGATCAATTTTAAGGTAGCGGGCAGGATTGAATATGGGCCATCCCATCACCAGGGAAACTGCGTTAAGGGTATAAAGTGGATTTTTCCTTTGTGTGGACAGAATGTTGATATTTTGAAAATGTCCTGAATTAATTCTCCTGTGTACTTTTGGGATAAACGATGACAAGTAACCCTGGCATGTATTTTTGGTAACAATTCCCCATCTCTTAAAATAAGTCTGCTCCAGACTTCAGTTTTCAAAAATTATAATGTGGTGTTAGTTAATATCAGTGATTTCCAATTTTTTTTTTAAGCAGTAGAGTCTTGTTTTCTAATAAAAACATTACAGATCCTTACTGTTTAAAGACAGGGGAAAGTAGTATTGATTCGTGTGGATTTACTTTAGAAGGTAAAATGGGCATTCATTGATTATGAAGCAAGTTGACTTGGGATAGATAGTATTTATGATCACCATTGCAATCCCTTATCAGCGTCTCTGTCTGGGCAATTTGAAACAAACATTTGTGTGATCTGTGGGTTTGGATCCTGTATTCGTTTCCTAGGACTGCCACAAAAAGTCCCAGGGACTGGATGACCTAAACAACTTAATTGTTTAGGTCACCTACCGTCTGGAGGCTGGTAGGTGAAGTCGGGATGTTGACAAGGTTGGTTCCTGCTGGAGGCTCTGAGGGAGGTGTTCCATGCCTTTTCCTACCTTCTGCTGGTGACCCGTGGCATTCCTTGGCTTGTAGATGCATCATTCCAATTTCTGGGTCCTTTGTCACCGGGTTTGCTTGCTTCCTGTGTGTCTATGCCTCTGTTTCTCTTACAAAGCCTTCAGTGGTTCTCAACCTTCCTAATGCCCCAACCCTTTAATACAGTTCCTCATGTTGTAGTGACCCCCAATTTCATTGTTACAAATTGAACATAATTAAAGCATAGTGATGAATCACAAAAACAATATGTAATTATATATGTGTTTTCCGATGGTTTTAGACGACCCCTGTGAAAGGGTCGTTCAACCCCCAAAGGGGTCGCGACCCACAGGTTGAGAACCCTGCCTTAGATATTGGATTTAGGACATACCTTGGTCCAGTATGACCTCACCTTACTAATTACACCATCTCCAAATAAGGTCACATTTCTGAAGTTCTGGTAGATTTGAATTTTGAGGAACACCATTCAGCCCATTACATGCGCTCCAAGTCCTTGGGCTTGTGTTTCAGCCCAAGGGAAGCTTGGCGCAGTGCCGCAGCTGGTCTGGCCACACTGCTGGGCTTCCGGGAGTAGTCCAGTCCAGGTGGAGTTTGTCAGGTCCCAGGGAAGTCCCCTTGCCTCTGGGGTCCTCTCCTGTGCCCTCCAACCTTTGGCGTACGGTGACATGGCAGGGTTTGAGGGCAGATTGGCTGGCAGAACCAGGCTCTCGCAGACATGCTGGCTCTGGCTTATTGAAGCCTCAGACAGTGTTGAGGCCCAGTGTGTGCTTCGGTGCATTCTTGCTTCACCTGGACAGCTGAGTTCAGTAGGTAAACGCCAACCTAAAAGGGGCTCACACTTAATGCATGCTAGCATACATCTTCCTGAATCCTTACACGGTGAAGAAGGTTTCGTGTCCCCTGTACAGATGGGGACACTGATGGCCACAGGGATCAAGGCACATGCTCAAGCTGACAGAGATAACATGCAGCGGTGCCCGCGGAGGTCTCCCCCGGAGGTCTCTCCCGGAGCCCTCTCTCTCAGCCAGGTGCATGTGAAACCATCCGCGCTTGTCCCTTGTTGCCTCCCACACGTAGAGATTTTGCTTCCGTTTCTGCATAGTGACAGGGCAGGGAGAATGCTCATGGCATATAGCATAGTATTGGCCACAGATACTATAGCCTGTAATTTCCAGGTTATAGTTGGTGTTAAAGGTGACAGGAAGTTTTAACTTTCGTAGCTTTGCATTATATGAAACACTTTGTCCCATGTGTCATTTTGTAGAGAAAAACCTCTGCCTGTGTAGATAATAAGTAACTCCAGGGCTGGGTGGACACCCGTGTGAGGGACTGGGCCCATAAGTTGCTGTGTGACCATGGGCACGTCATTTGACCTTTGCCCCCATCCACAAAATGAAGCTTTTGTCACCAGCTCAAAGATGCTTTGGTGTCTTCTAAATCAGAACTTGATGTCACAGTGAAAAGGACATGATAGGATTTCTTTCTGAAGGTTATTCTTCCCTCCATTTACTTTCATTCTTTGATTATCCCTTTCTTCAGTGCAAGCACATAGTCTTAAAATAGGTCTGTGAGGAAACATGTCTACATTTTCAGAGAAATTCCTTATATTACATCTTCCTTATTCCTTACATTGGAGAGCTTCCAATGTAAACCATATGTAATTTACACGGGTTGTCCAGTAGGGAGGGATTAAGCATCATAAAAGGAAACAAAAACTTGTGTCCTATATTTTGGGAGAAAAAAAAATAAAACTTTTATTGTTTGAGTACACATTTTTATCTCCAACATAAAAATAACTGTCCTTCGGACATGCTGCTGAGGAAATCGTTTCCTTTTTTTCCGACTTGGATCACTGTTCCAGCATCCCGCCAGATAAACATCCGCCAGCCCAGCGCGCAGGAGACGAGGAGAGGCGACAGAGAAATTATCACAATGATGCATGTTATTTAGAAATGACTAACATTTGGGCACATAAATCATAGCAGTAATACTTCATAATTATACAGCGCCTCGCATTTGAGATTCTAAAAAGGAATTTCTAGACCAACTTGTGAGAAGCGACCACTTTATTAAACTCTGTGCTTGGAATATATTGATAGAGATAATTCAAGCACCAGAATTTGGATGTGGGGACGGGTGCCCTCCAGCCCCGCCCCGGGGGAGGTTAGCTGGGTGTTGAATTGTGTCGGTTATAATAACCTGGCCACTTGAGTTTATAGTTACTGCCTTTTGTTCAGAGGTAATGTCTGTGTTAACTCTATTTCTTTGAACAAACTAGTTTTGAATTGTTAATAAGTACCCCTGAGATCAGATTTGGAAAGTTCACGTGTATCCATAGAGATGTGTGCTGGCCATATATTGACAAAGGTCTTTCTGACTTGTGCCAGCCTCCTGACCAAAGCTAACCTTTGTTCTGGCTTCTTGTATGTTCTATACATGTGTTGGCACACACATGTTTATAGGTGCCTATATGTCTATGCATATTATTTTTAAGTAGTCTTGTTTAAAAACAACAACACTGTAGTAGCAATGTGTAGCAATGTGTCTGTGTCCTTGTTGTGTCCCGTTACTAACTTTGCTTCTTTCACTTGGAAATGGCTCTTGATCAATACATGCAAGACCTATCTTGTTATTTTTGATGTCAATAGAGTGCTCTTTTGTGTGGATAAACCATGGCACACTTCAAGACTCCTCTCCAGGCCAAGATCCTCCGTGTGGTCTTCCAGCCCAGAGCACAGGCCCCATGTGGGGAAAGCTGCCCTCCCCACCCCAGACCCTGTGCACAGTCACGGACCCCAGGGCCACCATGCCCTTTCACATGTCTGCACGCCTCGTCCAGGCGCCTCCATCCCGAGGCCTCCTTAGCAAGGGGCTCTGGCCAGGGCCCTTCCCAGGCACCTCTGCTGAGCTCCCCTTGTCAGAGGAGAGGGCTTACAGACACTTTTCTCCACTGTGAGTCAGTGCTCAGGACTTTTCCATTATTAGCACCCCCACGTACCCCTTACACCCCTTCCCCGCCAACTACACTGATGGACCTCGCCTTGCCTTGTGCTGTTCCATAGGGGAAAATGGCACCCTATTCTTGTTTTGCCTCTTACTTTATCACAGTAAGTGAATCAAGCCTTAACTATTACCTTCAGTGTGGCTTTTTGCCCTAATTGACCTCTTCACCAATCAGCTCAGCTCTTGACACTCTTGATGAACAATTTAGGGTGTTTCTAATGTTTTGCTCTTTCAAACAATGCTGTGGGGAATATCTGTGTCCATGTGCTATTCAATAAAAGTAAAGTTTGTGGGTGGAAATGGCTTGGTGGATCCGTGAACACCACCCCTGGTGATGTTTGGGAGCGGCAGTTTATACCTTTGAGGACTCACTGTGTTATCAAACTTTGCATTTGCAGTTGGCTAGGGGGGAAATGGTACCTCGTAATTTTAATTTCTCCTATTTTAATTGAGGTTGAGCATCACTTCACATGTATAAGAGCAGTTGCATTTTCTTTACTGAAAATGATGTGCTCTTTCCATTTTTGTTTGGTATGGGTTCTTTTTCTTATTGATTTCTAGGAGTTGTCTATTATGGGTAATCACCTTTGCTAATTTTTCAGTTGTCCTTTGAGTTATTTAGGGTGTTTTATTCTGTGCTGAAATTTTTTATTTTTATGTAGTCAAGTTACCAATCTTTTTTTAAAATATTTTTTATTGATTTTTTACAGAGAGGAAGGGAGAGAGATAGTTAGAAACATCGATGAGAGAGAAACATCAATCAGCTGCCTCCTGCACATCTACTGGGGATGTGCCCGCAATCCACGTATATGCCCTTGACCGGAATCGAACCTGGGACCTTTCAGTCCGCAGGCCGACGCTCTATCCACTGAGCCAAACCGGTTTTGGCACCAATCTTTTCTTTAAAGATTCGGAGCTCTATATTATCATCCATACTTAGAGGAGTTCTTTTCCATTCCAGCATTATTTAAAAAGCACCCATATTTTCAAATAATGTTATGGTTTTATTTTTTAAACAGCTTTATTGAAATTACATGCCATAAAATTCACTCATTTAAAGTTTACAGTTCAGTGAGGTTTAGTGAATTCCTGTAGTTGGGCAATATGGCCATAGTTCAGCTTTAAAACTTCCTTCACTGTGCTTTATTTTTGCTTTAATTATGTACAATTATGCTGTTTTATTTTTATATTAGAATTTTTGCTTGACCAGGAATTTACATGGTGTAGGGTGTGAGAACAGCGCCCATCTGCATTTTCTTACTCATTTCCAACACCATTTATTGACCAGTCCATTGTCCCTACCGCTATGGCAATGCCACCTTAGTTCCACACTCAGTGAAGTATTTGGATCTGACTCTGGTCTTTTCTGTTTCATCGATTTGTCAGCCGATTCATGTTTGAGAATTACGGTATTTTATGTATTGTCACTTTAGAGTATGCCTTAGTATTTGGTGAGGCCATTGCACCCTGATTGACCTCAGTCCTGCTTCATTTGGGTCATTCCCAGATGGTTGTTTCCATAAGAAGTTTAGAGCCAGCTTGTCTAGTTCTTAAAAATACTACAGCTGCCACCACCAACCATATCAGCTTAAAAAAAAAGGATTGCATTAAATATATGCACATTGCTTAAGAATTGACATATGAATGACATCCTTTTTAAGAACAGGGGCATAATTATTCACCTTTCAATGCACTTCAGTGTGCCTGTGTGTCTCTTGAGAGTATTTTGAAGCATATGGATCCTACATGTTCCCTTTAATTGCTAAGTATTTTGTCCCTTTTATTGTTATTGCAAATAGGATTTCTCCCCATTATATTTTCTACCTGATTGGGCAACTTGATTAGATGGCTTTTAAACAGGGAGGCTATTGCTTCCTGTGGGTTGAATTTATTCCCAAATATCTAAACACATTCTGTTATTGTTTATTGTGGTTTCTCTGTTGATTTCCTTAGGTTTGCAGGTATAAAATCGTATCTGTCACACATAGTGATAATTCATCTCCCCCTCCTTGATTTTTATCAAATTTCTTTTAATAATTATATTGGCTAGTATATCCAAAACAATTTTAAATAGTACTTGCTATTGTGATCCTTCTTGCCTTAGTCCCAGTTTTGCTAAAAATGCTTCTAGTTTTCCCATGAAACATGAAATACATATATATGTATGTATTATATATAATGTGTGTGTGTGTGTGTGTGTGTGTGTGTATGCCTAATATGCAAAGTGTCCCCTCGGGAGTTTGACTGGGAGTTTGATCGCTTGCTATGATGTGTGCTGACCACTAGGGGGCAGCACGGAATGAAGGAAGGCCCCAGCTAGCAGGTAGCAGCCGTTAGGGCCCTACCTGTGCACGAATTTCGTGAACTGGGCCTCTAGTATTCTATAATGTACTATGAGATATGTGAGCCATGATTTTAGAAACTTAGGAGACCTATTAATTCATTCATTTGATAAATATTATTGCAGGCCTGTTGTGTTCCATGCAGGACTCTTGTTCTAGGGATACCATGGGAAATGAAACAGAGGCAAAGCCTTTGTTTTCAAGAAGCTTGAAGTCTAGTGGAACAGACAGGAACAGAAATCAAAGAATTAATAACTGTCAGGTTCTATGCAGTAAAGTGAGGAGAGAAGGGGGTAGGGAATAATGTGAATTTAGGATGATCAGAAAGGGATTTGGAATTCTTTCAAGTGTCTTTTTATCAGCTCTGTTTTCTGATTATTTAACTGGAAGTTTTGGATATACGAGGAAGCTGTATCCTGCCCCTGCCCCTGTCCCCCAGCCCTAGACTCTCTCATTTCTCCTGGGCCCAGGGACTTCAAGGCAAACCCAGTGATTGATTTGCCCTCTCCTTGCACTGGTTGGATTTGCTTGTTTTCATATTATTTCCAGGATGCTGATTGTTTAAGAAATGAACTGAATTTGTTAGAGAGCAGGGTAATTTATCACCTTGGATAGAGATACTGTTACTAAGGCAACTGGCCACATTCTGGGACCACAATCTCAGAATCGACACCTGACAAGATCTCAGGGTGCCTGCGAGCTCCCCTGGCCAACAGTTCTCCTTGTGTTCTGCAGTCCTGGCAGCTTCTGTGGTCCCTCCCTTTTCTTTCTCTAGTGCTGCTGAAATGTCTGCCTTTGCCTCCTCTCTGGGCCTCTCTCTCCTCCATTCTCCTGTCAAACCCTCTGGGATGACAGGAGTAAAATGGGAATGACTTTAGTCTTTGAGGGCGAGTGGGGAATCTTGGCTCTTTTCTTTCCAGGGTACCACTGGTCCCAGGTGACCACTCTCCGGTGAGACTCGGGGTCATCGAAGCTGGTTGCTCAGTTCACAAAATCAGGAGGGAAATGTGGACTATGGCAACTTTTTCATGCTGTGTCACTCCCTCCATCCTCTGGTGTTTTTGTTTTAATTGACATATAATCTGTTAGTTTAATTTGTACAATGTTTCAATATATGTAAATACCTCAAAATGATCTCCGTAATAAGTCTAATATCCATCACCACACATAGTTATGAAATTGTTTTCTTATGATGGAACTTTTTTTAAAATATATTTTATTGATTTTTCACAGAGAGGAAGGGAGAGGGATAGAGAGTTAGAAACATCGATGAGAGAGAAACATCAATCAGCTGCCTCCTGCACACTCCCTACTGGGGATGTGCCCGCAACCAAGATACATGCCCCTGACTGGAATCGAACCTGGGACCCTTCAGTCCGAAGGCCGACACTCTATCCACTGAGCCAAACCCGTTAGGGCTTATGATGGAACTTTTAAGATTTACTCTCTAAGCAACTTTTCAGTATGCAATACAGTATTGTTAACTATTGTCACCATGTTGCATATTACTTCCCCATGACTCATTTATTTTATAACTGGAAGTTGTACTTTTTGACCCCCTTCACCCATTTCTACCCCATCCCCACTCCCAAGGCAATCAACAATTGTTATGTGTGTCCATGAGCTTGAGTGTCTTTTTAAATTAGACTCCACATATACGTGAGATTATGCTGTCTTTGTCTTTCTCAGCCTGACTTGTTTCATGTAGCACAATGCCCTGTGTGTTAGTCTCTATACAAAAAGATAATGTTATTAACGCATCACTATATCATGGCCCATCATCTGCCCATGAGACCAGCAGTTCAGCAACTTGTGAGAGGAGAGAGTGTGGCAAATTCCTAGAAAGTTAGCATATGTGATGTCTTGGAAGGTTGTAAAGGAGGAGTCTGAAATACCTTGCATAATTCACTTTTAAAGAAAATAGAAACCCGTGCTGATTCATTTAAAGTGTGAGCACAAGGTATGCCTCAGGCAGCTGAGACTGAGACAGCAGGCCTGGAACACCTTTTAGATTAAATAATAATAATAATAATAATTTTTGTGAATAATGTGGAAAACCAGAAGGAAAGTTAGGCATGATAATGAGAACATAAAAGTTATTAGGGCCCTGGCCAGTTTGGCTCAGCAGTTAGAGTGTCAGTCCATGGACCGAAGGGTCGAAGGTTCGATTCCCAGCCAAGGGCATGTGCCTCGGTTCGTCTCCAGCCCCGTCAGGGCATGTTTGGGGAGGCAACCAATTGATGCATCTCTCTCTCTCCCCCTCTTCTCCCTCCCTTCCCTCACTATAAAAATTCAATGGAAAAAAAATCCTCAGGTGAGGATTGAAAGAAAAAAGTCATTAGATAGTAAGATGCTTCCTCTGGGGTAGTGGTGCTTGTTTGAATTAAAATCTGAATCATTTTTACTGGGCAGATGCTCATAATGAGAACCTTGATCATTTCAACAGCCCAAGTAAATTGTAGGCCAAAGCAGATTTTGTAGTTGGGAAAGTGAAATCTTATTAAAGTTGAATGACCTCCGAAACAGCTTAGTTTTTAAAGCTTCATTTAGGTCACTAATGTTGCTCGTTATGGCTGTTGGCTGTCAGCACTCTGTGTGTGGGTGGAATTGCCAAGTCCCCACGAAGCACCTTCGGTGGGCACCATTGTGGTATGTCCACAGCGGTGTGGCGGTGGTTGGCTGGGAAGGTGGTAATTAATCTGGGAGTAGGTAATTCTGCTTGTTAAGGTGAAGAGCTTGAGATATCTTGTTCTCTTTTTCTTTCCAAATATGTGCCTACTAGTTGGTGGACCACATTCTGCTTCCTTTTGCTCACTGAGAAGCCATCGCTTTATTTACCCTAGAGCAGTGATGGCGAACCTTTTGAGCTCGGCGTGTCAGCATTTTGAAAAACCCTAACCTCACTCTGGTGCCGTGTCACATATAGAAACGTTTTGATATTTGCAACCATAGTAAAACAAAGACTTATATTTTTATATTTATTTAGTATATTTAAATACCATTTAACAAAGAAAAATCAACCAAAAAAAATGAGTTCACATGTCACCTCTGACACGCGTGTCATAGGTTCGCCATCACTGCCCTAGAGGTTGGGTCATTTGGTAGTTAGGAACTTGAACTTGTGAGTCGGTCTGACTGGCTTTGCTTCTCTTTTGCCAACTTGCCGAGTAACCTTAATGCCGAGTTTTTAATCTCTTCCTGCCTCATTTTCCTAGTCTATGAAATGGGCATAATATCAGAATTATCACCAGGATTAAAATTCCCATTATGTCAATAATATAGGGATAGAACCCTTAAACTAAAATATCCATGATTCATGCTGATATAAATAAATACTTGAACCAATAAATAAATGGGAGAAGGAAAGCTTTTCTTGGCAGTAAAATTTGAATTACTAAACGGAGAAAGAATGAGAGAAATAAATAGAAGATTGCCACAGGGCAAACAGCAGAGTAATAATTATAGACAATCATCCATGAATACTCAGATTAGTAAGTGAAAGTATGATAAGAAACATCTAAGAATATCTCCCCACATGACACTTATTAATTACAAACAGAAAATAGTACTTTATAGCGGAGAAACCCAGCAGATGCCACCATTACCAAGCGATCAAGGTTAACATTGCCAGTAATAAGTCATGACGATCTCATATATCCCCAAATATAACGCATTGAGAAAGCAAGTTACATCTATGGTAGTCTTGCCGAAAATGCATATGACCTCAGTTGAATCACTAGAAAACAAAAGGGACGTTTAGAAAATAACTGGCCTAGACTTTTCCAATGTATCACAGATCAGAGCAGACGAAAACGACATGAGAGCTAAATGCAATAAGGGATCCTGGATCGGATCCTACACCAGGACAACAAAACTTTGTCAGAAAACTGGTAAAATGCAAGCCAGGTGTGTAGGTGTAGGTAATAGAGTTGTATCCGTGTGAATTTCCTGGTTTTGTTTATATAAGGTGTTAACCTTAGGGGAAGCTCTGTGAAGGGCAGGCAGAAATTCTCTGTACAGTTTTGCACCTTTCCTGTCAGTCTTGAACATTTCAAAGTAAATGTTTTCAAAAATCCATTATGCATGTGAAGTACTCAGCAGAGTGCCTGCAACACAGTATGTGCTCAGTAAAGATCGCTGATGGTTGCTTTTGGTTTGGAGGAAGGTGGTTACTTAGCTGGTTCTGTAGCACGTGAGGTGCTCTTGTCTTTTGTCACAGGGTCCATGTCTGCACCGGGCGTAGCCGGTGGCCGAGACCTGCTGTTGGGACTTCTCTCTTCTCCCAGAGACAAGTTTCAGGGGACTGTTTCAGTTGACGTGAGTGCGATTGGAGACAGCACAGGTCAAGAAATTGCTAAGTGAAATGTTGCTGCTTCCTTTTTGTGGACCCGCATGCCCACTTATGGCCTGAAATGTTGCTGAGGGTCTTAAGGGGCAGCAGAGCATGTGTGAGGATGTTCCATTTTAGAAACATCCGTGGTTTCCACACTCTTGATCGTGGCTGCTCTCGGCATAGCTGAAACTCAGACCCAGAGTGTGAAAATGCCTGGCAGACATACCCCACAAGAAGCATCAGATGAGACCAAGTGATGGAAGGGCCTTGTGTGTAAAAACCACTGACATCTGCCTTAGAGTGACAGATTTCTGCGATTCAGGCTCAAACTGTACACAAGATATGAAAACCCCATTTTCTACTTTCACATAAAAATTTACTTTAAAGGTGTACTTAGATGGAACTGCGTGTGGCATTTGGGGTGGGAGGGAGGGGGTGGTTGCTTAGATGAACATGGTCCCATAGAAATATAATGCAAGCCACATATATACTTAAGTGTTTTCTATTAGTCACATTAAAAATTGTATGAAATAGGCAAAATAGTTCTAACTCTTTTGTAAAAAGTATAATTTCAATGAATGATCAGTATTTTAAAATTATAATGCTATGTTACATTCTTTTTTTCATATTAAGTCTTTGGAATTCAATATGCATTTTACACGTACTGCATACATCTCAGTTGGGACTGGCCACATCTCATGTGCTTGGTGGCTCCATGTGGCCAGAGGCTACATGTATTGGACAGCCTTTATTGGTAGATAAATGTATTAAAACAGCCTTGCAGACAGCCTTTTAGGCCTGGACCCACAATCTGGAACACTTTAGTTATAGAACTGATTATCATTATTCCAGTTTACATCACAGACTATGCATGTATGTGGACTCCAGGTTGAGAGGACCAAAAAGAGCCACAGCTAACATTTTGTCTAACATCTACTTTCTCCCTCGCATTTTATACCTGAAATAAGAGAGGAAAAATTATTGTCCCTCTTCCCTACTGAGTTCTTGGCTGATATCCCTGTAATGAGAGAGATTGCCAGGAGAAGAAAGAAGTGTATTGACATGTATACCTCATGTACACATGGGAGTTCTCCAGGGAAAAACGAAGAACTCAGAGGGGCGGCTTAGAATTCTGGTTCATATAGCATCTTCCCACAAAGAACAACGCATTTGCAAAAAAGTGGCAGGACAAGGGGAAGCAGTTTCAGGGTTCCCTTGCTATAGATTCCTCTGGTGCCGGCCCCAGTTAGACAGGGCCTACAGTTGCTTCAGGGGATTGACCTTTGCCCTTCCTGGTAGGTGGGGGGGCACCTTTATAAATGTATGTCCTGCTTTGGGGCAAACAGGCATGGATACACAGCTGTAATAAATCACTTTTAGCCACCGTTGTCAACCGGGGGCATTTGGCAACATTGGGAGACATTTACTAGTGGGTGACCAGTGGGAAGAGGCCAGGGATGCTGGTACACACCCCATGACACACAAGACATCGTCCCATGGTGACCTGGCCTAGAATGACAGTGGTGCCCCGGCTGAGAAGGCCTGACTTACAGGTGAGAGGGGCAAAATACATACACATCTGAACTTTCCATATGTGAAAAGCTGATTTTCTTTCATATGTGTTCTTCACACGATTATTTCTCATGGGTCTGAATTTAATAATAGTTGCTTTTTCATTTGGGAAGCTTAGAAAGTTTGCATAATTTTGTGTTATTTTATAAACCAGAGGTTTTTTAAGAAGATCCCAGGAAAAATAGTCATATTTATGAGGTCGTCTTGTTTGGAGAAGGTAAACATGCCTTTGGTACTTAATTTTGGGTTTTCTTACATAATTCCCACATGTGATCCTTCCCCCTTTTCTTTCTTTCTCTTTTTTAAAAAAAAAATGATTTTTAGAGAAAGAAAAAGGGGGACAGAGAGAGAAAGATTGATTCATTTGTTGTTCCACCCAACCATACATTCAATTAGTTGATTCTTAATGTGTGCCCGATCAGGGATTGAACCCACAACTTTGACACTCCAACCAACTGAGCTACCTGGCCAGAGCCCTTCTCTCTTTTCTTAAACCCACATTGTGTTCAAGCCTAACAACCTGGTAAATAAGCAGTCAGCAGCTAGATTTTCAGACGTGTGCTGCTAATTAGATTATATCTAAGTTTAGAAATATGTTTTTTTAATTCTCTGTTTTAATTTTCTGCATAAATTATTACAGGGATCATACAAATGGGTGCTGGGTTGTGGTGTTTTCACCTCTTCAAAGCCTAGGGAGTGTGTGGCTGCTTCCTGGTTTGTAGCTATTTTAGGCAAAGAGAAAGTGACAGACACTTTCGCAGGCTGGGTGGGATTTCACAGGTATAGGTGCTATTGGAAGGAGGCAGGACTGGCAGAGAGGGAGGGATTAGGAAGGTGTTTCTGCCCCCTTCCGTTGGCTTGTGAACAGGAGGGGCTGGGGAGAATAGTGAAGTTGGTGAAATTGGCTAAATTGAGAGATTTTCTATTCTCTTAGAGCAGTGATGGTGAACCTTTTGAGCTTGGCATGTCAGCATTTTGAAAAACCTTAACTCTGGTGCCATGTCACATATATAAAGTTTTTGATAGTTGCAACCATAGTAAATCAAAGACA
>NW_006287904.1:1439499-1462636 GCF_000327345.1 Myotis davidii | reverse complement strand
CAAAGATGTGTATTTTTGATATTTGTTTTATATATTTAAATGCCATTTAACAAAGAAGAATCAACCAAAAAAATGAGTTCGCATGTCATAGGTTCGCCATCACTGTCTTAGAGGCTCTAACAAAGGGAGGCTAAAACTTGTTTCATGCTTAGCTTTCAGGAAACCCGTGTTGTATGACAACGCCAGTCTTGAGGACAAAGCCAGACCTGATAGCTGAGAGGGTATAAAACATACAACCACACAAACACCAAACACAGAACACAAAAGCTGCTGAGCTTTGTCTCTCATTTTTAGGTCATTGTGAGCCTTTCAGTTGTCTCATAGGCGGGGCATTGGGGAGCAGGGAACCATTTTGCAACAGGTTTAAAATGGGAGCTTTGAAAGCTTGGAAAAGGCCTTAGCTGGTTTGGCTCAGTGGATAGAGCACTGGCTGAAGAACTGAAGGGTCCCGGGTTCGATTCTGGTCAAGGGCATGTACCTTGGTTGCAGGTTTGATCCCTAGCTCTGGTGCATGAGGCAACCAATTGGTGTGTCTCTCTCACATGTATGTTTCTCTCTCTGTCTCTCTCCCTCTCCCTTCCTCTCTCTCTAAAAAAAATCAATGGAAAAATATCCTTGAGTGAAGGTTAAGTAAAATGAAAGCTTGGAAAAGCTTCCCTAAATGATCAATCTTACAGCTTCATAATGGTTTTGCCTTCCTGAAGATATATTGACACTGACGCATAATGTCTGATTGCTTGAAAGCTCATGGAAATGTTTTGAATTTCCAGATGCTAAAATGCCTTGTCCTTTTAATCCCTCACAGCACCTGGATCCCTTGCTTTCCGTGGTGTGGGCGTGTGGCTCAGTAAAGGTTGGGCGGACTTGGAGTAGCCTGTGTTCTCTCTTTTTTCTTCCTTACAAATGTGACCTTTGAAATCTACTTTCTCATTGTAATCATGGTGTGCTTTTAAGATCATAATTACTTAATTAGTTACATCATGATCTGTTTTTCTCAGTTGGTGGTAACTGGCCTTTGAGGGCATAAAGATAGGTTTTAATGGATTGTTAGTTCCTTTGGCCTTATGCCGCTCAACTCAATGTTTTGTGAGTGTATACCTGAAACCTGTGTAATTTTATTAACCAATATCACCCCAATAGATTCAATTAGAAAAATAAAATGATAAAAGTAACTAGTATACTCTCTTCATGAGCTAATAAGAACCCAAGTTTTCCCTGGGCCTAAGACTTTAGGATAAATGCACATCTATATTAATAAAAGGAGGCGGTCATGGGTGATCAGCTTGGCAGGGGATCAGTTAGGGGAGATCAGGCAGGCATGCAGGTAAGCAGTTAGGAGCCAGCGGTCCCAGATTGTGAGAGGGATGTCTGACTGCCAGTTTAGGCCTGATCCCAAGGGATCCTGGATTGGAGAGGGTACAGGCTGGGTGAGGGAACTCCCCTCCTCCGGCCCTGTGCATGAATTTCATGCACCGGGCCTCTAGTTAGAATATAAGTCTAGTGAACTACTTTCTGAGTAGAAGACTGAATTCATCCTGCCACGCATGCTAATAAAAACAATGTGAGGCTATCAGAAGACGTCAGCACCTCAGGGAAGTGCATCTGTATTCTCACGTGTTAATACTTCCTTTATAACTCTGTTCCAGAGACTTCCACCAGCTGAGTGGCTTTTACTAGATGAGAGTTTTTAGCCCGAGAATGTGCCCTCCACATCAATTCTTCCTCTAAAAGCCACGGTGTGTGTGCATACTTCCAGCCTCTGAGGTTTGAAAAAGGTGCATCATGGTTTTTAAATGACAGGATTTTCCACCTAGCGTCAAGAGCCAGATCTTTAGAGGAACAGGCTGTTCCGGCGTTAAAAATGACACTTCTATTTTAAAACAGAAACGTTTTGTTTTGCAAAAAAAAAATCACACAGATATTTTTTCTTTCTCGTGACATTCTTTTATGGTCCAAGTGAACCAGAATCAAGCCCTCTCCATCCTTCTCTCCTCCTACATTCTGTAACTTGTTTATGAGTTTCAAATGCCCAGTTCCTTACGCCAGCCGGCCAGGGGAGCCTCTGCCATATGGCTTAAGTTTGGGGGATAACATTAAAATGAGTTCCAACAAGCATATCTGTGTTTGCTGCACCATCTGGCCTTCAGACGCGTGTGTAGTAGATCTTTCCTATCTGGGCCCAGTGATCTGATTTGAATGATGTAAACCTATTATCCAGGAAAGACCGCTATGTAGGCCACATCTGGTGGGTGAGTGTGGAACGTGACCGCTGTGTAGGCCACATCTGGTGGGTGAGTGTGGAACGTAGTGGTGATGGATGCTTAGGGCTCTCAAGTCTTTTTTTTTTTTTTTAATATATTTTATTGAGTTTTTACAGAGAGGAAAGGAGAGAGATAGTTAGAAACATCGATGAGAGAGAAACATCGACCAGCTGCCTCCTGCACACTCCCCACTGGGGGTGCGCCCGCAACCAAGGTACATGCCCCTGACCGGAATCGAACCCGGGACCCCTCAGTCCGCAGGCTGACGCTCTATCCACTGAGCCAAACTGGTTTCGGCATGGGCTCTCAAGTCTTTACGTTGAAGCTTTGGGGTCAGACCCCCTGGGCTTGTCCCAGTTCTCAGGCACCGCTCAGCCCGGTGGGTATCTCGGTGACCTCTGCCTGCTAGTGGGGAGGAGAGGAATGTTACAAGATCTGTCATGTGGCCCCTTGATCTTGATCCTCCATCAGGATGTAGCCATTGGCAGATGGTGGGCCCTAACATCTGTGGTTCAGAGACATAAGAATTTGATATATGTGGTATGTAAGTCAGCTCTTAACTGTTCAGGGGATAATTCAGGACACAGTTCTTGTTGAGCACATACTCGGAGTCACCACAGAAATGGTCTTTTAAAGGCTTGGGGAACATATTGCCAAATGGTTTGGAGAAAAGCCATCCTAATTTACGCCCTCGGCCAGCAGTTGGTTTGACTGCTCACTTCCCTGATCCCTGGCCAACACTGAATATTATCATATTGAAGATTTTTTGCAACTTGCTAAGTAGACCAAAAAAAAAAAAAAAGTGGAGGGGGCATCTACTTGTTCTTGTCATGTGCATTTCTTTAATTACTTGTGAGATTGACAATGTCACACATTTAGTGAGTATTGGTAATTTTGATTTTGGAAATCGTGTTGTTTACACTTTTATTTCACTGATTTTCACTTAGCTGAAATAAGGAACATCTCCCCTATATGGTGGACATCAGAGAGCCGTTAAGATCATGTGTTTTGTTGTTGTTGTTGTTTTTTAAAACATTTAATGTTGTGAAGTATTTGTTATATATTAAGTGAAAGAAAAATCAATAATGAAAATGTATACCATGATTCTAATTTAATAAAACATCAATGAAGTGTATAAACATATCATATATATTTAAGAGTTACAAATTTATTTACCCTACAACTCAGATTGCAAGGAAGAATGACTCTTTTTTGGTGAGTAGTTCAGTCATCCTCATGTGCCTCCACCCTGGGAGGGAAGAGAGAAAGTTCAGGAGTGTTTCAGTCTCTTCTTGCCTATTCTCTTGGTTCAGCCAGGGCTTAAGGGTCCTCCAATGGAGTGGCCAGTTCTCAAGTTTCCTGTGAGGCCGCACAGCCCTGACCCTCAGCCACATCCTGATCCACCCCCTGACTGGGCTCTGTCCCTGGTAGCATCCTTGCTGAAGCAGTCTCTCCCCTGTGGAGGTGCTCCTGGCTCTCCACTTGGCTCCGCCCCTCCTTCCACAGGCAGGCACTAAGTTCTTGGTTCTTTCCTGAATCTTTGGGGCTGGTCAGTCTTCAAGCTGTGTTGGGTGTTAAGGAATTTCAGGATCCGTTTCTTTTCCAACAAAGCCTAACTAGAACTGTCGCTTGGTCGAGTCAATAAGACGTGAAGAAGGACCCCTTTGGTGGTGTCCAGCACCCCCTACTGCCCCGGGAACCTCCTGTTCAGTCTGTGGATGGGAGCTTTCAGGCCACATGATTTACAGAACATGATAACGTATTTGGTAATATATTGTTAAAAATCTAAAAATTCTGTGAGGAAATACACAAACATGATGACTTTTTCTCTGTATTAACGGGGTTATAGGTGAGTTTTATTTTCTTCATACTTTTCTGTGTTTTCCAAATTTCCTACAATATCTACATAGTGTTCTCATAATTTTACGAAACCATTTTTAAATGGAGTGTTTTAAAAAAATGCTAGAAAAAAGAGGCAAAATTAGTTATTGACTATAGTGTGATTTTTGGATTATCTATAATATGTAGTTTCTTAGGTTCCCCTTTCTTCCAGCTTGCCTTCTCTCCTCACCCCGAAATTTGCAAAACAAGATCAAGAATTCTATGCCCACCTGTCACCAGCAGGTGGAACTAGGCAAAGCACTAAGTCAAATTAAGAATTGAAGAGAAATCCCTCTTCTGTAACTTCTGTGATTCTGTTTTGATGTTTATTCCACATTGATAAAAGTTTTCTTCTAAGTAATATTGGGACAAGCGATCCTTTTGTGGGATAAAACTTGGCACAATAACTTCTTTCAATGTTTTTATGCATGTTGATCTAGAAAAACATTTATATTTTATTTAGATTGCTGATTTCTCTATCTACACAGGTTGATCCCTAGACAACTTTAAAATTTATTCCAGAATCATCTTTTTGGGGGTTTGGGGGGGGGGAGGAAAAAAAACTAATAATGTGAAAGAAAATTAAAAGAAAAAATATTTTTTAATGATTTTGTAACATTTTTTTCATCTTTATCAATTTGTATAAATATTGTTCATACATGTATTACACTTGTAGTGGGCAGAAAACTAAGTATTTTTTGATTAATATGATTTTTCATTTATATTTTATTTTAAAATAAGTTATAGTCTACTTACACATTTACTTAAAAATACAAAATTCTCTGTAATTGATCAAAACAGTATCAATTCTATTGTTGGGTGTGTTTGCTATTTAAAAATCTTCATTTTCAAAATTATTCTAACACTGTGCATGTAGATCTCAAGTTTCTTGGCAATGTAGTATGTGAGCTTTGTAGTGTGTGAATGGATTTGGGGGTGAGTGGTCTGTCTTTGATTTGTTTATTTTGTCGATCAACAAGATTGATATGGCAGACCTGGCTGGTTTCCCAAAAGACATGACATATTAATATATTATTATCTTTCAAATCTATTATATATGGTTCAAGGGACCAGATTCAATGAAGTTAAATCAATCCACAAATGTCCCTGATGCCTAATTTTAGCCTTGATCGTATCCCTTTTTTTTATGACTTTAAAAGAAAGAAAATTGACAAGTTGAGTCCCCTGTGATACTTGAATATACTTTGATAAGCAGTAAATTACTCAAGGAGGCAAACAGACTATGGGAAATGGAGAACTAAGGAGGAGGCAGCCAACCGTGTCTTGACCACCTATTCTATGATGGCCATTGTGCAAAATGCTTTTTTATAGTTGTCTCATTTAATCCTAGAAAAACCTGCTAAACAGGTAAATGCTATCGCTACTTATGGAGGAGGAAATTAGAACTGGAGAGGTTAAAACCATTTGCCTCAAGTCTCAGCTAATCAGGAAGTGAGCTGTCTCAGACCTGTGTCTGTTCGGTCTCAGATGCTCTGTTGGTGCTCACACCTGGACTGCTCCGGTGTGCGGCAACGGGGGTTACTGAGAGGTGAGCTCTGATGCATTTTAAACAGAGCAAAGAGCTTGGGTGTGAAAAAAAGGAAACTTGAAAAGTAAAAAGAAATCACATAAGAATTCTTTTTGGCCTTGGAATGAAAAGACCTTTTAAAACATGACTTAAAAACCTTAAGCCAAAATCAAACAAGAAAAAGAGATTCACATATTTGACTGTATAAAAATAAAAACAAATTTCTCATTGCCAACAGTAAGCTGGGGAAAGGATTACAACTTAAGTCTGTTTGCCTTCTTGTTCCTTCGTATATCTCCAATCCCTAAAATATTGGAATTTCTCTCTCCTCTGTCTTTAGTCATCCCCTGGGTGATCTGTCCCAGAGTTGTGGCTGTAAATACAATGTAGATCAGTGATGGCGAACCTATGACACGCGTGTCAGAGGTGACACACGAACTCATTTTTTTGGTTGATTTTTCTTTGTTAAATGGCATTTAAATATATGAAATAAATATCAAAAATATAAGTCTTTGTTTTACTATGGTTGCAAATATGAAAAAGTTTCTGTATGTGACACGGCACCAGAGTTAAGTTAGGGTTTTTCAAAAATGCTGACACGCCGAGCTCAAAAGGTTCGCCATCACTGATCTAGATGCTGACCAACCCCCTGCTCATGTGTCCAGCTGCCTTGTTACATCTCCACTTGGATGCTTGATAGACATCTCAAAGTCACTACATGCAAATACTCAGAACTGAATCTTTGCACCCCTTCCACATCCCCCCTTGCTCTGCAAACAACACCCCCAAACTTGCTCCTCTATCTTCCCATGTAAATGAATAGGAACTCCATACTTCCAGTTGCTTAAATTCCAAACATTGAGGTCATGCTTTGTCATTTATTCCATTTTTTCTTATATTCCACATTAGACATTTAAGAATATCTTCATTGTCTTCTTCCTTCAAAATATGTCAAGAATCAGACCTCTGTGAGGATTCCACTGTTACCAGCTCTCACCTGGGTGCCTGCAGGAGCCTGCTAGATGCTGGTTTCCTTGCTTCTGATCTTACTCACCACCCTGCCCTCAATCCAGCAGCTGGAGTGATCCTTTTAAAAAGTCAGATAATGCCTCCTTTATTCAAACCCTGCCAATGCTGAAAGGGTTGATTCAGTCTGGAACAGGGAAAGTACAAAATGAGCCTGGGACATTATGTAGTACCTGAAAAGGAAGTGCGCAAAGACTCCTGGGTGTGTGTCAAAAAGATAATGAAGATAATAGTTTATAATGTGTGCAATAAAAAAGGTAATCCATGAGTCTGTAGCTAGAGCTAAAACGGAAGTGGCAGGTGGTAGGGAGGGAGAATGTCAACTAATAAATTTTGGCTCAGTGAATAGAGCGTCGGCCTGCGGACTGAAGGGTCCCAGGTTTGATTCCGGTCAAGGGCATGTACCTCGGTTGCGGGCACATCCCCAGTAGGAGATGTGCAGAAGGCAGCTGATCGATGTTTCTCTCTCACCGATGTTTCTAACTCTCTATCTCTCTCCCTTCCTCTCGGTAAAAAAATCAATAAAATATATTTTAAAAAAAACAAAAACTTAAAAAAAAAAGAATGATAGATTTAGAAAATCCCTATTTTGCAATCCCGAAAGAAATAATTGCCAGTGGTTCTCAACCTGTGTCGCGACCCCTTTGGCGGTCGAACGACCCTTTCAGAGGGGCCGCCTAAGACCATCCTGCATATCAGATATTGACATTACGATTCATAACAGTAGCAACATTACAGTCATGAAGTAGCAGCGAAAATAATTTTATGGTTGGGTCACAACATGAGGAACTGTATTTAAAGGGCCAGAAGGTTGAGAACCACTGGTTTAGACACAGACCATTAAGGAACACCAAATGGTTTGTTGAGTTGCAGCCCTGGCTGGGAGCTTCCCAGATGTTATCTGAACCTGGCCCCAGTATGCGAGTAGGGAGAGACCAAGGTGACAGGTTTAACAAGTAAGGACATTTATTTAAGAGCTTTGTCTTGGGTGGCCTTTAGGGGAGTATCCTACAATCACCTGCCAAATCTTGAAAGTTTATATACAGTCCTTAACTGGGGCCAGTCACTTGCCCAGGGGGGTCTTAACTGGGGTCAGTCATATACCCAGTCCAGATATCCTCATCACCACATTTTTTTCTCAAGGCTGTATCCTTATATCAGTCTCTGGGAGCAGGGAAGGCAAGCTGAGTGCATATTTTAAAGCTCAGGGGAGGGAGGGAGGAGTTTCTGACTGTCCAGGGTCTGGCTTGTGGGTCAAACCAGTGGTCAACATTTTCTTGATGACCTTCCCCCATATCATTAAGTGAAGGTTGTTGGGGAATGGGATGTTCCTATGGTAATTTTGTGGGGTCTCTCTCTCTCTCTCTCTCTCTCTCTCTCTCTCTCTCTCTCTCTCTGTTTAAGATGCCAGAGATTACTTGCTAATTACAAGAGAGAAAATATAACTTTCAAGGAAGGTAGCTGGCAACTCCTGTTTTATTCATGTGTTCATACTTAGCATCACTACGTGGGACAGCTTGACATGATGTGCCTGCCGATAGGATGCAGCGTGACATTCTCAGCAACACTAATGAGGTAGTCCCCAGTCCAAATCACACCAGACTTTTAGTCCTGCCTTCGGGGTTACAGAAGGTACAGGAGGTAGAGAAACAAGGTAACACCCCAATGAAGGAACAATCAGGCACCTCCAGATTGTGGGACCTCCTCTAAGTCTTTGTCTCTTCAAACAGAACAAAATGGACAGAGACCTTGTAGTTTTAGAGAGACTCCAGCAACATTTCAACCAAATTTTCTACATGATGGCCCTTAATGTCTTGGACAATCAAGGACATCTGAATATGACCTATCATTAGAAAATTTAATGGAATTATTTTTAATTTTATGAAGTGAGATGATGGAATTGTGGCACGTAGAAGAATGCCCTGGCTTTTAGGGGAGGCATGCTGAAATTACTCAGGGATGAAATGTCAAGATATCTCTGACTTAATTTCACATGTTTCAGGAAAAACAAGTGTGTGAGAGACACACACAAACACATGTAGACACACAGATAAAACAAATATGGCAAAATGTTAGCAGTTATTGAGTCTTGCTGGTCGGGTTTCTATTCTTTAAATTTTTCGGAATGTTGACGTTTTAAAGGAATAAATAAGCCCACCTAAAACAAATACAGACACACCTCATTTTATTGCACTTTACAGAAAATCCCACTTTTTACAAATTGGAGGTTTGTGGCAACCCCCTGTTGATTAAGTTTATTGATACCATTTTTTTCCCAACAGACTTAGATGATGGTTAGCATTTTTTAGCAATAAAGTATTTTTGAATCCAGGTATACACATTGTGTTTTAGATATAATGCTATTGCATACTTAATAGATTCAGTATACTGTAAACATAACTTCATATGGAAAGCAAAAAATTTGTGTGACTTTCTTTCTTGTGATACTTTCTTTCTTGTGATATTTATTTTCTCACAATATTCACTGTCTTGCGGTGGTCTAGACCAGCGGTCAACAACTGGTGGTCCACGGTCCACTGGTGGTCTGTGAGGTCCGAAAGGTTGGCGACCGCTGGTCTAGACGTTACAAACATTCCAGAAGGCCCTACACATGCACCCTCCTCCTTCCCTCCCTGCACCTTCTCCATCTCGTTTCTCTCTCTGACTGGAATCCAATTGTCCTTGAGGTTTGTTGACCACACCAGGCTTGCTGTCACCCCAGGGCCTTTGCAATTCCAGTCACCCCTTCCTTTCTGGAACATCTTTCCTTTGGCTCTGTGCATGGCTTCTTCCTATTTCCTTAAGGTGCTTACTCACCAGTTGTCTTAGTGGCACCTTCCTAGTGTGCCCTTTGAGTAATGATAAAGACAGTGCTTATTAAAATACATTCTGTTTTCAAAGTTGAGCTCTCAGCTGTTCAAGTGTGTCCACATTTTCAGGGACATCCTGTACTCATCACCTGTTCTTGCTTACTGAGGGTCCATCTTCCTCCATTAGAACATCAGCTCACGTGGGCAGGGCTTTTCATTGGTTCACTCATTGCTGCACAACCTTGCTGAGAAGAGTCTGCAGTTTAAACCTGCCAAGGCTGAAGACACCTTCTCAGTTTCTTCCCAGAAACTTAAGCCTTAAAACACACACACACACACACACACACAGCCTTTGTGAGCTGTGAAAGAAATAACGCCACTTAAAGGTAGCACAACGGAATCCATAGGCGAACATCATTTAGCAACTGAAATGAGTTTGTATTGTGAAATCCAGTAAAATCTGTTGTCTAAAGGCTGCCCAGAGAATGATTTACCCCCCAAAAGCGGTACTTGAGAAGCTTTATTCTACATCAAAATCAATACCTTTAAAGCTTTAGGAGCATGTCTTTGAGTATATTTTTCTGAACTCGGATAACGGCAGTGGTGAAGATTGTTCCAATTTACTATTCATCACAGATCTTTAACATCATTAAGTCAAGTTAAGCTGCCTTTTTGAAGTGAAGATAATGGTGAATTAGAAGTGCTTCTTCGCCCAGTGGCCTATAATTGCGTGTGGAATGGTTTCCTGTAACCACATACACACAGGCATGTGTGCACACACACATAAGACATTATATATTTCCCTTTTGACTTTGAGTTTATTTGTGTTAATTCGGTAATTCTAGGCTTGAAAAATATCTTTAGTATATAGTTGATCCCCACTTGTTATGGATTCTGCATTTGCAAATTTGCCTACTTGCTGCAATTTACCTGAAAGCCTAGAAACGGTACTCGAGATGCTTAGCTGGTCATTCACGGACACATGTCCTTGTCATGATATATTTAGTGCCACACGTTTGTGGTTTTTGTTGGTGATCTCTTTGTCTTAAGTGGTCCCCACGTGTAGTGCAGAAGTGCTGTCAAGCATTTCAAGTGCAGGAAGGCTGTGATGTGCCTGGTGGAGAAAATGTGTGTGTTCAATGAGCTTTCTTCAGGTGTGAGTCAGTGTGCCGTTGGCCACGAGTTCAATGGTAATGGAGCAAAAATAAGGTTACATCTAAAAAAGAAAAAAAGGCAGAAATTCACTCATTTGTATGTGAGGCCACTCTGGAAAATGCTAAACTAACATCTGTAGTGTGTGATGAAACTATGAAAAAGCAGCTAAATCTGTGGATTTCATAAGATAGATGATGATTTAAAAAGTGTAGTGGTGAGCCCCTACCCCACGCAGGCCTTCACCACATATTGTCTGTGTCCAGGGCCTATGCATATAAGTATGTGAGTTCTTTGGTGCTTACGCCAGTGAAACTAATTGTTTTACCAGGGCATTGGCAAACAAACCTATATAATGCAAATGGCCTTTCAGTTGATGAAAATGAAGAGAGTTCAGTGTTTGCTAATTTGGTGTTTGTGGTGACTTTATGGAGCAGAACTCCTGCAAATAAGGAGAATTGATTGCAATTGACTTAGTAAAGTTATTTTCAAAAATAAATAAGGTAACCACTTACTTTTTACAATAGAGAAGGCAAATGATTCTGCAAGGGAAGTGTAATATGTTTTACGTGGAATATATTGCTTCTTAAATAAGCAGGTTTTATGATGTTCAGCTAAAATAAGACGATAGAAATTCCTTATCTGTGTTTACTTTTCTGCTGGCGTTCATCACCACTGTTAACATTTACTGAGCGTTTCGTACATGCCCATCACTGTTCTTAGCTATTTACACATAATCTCCTTTGCTCTTCACAGTAATAATCAGGGTAGTAGCAGCAGTAATGAGAACACAGCATGACACTTGCTGTGCGTTAGGAAGATTTCTGGGTGGTTCACAATTATTGACTAATTCATTCCTCAAACATGCCTGAGTGAGAAGAACTATTACGAGCCCCATTTTACAGGTAAGAACAATGTGGTCCAGAAAGATTAAACAACATGCCCCAGGTTGCACTTAGTGAGTGGTCCTGAGCCTGTACACTCACACCCCAAACTCTGCTGCTTCCAGAATTTGGGGGGTGGGGGGAGAAAAGGTACTTCCCCCGTGAATAAGCAGATTTGCTAGGTGTGAACATGTAGGTGCTCTCCACTTTTTACTTATGCACTATTAGTTTTCCATGAAGTTGAGCTCAGATAAGTATCTGTAGGTACTTTAGCTGAACAGTTTCTATAGCTTGTAATAAAACCAGTATGAGATGATGAATTCCTATAAACACAGACTGACCTCTTTGCCAAGGATTACTGACCACACAGGATAAACTACGGACTATGGCCCAGGCTCTGGCCAGGTAGCACAGTTGGTCCTGATATGTCAAGGTTGCAGGTTTAATCCCAGGTCAGGGCACATACAAGAAGCAAGCAATGAGTACATAAATAAATAACAATTCAATGATCCTTTCTCTCTCTTCCCCTTCCCCCTCCCTCTCCCTTTTTCTCTCTCAAATCAATCAATAAATTAAAAAAAGAATAATGGCCTATTGTAGTTGCCTTTAATTTTTTTTAAATTACTGAAGAGAAGTAATATGGGTATTAAAGTATGTGGAGTTAGATGGAATGGAAAAGCAGACATTTTTTCTTCAATTTAAACCTGAACTGTAGCCTCTCAAGATGGAATGGGAGAGCTGACATCTCCCCCAGAAGTGCTCTCCAAATCCTGGCTCCTCATTTGTGCCAGGAGCTCCTAGCCTGCTAGGCCAGCAGATTTTAATTTTGTTTATTGATTGATTTATCGTTGGGACAAGTCCCTTTGAGAATCTAATGAAAGCGAATTTACCTCCAAATTCTCAGGAGGAAAATTCTCCAGGCACATAATCCTGCCATTGAACCCATTTTGTGGGTGTTCCCAGACCTGAAAAGCCCATTGAGAAAGCATCTTAGGGTTCATGGATTCCAGAACCTTCTCTCTTACACGGTCATGAGCTATTTGCACCATATAAAAATATCTGACTGAAGCCAAGCAATTGTTTGTTTTTGCTGTTGCCTGGAATTAGATGACTGTTTGCTGGGAACTCACGTTTCCTTATGTGGACAAATTACTGAAAACAAGAGGTCCTTGCCCAGGACGTTGGGTTCCTTAATGATAGAAAGGTTGAGAACCACCAGCCTTTAGGGGGTCTTTGTCTTCATCAGTCTCACCCTTCCCAGAATCCTTTTAGTCTGACAGTCTCATTCTGTAACTTAACAGTGTCATTTTATAGTGTTTTTTTGATGGTTTCATATGTACATGTTTGTTTCATCCATTCATTCTTAAAGCCATTAAGGAACCATGCCCATTTCTTTCTTACTCTCCCCGGGGCTTGGCACCCAGCAGGCCAGGAGGCTTCTCTTATCTCCAGCTGGCATTTTCCTCAGGAGGGGCAGCGCCTGGCACAGGTCCCCACCCTTTTGTCAGGAGCGGGCAGCAAGGGAGTGGAGAAAAGCGGACCTTGTCCTTCAGATTTTCCAGGCTTCTCAGAGCTTTGGGCCCCTGAAAAGAATGCCTACCCAATAGGAAACCTGAGAAAAGTATCCTTGAAATAAATTTAGCTTTGTTAAAATCCAGCGTATATTTCAGTTTGAAGTATTAGTTCAAAAAAATTTTTTTTAACTAGAGGCATTACATTTCTTAGATGTAATTTTCATTTGTTTGGGATTTTTTTGATGTTTCGGGGTCGGGTAGGGTGGGGTGGAGGGTCATATAAATAGTTAGAAACCTTGGAAGGGAGGCAGTGAGCATTTTCTCACACTGAGTGTTACCTTTAATTGCTACTAAATGTACATGATGCTAAAACCAATTGAATGCCTGGAGTGAAATGTGTATTTAGATTGTAATTGTGGAAAGAATTACAGCATGTATTTATTTTGCAGTGGGAAGCATGACAAAATATCTGGAAGAATAGCTAATGTTTCACATTTTCTAAATGGTTTGTTTAAACATGGTGAATAACAGTACAGAGATAAGTCTAAAGGGAGATAGTTATTTCTAAGTATTTTCTGAACTGAAGGAGAAAATGTATTTTCTCTGTATATGCCCAGATTAGCCAAAAATTAGGCTACTGACATCGATATTTCTAAAGCAGAGCATTTTCACCTGGAAAGACTAAACCTGAAGACTGAAGCAGTGACCCAAAGCCTGAAGGTTGCATTTAGTGGTTCATTAAAAACTTAATTCGTGTCAGCCTGGCCGGACTGGCTCAGTGGTTGAGCGTTGACCTATGAACCAGGAGGTCACAGTTCGATTCCCAGACAAGGTACATGCCTGGGTTGCTGCAGGCTCAATCCTCAGTGGGGGGCATGCAGGAGGCAGCTGATCAATGATTCTCTCTCATCATTGATGTTTCTATCTCTTCTCCCTTCTTCTCTGAAATCAATAAAAATTAATTTTTAAAAACCTTAATTAGTGTCACCCAGCACTAGCCAGGTACTAAAGGAGCATGGGCTTGGAGCTGCTCCATAGACCTCAAGACCTCAAAGGAAGAGAGGTGAGTGCTCCAGGCAAGGCTCAGAGAGCCTGGGGTATGGGGGACTGGTTAACTTGTGACTGGGGAGATGAGGAGAGCTTCATGGAGGAGCACTGCCCCGAGCTGGGCATTGGAAGCCTAGTAGGACTTCAGCCATGAGGGATGAAGAGGGAAGGATTTGTAGGCAAGATGTAACTTGAGAAAAAGAAATCAAGAGATGCAAAGTTTCCCAAATAGGTAGGGTATCCATGAGAAGTCATGGACAAGAGAAGCCACTGTTTGTGAGAATTGCACATGATTCTGTTTCAGATCCTGTATTTTCCAAGGTCATTGCTAGGGCTCGACATTGCCTTTTTCCCTCGCAGTTTGGTGATAGTCATGGGAAGAGAAGAATTTATTCTCATGAAAACGAGGACGGTTTGCATCACAGCTACATAGGGAAAACTCCAAAGGGCTCTTGAGTGAGAGTTCGCTAACGCCGTAGCAAAACTTTCCACAGAGTTAGTGGACGTGTTAGACCCCTGAACCTGATACAAGAAAATAGGACACACAGATAAAAGTGTTAACTGATGTTCCAGTTAACACACAAGCCTTCTTGCAAAGTGCACTTTTGAAAGCATTTGTAAATAGTGTGCATCCTTATAACTCATGCATATCAGACTCCTAAATTGGGTTAGTTATAAGAACAGTCCATCCATCCACACACACTCCCAACTCACATCTGTCCCACATCTTCTGTGAATAGGTTTCTGTAGACTCCTCCCATAAAGAGTTCCCTGTGTGGCAGAGGATAAACTGATTGATTCAGTCAGTATGTTGAGTCCTGGCGTAGATACGTGTGGAACTAATTATGAGTTCCTTTTGTGTGTATAGTTCTATGAATAGTGATCACAGGCTATACACATGCTCGCACTTACTTTCTTAAAAAAGCGAATGCCGAAGTGATGAAGTGTGGAGGAGTGGGAGTGGATTCAGGCCGGCTCATTCCCATCGCTGGAAAGCAGTTTCAAATGCAGGCATCTGCGAAGGGTGGTTAGTTCTTTTTGCAAAGCACAGTCTATTACATATTATGGTTCTGTCTCACATTCGAGCACCTTGAGGATGACATTTTAAGCAGTTTGTGTTTAGGAATTGTGTTTTCTCATTTGTAAAATGGTGAGTGCAGTGTCATTTACCCAGTGGGGATACAATAAATATTAATTACTGCTGGCTTATCCCTTAGCATAATTTTCACTTTCAGATGAATGAAACAGATTCCTGATAAATGCATTTGTCTCTCTCAAGTTTCCTTTGCCAAGATTCCAATGCTGTAAAGGATTCGCCTGGAGTCATGACGTTCTTGTCCAATTTCCCCTCCCTTTAAAATGCCCTTTGCAGATGCATTTTTTTCTTGCAAACAATTGGCACTAGTGAGATTAACGTTAGCTGGAAAAGGGAACTATGTTTTTCTGTTCTTATCTGCTACTTTGGGTAGATATTTGAACTGAAAATAATACATTTTAAAAGAGATCATCAAGCATTTACCTGGTAGACCCTAGTTTAAGGTAAATACAGGGCATGGCAAAAGTAGGTTTACAGTTGTGAGTACGTGAAACATAGTTTATTCTTGTATTATTATTTACTAGAGGCCGGGTGCATGAAAATTCATGCACTGGCGGCGGGGAGGGGGAGTCCCTCAGCCTGCAAAGAGTGGGCCTAAGCTGCAATCTGGCCTCCCTCCATGGGAGGTAACTGGGCCCATCAGGGAAAGGCACTACCCCCATCACCCTGCTGCTGCTGCCGCTGCCACTGCCAGCCCTTGCAGCTACTGTGGCTGTGTCTGGAAGGATGTCCAGAAGGACATCCGGAAGGACATCCAGAAGACGTCCAGTCTATCTGGTTTAATTAGCATATTACCCTTTTATTAGTATAGATTAACTAAAGGCCTGGTGCACGAAAATTTGTGTACTTGGGGTGGGGGGGTGTCCCTCAGCCGGCCTGCGCCCTCTTGCAGTCTGGGACTGCTCAGGGAATGTCCACCTGCAGCTTAGGTCCACTCCCTGGGGGGATCGGGCCTAAGCTGGCAGTCAGACATCCCTCTGACAGCCCGGGAACCCTTGGGGGATGTCTGACTGATGGCTTAGGCCTGCTCCTGCATTGAGCATCTGCCCCTGGTGGATAGTACACGTCATAGCAACCAGGAAGTTGTTCCGCTGTTAGGGTCAATTTGCATATTACCCTTTTATTATATAGGATTATTGTATTTTTTTCTATACGAACAACTGTCAACCTACTTTTTCACCCTATGTGTGCTACCAAACTGAGGTTAGAATATAGATGTCTAGTGGTGTGTTTTCTTCAAGAATTTTCCCTGCAAAATAAAAGAATTTCACAAAGTGCAGAGTAAATATCCAAGAAGCTTAGGGTTCTTTGCCATAGACTGCACATGTCTGAGGGATATGAGTGAACATATGTAAAGCAGGCTCAGGGAAATGGTTGCCTTTATCCTCTCTGATCTGTGGTTTGTGAGGTCCCACTCTGCAAGGGAAACAAACTGATTGCCGTCGATTGTTTGCTGAGAGATGGCAGGTCAACCAGAAGACGTCTGAAATGGATCAGTAGACAGCATTTTAGTCTTTGTTTTTACATGATGTATGTCTAACAGTTTCTGATTAGTGGACTTCTGAGAGAGACTTAAACACCTGAGCCAAACTTCCACACAGCCTGCAGGACAGGTCCTCACCGGTTAGCATTCAGTGTTTGTGTATGAATCACGTGTTCTTTTCTGGAGATTTGACCCAGGAAGGATTTGTGGTCTGACCTGTTCTCACTCAGTTGGGGGTGAATTGGCACAATGGGTAAGCAACTTGCTTCCAATATTCCACTTTTTATGTGGAAGGCCATCTAGGGGAGCATCCAGCTGTGTGTGTGTGTGTACATACATGCTGTGATCTTGAATTGTCTGTACAGCAGTGTTCTGTGTGCCTCCTGAGAAAAGGGGCAAAGTTTTGATTCAGAACACTGGACTTTAATCCCAACTTCTCCACTTTCATGGACCATGATTTGGGCCCCAGGGTTGTATAAAAGGAGAATCAGTAACTAGCTCTGCCTCATGGCCAGGGCGGAGCTGGGAGGATAAGAGATGATGATGTGAAAGCACTTGTGTAAACTGTAGAGCTCCCCTTCCCTGAGATGTGAAGTGGCCACGCTTCTATTATTCATGTAAATGGCTGTTACTGTAAATGGCTTTTAAACCAGAGATAAATGAAGACAGTGAGACGAGACAGGGAAATGTGGGAGAGCAAAGGACTGCTTTGCAGGTTTCTCCCAAGCTGAAATGCTGGGTTAAGTCAGGGGCGGGGCTTGGGCAGGCTTGGCAAAGGTGGACAAATGCCCTTCCCTTATCTGGTGGGTTCTGGGGAAAGAATTACTAGACAGTTGGATGAGGTCAAGGTAGAACTGTTCTCTCTGGCACTGTGAGGGTGGGGGATTTTGGGGACTGTTTCCCATTGTTCCCTTGTCCTTGGACCTTTTATGTAAAAACCATGGCTTCTTTGAGACCTTTCTGGATCCTCGTGGTTCTCCCAATCGTCCTTCCCCTCTCTTTTTTCCAGGACTTTTTCTCTTCCGTTGCTGCGGACCCCTGCCCCCATTTTCACGCCCGGCCTTCCACATTGCTGCTTCCACCCTAGTGAAGGGAATACTCTCTCTGGTCTCTCTTTCATTTTATTTGCTTATGTTTTCTTTACCAGATATGGAAACTGCTTTTTAAAAATTGAATGTAGTTAACATAGAACACTGTGTAAATTTAAGGTGTACAACTTGTTAATGTGATATCCTATATAATAAAGAGCTCATATGCTAATTAGACTGGACAGCGGAATGACCTTCTGGAATGACCTTCCGGAACAACCAGTGGGCGGGGGCGGGGCCGTGAGGCAGCTGGGGCCACAAGGGCCTACCCTTGCATGAATTTCATGCATCAGGCCTCTGTTGTTTATATATTGTCATACGATTCCCATTGTAGCAATCCTATATTTAGCACCCCTATCACATTGCATAATTACATTTTCTTTTTAGTGGTTGGAATAATTAGCAAGCTTGCTGATTATAGTACAATATTGTTGCCTATAATCATTATTCTGTGCATTAGATCTCTAGGGCTTATTTACTAGGTGTTGCTGGATATGGAAACTTCATCACTGTCTTTACCCCACATGATACAGGGACATGCCCAGTGAATTAAAACAATGAATTACTGGTTTTGTTTTTGTTTTGTTGTTTTGTCTATGAAATTGGGTAGGAAAAAAAGATGATTTTAGAGAGTGATAAGAAAGAGGACAGCTCACACACTGCTAAAGGACTACAAATTGGTATAATTATTTTGATGGTGAGTTGGCAGTATTTATCAAAAGCCTTAAAATTAATGTTAAAGCAATTCCTCTTCTAGGAGTTTATTTTAAGAAAATCATTACACATTTATGACGAGATTTAGCTCCAGCAAAGTTTGTTGAATTGTAATTTGTCACAGAGAAGAAAGTTAGAACTCATCATACTGTCCAGCGGTCGGGAATTGGGCGATAAATCGTGGCACATTTATGTGATGGAGTGATCTGCAGTATTTTACACAGTATTGTCAAAATGTATTCACAGACTGAAATTTATTGACATGGTATATGGAATAAAAGAGGTTACAAGCATGATGTGCAACCATTTTCATAAAAAGTAAGAGTACATTTATATGCATAGAAATGGAAGTATATACACACCAAGATTTTAACATTTATTTTCTCTGGTTTTGAATGAATGTGTGTTTTTTTTCTTCTATTTGATTAATTTCTTCTGTGAGCAGTATTACTTTTGCACAAAGGAAAAAAAGAGAAAGGGATGACAGATATTTTTAATGAAAACAAAGCAGAGTAGCTGCTGTAGAGCCCTGGCCACTGGCATTGTGCCTAGGATGCCAACCTTGTGTCCAGGTAGAGTGCGCCTCTATCTGTGTACAGCCAGAGTCTTCGTGTGTGGGAGGCACGGGGTGCCGTGAAGTGAGTAATGCATGAGTAAGGTGATTATTTCCTGATCCCTGACCTTCTACTCAAATCCTTCTGTTGACCTGTGGTGTTTTCTTCGAGAACAAGAGATTATTCCTTTTGTCCGTTGTGTCCTTTCTTACCAACATGCTAACATTCAGTACTGACACATAGGATTAAAAGAATAATAATTTTTAACCTTTGTATGGGCTTCCTCTGTTCCATAATTCTGAAAATGCATTCTCTACCCCGGCGTTGCCTTTACAAACATTTCCTGAGAAGAAGTGATGGCGAGGTGGCCTGGAAGGAGCTTTGGCTCTGAAGGCAGGGTATACTCTGCCTGGAGCTAAAAGCTCTTGTACAAAGCAGCCATTAAAATGAGATCTGTGCTCATAGATGTAAAAAGATATCTGTGATGTGTTCATAGCTGTAGAAGGATGTCCGGGGCTGCAGTAACAAAGTACCACACACCAGGTGTCTTAAACAGCACGAATGTCTCATCTCACAGTTCTGGAGGCTGGACATCCAAGGTCAAGGCATCGGCAGGATTGGTTCCTTCTGAGCGCTGGGAGGGAAGGATCTGTTCCAGGTCTCTCCTTGTTCTAGGTCATCTTCCCCTGTGGCTTCCCTCCTCTGCCCTCTGTGTGTGTCTGTGTCCGAATTTCCCATTTGTATACAGACACCAGTCATATTGGATTAAGGCCCAATCTAATGACCTCATTTAAACTTGATTACCTCTGTAAAGGGCCTGTCTTTAAACATTTGAGGTACTGGGCGGTTGGGATCAACATAAGAATGGGGGGGGGGCATAATTCATAACAATGTATTTTCTCCTAATTGAAAAAGTATTGTTATTATAAATATTTCAAACATAAAAACTACTAGAGAAGATAATATTGAACCTCCATGTCGCCATCAACAGTTTTAGCACCCTCCCCACCTCAAAGCTGATATTGTTTCATTCTTACTCCCCACACCCACTGGATTGTTTTTGAAGTCAATCCCAGGCATCAGAGACTATGCGTTCTCACTGATACAAGATGATAATAGCTGACAAAATTATATATAAGGGCTGAGCCTTTTAAGATAAAATAATATCACTTGTGTGTATGTGCATATAAATAAGAGTCAGACTAATACCAGAAGGTTAACAAGTGCTTTTTTTTTAGAAAGTGGGGTTATAGGTAATTTTTGTTTCTTTATAGCTGTTTTTATTGTCTGATTTTGTTGGGATGTTGGTTGATGGAATAAGCCAGCCTTTTGTAATCCAAAAAAAACAAACAAACAAATACAAGTTGTTTCTAGGTGGTGAGAAAGGGTGGGGTAAGGAACAATGGAAGAAACTTCACCATAGTTGTTTTCTGAGGCAGAGATAGCATTTTGCTTCCAGAATATAAGAAGCACACAGATCATGACTCATAGTGTAGAGGACACTGAAGTGGTGAAGCTGTGTGACCTTAGCAAGGGCATCTGAACTGAGATTTCCTGCCTGCAAAATAAAGAGGACAGACCTGACAGGGTCATCAGATTCATGTGGCTATAAATGCTATTATCTCATAAATTTGAGCATCAGTATAGGTTTGCTTTCTAGGAGTCTCTAAGAATGGAATAGACTCATCCCCACATCTTCAGAAAGTGTTTTTTGAAGCGTGTGTGTGTGTGTGTGCAGTTCAGAATTTCACCTTTGCCTTTTGCTCTCGACAAATTTTGTTGTTTGTAAGACAAAGGGACTTGACCCCTTCACCCCTGTAAGGGAGCACAGCACCTCTGTGGGGCATTAGGAGTGTCTCGGAGAGAGAAGGGCAGGGTCAGGATTAGAGAATTTGAATTTTGGTGTACAATACAGGGATTAGGTAAAGATCAAGATAGAGCAATTCAGGATGGGTGAAACGGTGAGGCAAGGAATTTTATAGGTTATAAACTACGTGATGGTTTCGATTATAGAGTTGATGGGTATTTCAGGAGGTTTCTGTAATGAGTATCAAAGCATTTCTGGTATATTAAAATAATGCTAATGAGGGTAGGGGAATAGTAAATCTATAGTAATGGAGACAGTAAAGTGTGTGTGTGTGTGTGTGTGTGTGTGTGTGTGTGTGTTGGTTCTAAAGCTCCTTGAAGCATAGCTTTCACACTTAGTTGAGGACTTCAGCCAAATGAAAAAGTGCCTAATTTAGCCAGTGATAATCTCTGACTAGAGGAGAAACGTAAAAGGGGCTCTGGAATTACACCAGGCTCAGGAGAAATGCCAAGCCAGGGCCACCTTGAAGCTGGCATCAGATTCTTTAGTCTACTTCCAAGCAAGAATCTGAGTTACTGATGGTACCAGGAATCTGTGAGCCCAGGAGGCTCTGCCAACCAAGGCAAGCAGTCCTGGTTACTTGAGGACAAGGGATCTGTGTTCGGAGGTGTTTGATGCTCATCCTTTGATTCCCAATGGACGAGCGACTAAGCTGGTGTTCACTGACATCTGGCCTGTCAAGACTGGGCCTTTCTGGCGCCTCTCAAACCTGCTCTGAGGTTTGCAGCTCAGCACAGTCTGAAGCAATCAAGGCAAACGAAGCCCCTCCCCCCTTCTGTCTCTGTCAGTTCTCTCTATCCAGACCCCAGCTAGTTGAGCTGGATGACATTGGGTTTGCGTCTGTGCATCTCGGTTTCAGCTTTACTGAAATCAGGTAATAAAAATAAAAGCTGCCGCCACTGATTTTGTTAGCGTGAACTGCTTGGATTTGATTTTCTGGTGCATATGCCATTGTTTGTGCTAGATAAATGGGCCATAGAATGTTTCCCTCCCTGTGAAGTTTGCTTAACCGTGAAGTTCAGTTTGACTTAGGAGCAGATGATTTTACAACCTCAGAGTTGACATTCCCAGAGGGTGGATCTCTGAAATGTGCACCTGTGTCCCAAGATGGTGACGTCCCTGTTTGTGGACGCCAAATGCCAGGAAGAAATGAAGCTTAGGCTTCCCTTTGTTGGTTTTTCAGCACTACAAATGATTAATGTTGGTGTGCTTGGAAGAGGTGTTGGGAGCTCGGATGTGAAATTTATGTAATTAAAGTGACTCGGCGTTTCCAAAGCCTGGGAGCAGCAGGAAAGGCTGCTTGTCAATGGTTGTGCTTTGTTCTTCTCTTGATGGGCCTGTGGGAAGTTGGAAGGGGAGATGGAGCCGCTTTAAGCATTGGCTATTGCTGTTCTTGCTGCTTACAGCTTTTCAGTGTAACCTTCATCTTTTCCTATGTGCCTTTAATTAAATGTAGATATGGAAATAGCTAAAACGTGTTCTTCCAAAGGCGGATGAAGATTCTTCATTGGTGCCTCCCAGTCTTGGAAACGTTAGAGCAGTAATAACTCTGATGCACAGCTCTGAGGCTGGGCATGTGACGTTCCTTTGAGGGTTTATCTCACTTCTTTTGGAGCCGGATGAGGCTAAAATAAAGTGAAGATTGGTATTGATTGTGTCATTCAAAACTAAAGTTCTATTTTGCATCACGTGGAAAAAGGAGAGAAAATGAATCTCGGGAGGAGTCTGCTATGTGTGCAGCCCTGTGCTAGTCTTGTTTCAGGGCTCAGGTTACCAAGAAAGACCGGAATCCATCAAGTGCCTGGTTCTTTTTAAAAAAATATATAAATATAAATTTTATACACACACACACATACTCTCAGTGGCCAGATTATTATGACCACCTGACGTTTGTAGGCAAATTAGCCGTACACTGCATCGTATGGGATAAGGAAGCTGAAGGCCTGTTCGAACACCTTTGCTCTCTGCAGTTACCAAGATAAAACATCTCCAATTCTCATAGGAACACAAGGATTGGACAGTCGAGCATTGGAAAAAAGTCATGTGGTCCAATGAATCATGTTTCCAGTTGCATCATGCAGATGGCAGAGTGAGAATTTGGCGGAAACAGCATGAAAGCATGCAACCCCACATGCATGAGTACAACCCTTCAAGTTGGTTTGGGGCATGTTTTCCTGGCATGATTTGGGCCCTTTAATTCATGTGGAACAACGTCTGAATAGACCAATATAC
>NW_006287904.1:1422410-1439357 GCF_000327345.1 Myotis davidii | reverse complement strand
ATCTGGCAACTGTGTGTGTGTGTGTGTAGTATGTGTATATATATATGTGTGTGTGTGTGTGTGTGTGTATGTATGTATATATGTGTGTATATATATATTATATCCCACGTTCAAAAAGGCTGTTAAATCGCGTTGTTTACCCATACCTTCAGAAAAAAATCACTTCTACTGTTGTGGTAAACAACCTGCTTCCCTATTTATAATGGTCTGGCCCTCTAGCAACTTCAGCGCAAAATTATAGCTAATTTGCCTACAAACGTCAGGTGGTTATAGTAATCAGACCATGCTGTGTATATACCAGAGAGGAAGGAAGAGGGAGGGAGAGATAGAAACATCAATGATGAAAGAGAATCATTGATTAGCTGCCTCCTGCATGCCACCAACACCACCCTCCACTGGGGATTGAGCTCACAATCCGGGCATGTGCCCTGACCAGGGAATAGAACCATGACCTTCTGGTTCATAGGTTGATGCTCAACCACTGAGCCATGCTGGTTGGGCCAGTGCCTGGTTCTTACATGTCTCTAGCACAGGATAACTCCAGGGGGCACTCTGGGCATTTTGAGCAGGAAAGTTCTTGTATGGGACTGTGCCCTGACTTGTGGGGTATTTAGCACTCCTGACCCCCTGCCCTCTGAGTGCCAGTAGTTCTCAGACATTGTAATGTCAAATGTACCCACTGCTGGTTCAAATTCCCCTCTAGCAGGGCAGTCCTGTTGCTGGCACTGGCAGTAGGCTCTCAATAAATACTGTTTGAATACTTTTCAGAGAGCAGATATGTGGGTTCCATCTCTGGGCATGTGCCTCTGTTGTAGTAGACTAGACGATTCTGTAAGTCAGTTTTGTGTTTTTATTAGCTGAGATTTACATAATATTTAATGTGTGTGAAGTAACAAGTATTTATCCTATTCAATAGCATTGGAATAAAGTTAGTTCTTTTCGATGATTAAAAACATGTATATCCCATAGAGGTGATGGCTTAATTTTACTTACCTTTTCCTCTTATGCATTATTTCATCATGCATAATAGTCAAGAACATATGTATTGTACATTTCCTCATTCCATTTTCTTCTTTCCTTTCAACACATTGTTTTTCTAAGACAAGATTTTAGGGTAGGAATTTACAGAAATGCTGATTACAACAAATAGCTTGAAGTCAACTTCTCCCTCGCTGTTAGTATCTCTACATATAGCTGGCTGTCAAAGAATACTTAAACATTTCATTTTTTTTTTGAGTGAAATTAAACCAGTTGGTAGTGTTTCTTGGCAAACCTAAATGGATAATGGTGGTATTATTCTTTGCTAAGTCTTAGCCATATAATGCCAATCGAGCATAATGACTTCTGTAGACTTAAAGGTGTCATAAATGCATCTTTGAAAGGTCTCTTGCATTTGAGTGACAGAAGAGTGAGACTGGGGAATCATGCACGCATGCATCCATTCATCCAACAGATATTTACTGAACTTGGAAGATATTAGTGAAGAGCACAGATATAATCTCTGCTTTCACCCTAGCACAAATGAACATAAGGAAGAAATTACAAGTTGGGTTGGAAGGGGTAAGTCTATGGAGAAAAATTAGTTGGTAAGGAGGATAGGCGTGCCAAGGGTTGGACTGGAGGTGCAATTTTAAATTATGTGGTTCCAGAAGCTTTCTTCAGAAGGTGGCTTTAAAGCAAAGACCTGAAGGAGAAGTGACTACTTATTGAGCCCCTGTTATGCCTCAGGTACTGTTTCAGGAGCCCGAATAGCTAGGTGTAACCTCTGCAATCTGCAAAAAATAATATGCCTGCCCAAAGGGTGGATGCCACATTAAGGGGAGATTGTGGCAAACATTGTCTGAGCAATATGTTCAGCATTGATTTTTTAAAAAATATCTTTGAAAATGGCACCTATTTTGGGAAGTAGGATTGCAGTGGATGAACTTTTCCTTTTTTTAAGCAGACAAGCACACAGACTGCTAGAAAACCGCAAGTCTTTGTTTTCAAAAGGAAATAGAAAAATAAGGTTCAGCATGGAATGCATTTTGTGTCCAAGTCCAGTGGTCCAGACAGAATGGTTGCTTCTCCCCAGCTGGTGACATCAGGATGGTGACCAGCATCCTGTGGGGATGACAGTGACAAAGCAGGAGATTTGGCTCAGATTGAGGATGGTTTTTGTGGGGGAAGCTTAAAGAACAGTGGAGTGGGGTCAGGAGTTGGTCCCTGCCGCTGATGCTGACCAGCCCTGGGTCTTGGGCAGGTTGGTGTAGCTCCTAGCTTTTCAGAATGACTGTTAATGTGTAATTTCTGTACACCATCTTGTTTAGTGAGATAAGTTGTAAGACAGGAGGAGGGAGATGAACTTCACAAGATAACCAGTAAAGTCCTTTTCTAGTTCTTGAGTTCTTCACCTTGATTTGTCAGTTGAAGATACAATTAGACCAGTAGCTTAGGAATTGAAGCCAGGCCAGAAAAGATGGTTATTTAGGGGTTCTTAGCTTCAGCCGTGTAATAGGGTTGGCTCTGGAATCCCTGGGTATTCCTTCCTCATGGCATCTTGCGTGATGTTAAGAAAGTCACATCCTCTTTGGCATTTTGGGGGCTGGCACGGTTCAGTGCTGGCTTTCCTCTGATCTCACTCATACAAATCGCCAGCCCTCGATTTCACTTCTGTTTCTTGAACTCCAAAGAGAGTGCCATGGAGTTAGTAATAAGAGCTGGAGGAAAAGCAAGGTATTGACCTTGCTCTAGGCAAAGCCCAGTTCTTCCACTCTCTCAGCCTTCCATAGTGAAAGAACCTCCAAGATGGTCACAGGGACTTCTACCTGTAATGGATTTATTATTGACTGGTAGCCCTAATGGTCCCTTTCAGCTCCGAAGTTCTAAAATGCTCTTGTGATCAGACCTGAAGATGTGTGTTTTTCAATAGACAGTTTTCACCTGGGCCTACATTGTCAAAGGACTCGTGTACTGCCCAGCCGTCGTGGCTCAGTGGTTGAGCGTCGAACTATGAACCGGGAGGTCACGGTTTGATTCCCAGTCAGGGCACATGCCCAGGTTGCAGGCTCGATCACCAGTGTGGGGCATGCAGGAGGCAGCCAATCCATGGTTTTCTCTCATCATTGATGTTTCTCTCTCTCTCTCCCTCTTCCTCTCTGAAATCAATAAAAATCTATTTTTTTAAAAAAGGACTCATGTACTGAGCACCATCTGAACTGACCCTGACAGCGGTCATCTGGGTGATAATGGTTTCTCTCTCCACTTTCCTCCGACTTTTCTCCGGTCCTGTGGTTTAAGCTCTAACTCTCCCCTCCTTGCTATCTTCCCATTTTGTAGATGATGAACCAGGTGGAAGGCCAGCAGAAGAACCTTGTGCACGCCATCGAGTCTCTGCCGGGTTCCGGCCCCCTCACTGCCTTGGACCAGGATCTTCTGCTCCTGAAAGCTACCTCTGCTGCCACCCTCAGCTGCCTCGGGGAGTGCTTCAACTTGCTGCAGCAGAGTGTGCACCAGGTGGGCCAGTCCAGCCACAAGCCAGTGGCCTCAGGTGAGACCTCCCAGCGGGCAGTTCTGTGCTTGCAAATGAGTCCTATCGAGAGAGTGTGTGTGGGCGCGCACCCCATTGCCTTCCTCCTTTATACTCGTCTCTTATCCACCATCCATCTTTTTATCCAAGTGTTTCTCTGTTTACCCCTCCCCCCCCCTTCCCTACCCAGTATGGGACATTCTGTTCTCTTACCAATTAGAATTATAACCTCCTATGAAACATCTAACTAACATGTTTACAAGAACTCCTTTTAGACTTGCTGGCGTCACATTCTAAATCTCATTCCACTTGTGATGTTGCACTTAGTGTCATGTGTTTAAAATCCATCATTAGGCAGCATCTGGTCCATTATTTCCAATGAGGCCTATGGTGTGTTCCGGTCCATTATTTCTAACGATGTCTACGGTGTCTGTCCACCACGTTTTACCCAAAACTTTCTGATGATGGACAGGCACATGGCTTCCTGCTCTCAGCACTGCTCACCTCGCTGCACTGAGCATCCTCCTGCATGTCCCCTTATGGACCTGTGTGAGAATTTCTCTGAAATACGTACCAGAAGCATTTCTAGTTCTTTATCTAGAAGCCAGAGACAATAATCCACTCCCTTAAGATGCCTCAGTCCTTATTGGAGGAGGGTTTAGCCATAAGCAGATATAAATATATTGGTGAAGATTAAGTTCAAAGATAAAGGTGAAACTAGCTTGAGGTTGACCATGCCGTGTTTAACTTATACTAGTAAAGCATTAGGATTAAGAGACTCACAGAAGCTTCACTGAGCTTTGTTGACTGGGATTAACTTCCTTAATGCGGAAACGAGGCCAGTTGAGAGATGAAAAGTAAAGCTGTGCTATGATGATGGTCCATATTTCATACTTTTCTCAAGTCCCTTTGGCTCTCCGTTTTACTAAGATTAAAAGGGATGTTGGTTTTCCAGAATAGACGGTGTTTGGGTCATTTGGGTTTCTTTCTGTTGCACCCACTATCATTTACTGAGCTTTGATTCCACCAGTGTTTGGCCTTTGCCACATATTTTCTGAAATCTTCACAGAGTGGATACTATTATGCCCATCCTATGGATGAGATGCAGTGAAATTACTTGTCCAAGGTCCCCCCACTAAGAGGTGAGAGACGGGCGGGGGCTTGGGCACAAGTTCAGAGTGAGACTGGAGCGTCCAGGTCCCTACCGTCCCTCTCACCCTGTAGCTTGACTTTAGCCTCTGCAGCCCAGGAGGCGCCTTCCAGGAGTCTTTCACTGGAAATGTGAGCTTGAACCTTTTCTTCCTAAACTTCATCCCTTACTTCATTCCTCAGGGATGGTTTCTAGCTCATGTCTATCTTTTTTTTTTTTTTTTTTGAACTCTGGTTTTCATTGGGTATTTCGTGTTTTTAAGGACCTGGAGGGACAAAGCTCAGGGTGGAATTTCAGATATGCCTTGGTTGAAATGGAAACTGTTTGAGAGAAGGAGCAATTATGCCACCTTTGAGGTCACAATTCTTCCCTGCCCCCTTGGTCCAGCCTCCCTTCCTTTTAGCCATTGTTGTTGAGGAACTTGGATGGAGATTGGGGAACACAGGGAGCATGGCATCACAGTGGTTATTGTGTTTGTTTTCTTAACTCTTTTAATTCGGTTCCATCTAACACAGCCCCTTAAGGTTTAAAGCATTCTGCACGTGTCTTTTAAATCTGTGCCACACTGTCCTGGCCCGTGTGGCTCAGTCGGTTGGAGCGTCATCCCGTACACCAAAAGGTGGTGGGTCCGATTCCTGGTCAGAACACATGCCCAGGTTGTGGTTTCGATCCCCGGTCGGGGCATGTGTGAGAGGCAACTGATCGATGCTTCTCTTTCACATCGATGTTTCCCTCCCTCCCTCCCTCCCTCCCTCCCTCTCTCCCTTTCCCTCTCTAAAAAAATCAAAACAATAAAATCAATAAATAAAATTTTAAAATCTGTGCCACACATTGAGGGGAAACAAATGAATTAACTCCCTGCATCCAAAACATCATAGTTGCCTGCAGTTAAAACTGAATTCCAGAATCTCAGACTCTTGGAAGAAGAGATTATGATAACCCTGGGGGTGTCATCACAAAATACATGTGTTTGGAATCTCAGGGTTCTTGGGGTGGATAACAGCTCTAGCAGCCCGACTCCCACTGATAAAAACATAATGGTTCTATGTAAGGCGTGCCGGGCTGGGCTAGGCTGGGCTGATGGAAATCAAAATCTCATTAAAGCTCAACTCTGCCAGGGTTTCCTTTACATATCCCGTGGGCAGGGAGGCCCAGCCCCCCCCCCCCCCCCCCCCCCCCCCCCCATATCGAATAGCCAAGCGCTTCGTTCTCGCTTCAAGTCTTTCCGCCTTCTGACCTCTGCACTGTTTCTTCTGTCCCTTCTCCAAATCAAAAATTAATTTGTGGTCTTGTAGTATTTCATCTCCTGTAGCATTTCATTGGATCTTCTGGGAAATGCGTAGTCTTTGGAGCCTTGGTCTGCAAACGTTGCTTCCTGATGCTCATTTCATTTCAAGCACACCGAGCACCTGGACTGAAATCCAAAAATACGTTCGTATTCATCTGCCTCCCACCTACGCGTGTGGGGCTCCTAGACCTGTCTCTGATGTTGTCTCTAAGACACAGTGAGCTGAAATGCCTCATTGAACTTCTGTTTGTGGAGAGGCTTGCAATTAAAATGAATAAAGCTGCCCGGCTTTTTGGTCAAGGCTTATGTTATGTGGCTTTCTTGTGCTCCTGGTGATTTCTAAATCTATTTCAGCAGCTTGATGGAGGCAAATGATTGATGAATGTAGGGCAAGCGGCCATCTCTCTTCCCAGCTGAGATGCAAGCCTCCGATTCTATGCAGAAAGGCACGCAGGGCTGCATCAGAACTGGAAAAGGCTGTGCTATTTGGGAGTGTGGCCTTTTATTAATTCTTGAGACAGGGAGGCGGTGGGGGGGGGAGAGGGAATGAGAATATTAAAATTTTACATAACAGGATTCAACAGGGTGAGGATTAGGGTGAGGCAAGTGAGATAAAGTCCTGTACTATTTGGGGGGACATTAATTTTTATTTTAAAAATATTATGTGAAAATATCATTGATCTGATTACTGAGTGTCTTGGGGGCTCTTTACATGTTACATCTGATGGGAGTGTGTCTTTACTTTAGCCTAGGCCCAGCCCTGCTCAGCTCTGTTTAACTGGGTTCATTGCTCACCACTAGTCCTTTTATATGTGACTTCTCCAGCCTGGAGTTCCTAATTCTGCCACTTGTCGTTCTGTATTGGTATATGCCCTCCAGGAGTGTCTTACCCACCAGAATGGTGAATGTTTTCTCAGCCTCTTCAGTGCTGCTAAAAAGGCATAAAGTGTAGAGTTTAAGGGTCTGGGCTCTGATCTTAACTGGGCTCTTCTACCACTTACCTGGCTCTCTGCCTCTGCTTCTTACCTGTCTTTTGGGCATAATAGTAGGACCTGCCTTATGGGTTGCCTTAGAATTAGATGAGTTAACACATGTAAGTTATAAAGCTCTTGGCACCTAGCGAGAGCTCAGGAAATGTAGACTCTTTTTTTAGCAGAGGGAAGATCATTTGGCCGAGGAAGAGCATTATCCCCCCAAGCCCTTCACCCCACCCCCAATCTGTAGATTTACTCGCAGTTTTCTCTTCATCTATTCATTTTCTGGCATTTAGTGTTGTAGCAAAATTCAAGACTAGTTTGATTTTTTTTTCTCCCCTTTAAGACAAGTCTAATTTTTCTGCCTAAATGATTGAAAATTTTTTTTCTCTTGATTTTTGTTATTTAAAAATGTGGCCAAGCTTCATGAGCTAGGCATTCATTAAACTATTCTCTCTGTCGGTTTTTGCATGTGTTTGAAATTTCAGTCCCTAAAAGCCTAAGAAAGTATTGCCAAGCTCTGGCTGGAATGCGGTGGACTGTTTCAGCAGCACCCACAGCTCTCTCTCCGGCTCAGGCTCCATTTCCCAATTCCTCTCATTGCTTATTGTTTCTGCTCCATCCATCTGATGTCTACCCTTCAGGGTCTCTTGGATCTCTGTTGTCCCCGGTCTGATTGCTGTCTTTATGCCCTTTGCAACGGCACACCAGTAGAACTGCCTTATTTCACTTTCTACAGCATCAAGTCGACTTTTTTCTAGTTTCAGGGTTCCTTTTAATTATATTAATTTCATTTCCTCGTAATAATTCCACAGTGCATTCATCTCCTTTTCCACCTCAGCCAGCTTTCTTCTTACTTCCTATTCTTGATTCATAGAGGCAATTTCATCCTGTCTTATGCTGTGGATACACTTTTCCTGATGTCTTCTCTGACACCTGTTAGAAATTTCAGAGAGAGATTCTTCCTGGCAGCCCTCTGAGGATACTGTTACTCTTCACAGTCCTTTTCATTCGTTGTTAGAGTTTTCCTCCTTCATCCTCATATGACACCAGTCTATCTAGACTCCCCACCCAGTGCTCATTTATCAGAGGAGCTGTAATGGTCTGAGAAGGGCTTCTCTCCGGTCCTCACTCGCTGGTTCCTTGATACTCTGAATCCACAGAGTATATAAAAGAACTACATTCCCCAACATGCATTCTACCTTCATCCTCCTGTCCTGGCCTTTGTCTGTCCCAGGATGCAGGGTATCACTGCCTCTATTTCTTGCTCTGCTGTCTCCTGGTTATTATCTCTGATGATGGTGGGATGAAGGGGAGGGAGGGACAAAATTGAGGGGTGGCGGTAATGGAGGGAACATTCTCCTGTCTGTCTAGACAAGCAGATCTCATTCTTTCCCCCATGCTTTTTAAGCTTTCCTAATTAATCTAGAGCAGCGGTTCTCAACATGTAGGTTGCGACCCCTTTGGGGGGCGAATGACCCTTTTACAGGGGTCACCTAAGACCATCAAAAAACATATGTATAATTACATATTGTTTTTGTGATTAATCACTATGCTTTAATTATGTTCAATTTGTAACAATGAAAATACATCCTGTGTATCAGATATTTACATTACAATTCATAACAGTAGCAAAATTACAGTTATGAAGCAGCAACGAAAATAATTTAAGGTTGGGGGTCACCACAACATGAGGTACTGTATTAAAGGGTCGCAGCATTAGGAAGGTTGAGAACCACTGATCTAGAGGATATGCACTACTTGTGTAATACAATAAAACGTCAAAAAAGTGGCACCTCCGTATTGATGATCTGAATGCAACTCCAGGACTCTGGGCAGGAATTGGTCAGCAGGACTGCTAGGAAGCGTCTTTTCACCTTTCTTATGGCAAATTCTGTCTTGCACCCAAGTCTGGTCTTAGGTCATCCTGCAGCAGTTGACTGCAGTATTGTGAGTTTTCACCTATTTTAAATTACATCAAGGACTGCCTTTTGCCTTTAAAAAATTGTGGCAAAACACACATATCAAAAATTTTCCTATCTTCACCATTTTTAAGTACCTAGCTCAGTAGTGTTTAAAACATTCATATAGTTGTGTGAGCAATCGCCAGAACTCTCCATCTTGCAAAATGAAACTCTATATCCATTAAATTATGACTTTCCATTCCCCCTCATTCTCAGCCCCTTGCAACCACCATTCTACTTTGTCTTTCTTATTGCCATTTCTTATTTATTTTTAACTTTTAGGAGGTTGTAAAACACATCTTTTTTTCTTTTTTTGGAATTTATTACCTCTGACAATCTTAATATTCACTCACTCTGCACATACAGGGTGTCCCAAAAAATGTATGCACACTTTAACAGCTGGTAACTCAGTTTTGAAAATGAAATGTATTTTAATAAACCCTACCTTTATAATTATGCAAACTGTGTGTATACATTTTGGGGGGGCACCCTATATTTATTAGTTACACACCCTTTGCTAGATCATATTGTAGGTTCTAGGAACTCACCCCTAATGCTTTCGCAGGCCAGACCAAATGATTTCCAGGGCCTTATATGGTCCCTACCCCTGTTCTAGGGCCACAGCCATAAACCAAGGGCAATACGTCCCTGCCTTCAAGGAACTGACCTTCCAGGGAGGAGAGAACAACGCTAGTTAAATAAAAGAGCAGGGTGAGTTCAGATGGTGCTAAGTGCTTTGAAAACAGTAAACTCACTGATGTGACAGGGAGTGCCTTTAAGTGCTGCTGTGGCCAGAAAGGTCACAGGGGGCTTCGCTGAGCAGATGACATTTAGGCAACCCCTGGATTTATGCAGGACACCTCTCTCCCGCACGTAGGCCTGGAGGGTTGGCACTCCGAGCAGAAGGAACAGCACACACAAAGGCTCTCGACTAGAATGAACTTGGCTCACTGAGGAGTGGAAAAATTATCAGCGTGGCTTGAGGATAGCGATCAACACGGAGGGAATGAAATGAGGCTGGGCAGCCTTGCAAGGCAGGCGGTTTATATTGTGTTTCAGTTGCAGTGCGAAGCCACTTGCGGCTTTTTAAGCAGCGGACTTATATGATACAATGCTTGACATGAAGGCAAGATTTCTGCATAAGAACATGTTGGCTTGGATGATCTTGAACACACTCAGATACAGGCATCAGCACGTGTGCAGCCCTTACAATGGCCTCTGCTACTGTGTTTTCATCAGCCGGACCCCCTCCTGGTATTAAAAGTTTGGGATATTTGTAGATTTTCCTTTGAGTCACTCTAATGAAAAGGTTGAGGCATCTGATTGCTTTATGGATAGAACATCTACGATGCTGAAAGGTTGAGTTCTTGTCCACACGAGGCGGTCTCCGCTTCAGCCAACAGTTTTCTTCCTCACTTACCCCTACATTTACTCTGAAAACGGAATCTTCGGAGGGTAGGCCAGCTGAGTTTGAGACCTACTCTCATTCTAATAGCAGAATTGCTATTAAAGGGGTAAAAAACAAACAAAAGAAAACAAAACCACCTCTGGTTACGCCTGTCCCCAATTGTAAGCATGTACAAATGTTCTGTAATAACACGTGACTCTTAAAAAGACGTTCGAGTTAGAAAGCCTGTTTTGTCAAGGATTGGGAGAGGGTTAGAAAATGTTCTCTGTTTACCAGATTGATGCTTATATTGCATTTTCTGACAGACTGGAACGACTGCATCTAAGCTGTGGCCATCATATCAAGTGACATTCACACCACATTTTGAGCAGCCCAATTTTGATAAAATTTGATTTTTGATTTTTGATTGTAAACATTAAAATTGTTTAGTTGTTGTTACATAAAGAAGAGAAACGCCTTTAAGAAAATATGGCTTCTGCCTTGGCTGGGTGTTCAGTGGTTGGAGCATCATCCTGTACACTAAGAGGTGGCAGGTTCGATTCCCAGACAGGGCAACATACTTAAGTTGTGGCTTTGATCCCTGGTTGGGGCACACACGGGAGGCAAATGATCGATGTTTCTCTCTCACATTGATGTTTCTCTCTCTCCCCCATTCCTTTCCTCTCTCTCTAAAATCAATAAACATATCCTTGGGCAAGGTTTAAAAAAAAAGAAAAGAAAACATAACTTTGGTAAAATGTCAGTTGTTTGTGTTCAAGGCTGGGGAGAGAAACAGCCTGTGGTGATTCTGAGAATGTCATTATACAGAAGCAAGCTTATCCGTAGACAATCTGAACCTACGCTTGGTACTCATTCAAAACAAGCTTCACTTAAATCCACCACAGGCCATTCAGGCGTGGGCCCATTTCAAGTCAGTCTCTGTGTACAACCAGGTAGAAATATTTCTTGAGCTGTAAATGTTTAATTTGGAAAATACTTGGCATCAATCTAGGTCTTTATTTCAGAAAACATCCTGGGATGGCCCGGGCCCAAGTCACATTCCACAGAGCAGCTGAAAAATGGGACATTTGGCTCTTTGCCATCCGCCAGTGCCAACATAACCTGGGCAATTGTACCCAACACTGCTGAAGATGAACAAGCCTTACAGCCAGAGGTAAGCGAGCCGCCCTCTCTCAGCACTCCGTGGCCTGTGTGATCGCTTGTTCAGAAATATAGTAATTATATTTGTAACTTGCTCATCTCTCCGTTTTAAGAGGAGACAAATTATAAAGCGAAATGTTGCCTGGAGAGACAAAAACCAGCTCTGTGCACGCACGCCTGGCCTGTCTGTTCTCGTGTCTGGCAGCTGCCGTGGGTGAATAGTGAGCCTACCAATGAGGCATCTCCCCTTTTCACTGAAACGGGAGTCATTTTAACTTCAAGTGGGAGAACTTCTCACACGCCCATTAAAGTGATGCCTGGTGACATGATGGGAGCAGTTACAATATATTCTGTCACTCCCCCGGATAATGGCTTCTTTGTGTGGCTCGTGCTGAAGATCCTGCCTCACATGCTCGACTCCCGCATGCTACAGACCCAGGCCAGGGTCCATGGGGCAGCGGCCAAGCCTCCTTCCCGGCGTGGCACTGCAGCCCAGGTCCAGGCTGCGGGGGACCCTGCCCTGCCTGGTCAGGAGGAGCAGCCCCTGCAGATCTGAACGACCAGCGAGGCTCTGACAGGCATCATGGGCCCGGTCATCCGCCCACACGGCTCTCCTCGTGTGGCAGCTGGAAGCCAGGTGCCGTGGTTCCTTTTGCCAGTTTCACTTTGTATCGGGGGGAAATTTTGCTTTTTTCCTTTCTCTTTGGATGCTCGTGTCCTGTTGACATGACCCACGTGACCTTGGCCAAGACCCACTTTCACCAGGTGTTAAAGGTTATTCTTCATTTTAATTGAAATCGCTTTAGTCTGAAAATTCTAGAACCCTCACTGTTTTGTAAGGTTGAAAGGCCCAAGGCAGTTTCTTCAATCAAATGGCCTTGGTGATCAATTGAAATGGTTCGCCAAGCTTCACATGATTGTATTCCGACAGTGTCTTGGTAGCTTAGCTCTTATGGAGGCGGGATCAACCTGCCTACAGATATTTCATCGCTGTCGATGTGGTGCCTTTGCAGGGTAAGAAATAGATAGGGATTGTGGGATATTGAAAGGCATTGACCTCTACCTGGATAATGAGTTTCAGGTTGAAAACACTTACTGATGTGTAGGCAAACTGGAAGGTAAGTTGGCAACTGAGTAACTTTTAGGAGCCCCACTGTTGTATTGCTCTTTGGAGATACTTGGGTGGGGTGGCCTTTGAGGATTGGGTGCTTTGCTGCTAAAGAGTTTAAAAAATACAATTCCCTTTATTTTCTTGGAAAAGAACCTTTGGGGATTCACACCATAATAAACATATGTAAACTCTTGCTCTAGATAGAAATTTATAGAGAAGTAAATTATTAGATCTTAAGTAATCATTTTTATGTATTTATTTTTTTATTGTTAAGAGAGGAAAGGAGATGGAGAGAGAGCTAGAAATTTCAATGATGAGAAAGAATCATTGATTGGCTGCCTCCTGCATGCCCCGTACTGGGGATTGAGCCCGCAACCCGGGCATGTGCCCTGACCAGAAATTGAAGTGTGATCTCTTGGTCAGTAGTCGACAGACTGCAGCTCGCGAGCCACATGTGGCTCTTTGGCCCCTTGAGTGTGGCTCTTCCTAAGCCTTAGGAGTACCCTAATTAAGTTAATAACAATGTACCTACCTACATAGTTTAAGTTTAAAAAATATGGCTCTCAAAAGAAATTTCAATCGTTGTACTGTTGATATTTGGCTCTGTTGACTAATGAGTTTGCTGACCACTGTCCTGGATGTTAGGTAGATGCTCAATCATTGAGCCACGTGGGCCAGGCAAGCAATACTTTTTTAGATCCTCCCTCTCGCAGCATTCTCAGGCAAAACCTACTAAGCTTACTTATTCCTACTGGGGGGTCTTCTTATTTTGTGACTCCTCCTTAGTGTTTCTTTTCCCTGATGGTTCCTCCTCTAACCCTGAAGCATGAGAGGCCAGGTCTGTTCTTTTTACATAAAATTATGGCCCACTGTTCGGTACCTTTGGCAGGAGATAGTGTATAATTAATTGTCCACGAGAAGTAACTAGCTCCCAACATCAACTAAAAAAAAAATACCCTGAACAAGAACTAGGGAGAGCATTTTCCCCTTAAGTTAGGGCCAAGCATTAATTTCTGGTTGCCATTTTTGCCCTTACTTCTGTTGTGAAAGCAAAATAAGATATTGTCTGTTAGGATTTGATGGTGTGGAATGGGGTTTTGATGGTTTTCTGAGGAGAGAGAATTAGAGTTCTTTTGCAGACTGCCCTCATTTTTTCCAGTGACAATTCTGGGAGATGATTCTCACAACCTAAACAGCTAGTGCTGCCTGGATGATATTTTTATTTTAGGGGATTGTGCTTTGTTATATATTTTTTTAAGAGTTAAAGAAGCTGGTAATATCCACCCAATAGTTTTCCTGTCAGAAAAAGAAAAGTATTTCTGTTGCCTCCCTTTTGTGCAATTTGGAGAAATAACCCAAGAGGTAAGTGAAATTGCTAAAGGCTAAAACATCTTTGTGAGAAGGTTCCTTAACCCTTTTGGCATCGAGAATATAGTTACTATGTGAGTGATCACTGGGAAACTAAGATTGTGGTTATTATGGTAATTACTCTTTTTTTGTTTATTGTTTTGGTCATGGTAGGTCATTAGGAATAATAATTAGAGGTTAAGAGATATCTTCCCGGTGTGTATGTGTACCACCAAGCAATAAACTCAATCCAGTTCTCATTGGACACAGACTGGGTGTCCTCTCTGGAGACAGTGTCAGATCCCACAAAGTGTAAGGGCTCAGTCCTACAAGGCTGCCCCTCCCACACACATACTTCAGATGCCAATCATAACTTCAGTGTCACCTGTGCTTCTGACCAGCCAACTATAGATCAGAGGTTCCCATGACCCCCTCCTCCAGTTTGATTAATTTGCTGGATTGGATCATAGAACTCAGAGAAGCATTTACTGGTTTATTAAGGAAAGATAGCCCTAGCCGGTTTGGCTCAATGGATAGAGCACCAGCCTGCGGACTGAAGAGTCACACGTTCGATTCGGGTCAAGGGCACATGCCTGTGTTGCAGGCTCAATCCCTCGTAGGGGGTGTGCAGGCGGCAGCCAATCAGTGATTCTCTCTCATCATTGATGTTGCTAGCTCTCTCTCCCTTTCCCTTCCTCTCTGAAATCAATAAAGATATTTTTTAAAAAAGAAAGGATATAATTCAGGAAATGATGGAAGAGATGCATAGGGCAAGGTTTGGGGGAAGGGTGTGGGGCTTCCCTGCCCTCCACTTGCACCACTCACCAAGGATTCCATGTGTTCACAATCCAGAAGCTCCTGTTCTTTGCTTAAAGATGGTTGATTAAATTATTGGCCGTTAGTGTCTGAGCTCAATCTCCAGCCTTTCTCCCTTCTCTGGAAGTCAGCCGTTTTCATCCTTAGGTCACCCAGGGGCTTTCCAAAAGTTACCTCAAGAACATAACAAAAGATACCTTTATCTCTCTCATCTTTTAGGAAATTCCATTGGTTTTTGGAGCTCTCTGCCAGGAAAGCAAACAAAGACCAAATATATATATATATACACACACATACACACATATTTAAATTATGTGTGTCGCACTCCCCTCTTCTGTGTCTGGGTTACCATAAAATAACTTACAGGTGTCTGGAAAATTACTGCATTTTCAAGATTAGTCTGTTTTTACTTCCCAGCAGAATAAAACTCAAAGACCAGTGTGTATTTAATGCATGAGTTAGAACTGTGGTTGGCTCTGTTATCAAATGCATGATCTTAAAATTTCATTCTGCTGGGGCTAGAGCTAACTCCATGTGAAAATGCAATATTCTTCCATAATGAAATGAGTCAGAATCTTAGTAGAAAATTTTTCAACTCTTTTGACACCGTTTGAAATTTGTTTAGACAGAAAAAAAGGTTTTTGTTCGCTTTCTTTGTTGAAGAACACCTTGTTTAAGGACAGGAAGGCCTGTGGTTGTGGAGACACTGAGGATGGGGTCTCTTCTAGTACTGGAACCTCATTCCACCCTCCTAATTGGAAACCTAACACCTTCAGGCCTCAAACTGGCTTACAGCTGGGTTACTAAATGCATGGCAGGTTTCGTAAGAGCATCTGTGTGAGGTTAGGAAGCCTAAGATGAAAACCCACCCAGTTCTTCTGCTAGTGACACTGGCAGGCAAGGTCGTGGAGATGTGTTTAGAGCCCGTGGCAGTGGCTAGACTCACTAGGATCTTGGTCCCACCTGCATTGGCAGGGGAAGCTGCTGTAGTGGCAGCTGCTTCCTGACATTTGGCTCATGGTTCCTACAAAGGTGTGTCCTTGAATCAAAGAGTCTAAGGGGGACTTCTCCTCCTCCAGATCTGTTAGTGATTCTGTAAGCACCTAATTCCCATATCAAGTCCCTTTCGGATAGAAATACCTGAAGTGGTTTCTGTTCCCTGTACTGGACCATAACTGATTGTTGGGCTGTTGGATTAGGAAAGCAGAGGACTGGCCACAGGGAGACAAACCTGAATGACAGTGCTCACATGTGGCCATGTAGACCCAGCCTTCCGGAGGACGAATCTGAGGGACAAAACCTGTTTTTCTTAAAGCTCAGGTTTATTGAGGTGTAATTCATAAATAATAAAATCCACCCTTTTATTTTTAAAAATATTTTGAAATTGATTTTAGAGAGAGCAGAAGGAAGAGGGATAGAGAGATAGAAATACATACATGCCCCCTACTGGGAAATTAGCCCTTGGAAAATGCAACTTTACCACTTTTAACAAATCAAAGTCTAGCACAGTTCTATCACTTTGCCAAATTCCCTTGTGTTCCTTTATCATTAACTTCTCCACCTAGCCCTTGGAAATCGCTCCTGTTTTATATCTGTACAGCTTTGCCTTTTCCAGGACGTCATATAAAGGAAACCATTCAGTATCTCGTCTTTTGAGTCTGGCTCATTTCATTTAGCATCATGCCTTTGAGACGCATCCACGTTGTTATGTTAATCTGTAGTCCATGCTTTCATAGTGCTGAGTAGTATCCATTGGCTCCAGAGCTGGTTTATCCACTCACCAGTTGAAAAACATTTGTTAAACTTTAAAAACTGCCTCAAATCCCACAGCGATGAAATAGAAAAAGAGGAGTATTTAAAAATAACGTGGTGTTAATCATTGAAGGCAATTATTTGGTGCCTAGATGCCTCACCACTGGCCCGAAGGGGAGACGGGTAATCAGCACTGTTAATCCCTCCACTGGAGCCCCTGAGCGGCACGTGGGTTTTAAGCTCTTGCCTAGAGGTTGCTCTAGGGCAGTGGTCGGCAAACTGCGGCTTGAGAGCCACATGCGGCTCTTTGGCCCCTTAAGTGTAGCCACGAAGTTTCAATCGCACTGTACGTGCGCGCTCGCATGTGGTATTTTGTGGAAGACCACACTCAAGGGGTCAGTTTGCCGACCACTGTCCTAAAGGATAGGTATCATCCAAAGCATCTTCTCTGACCACAATGGGATGAAGTTAGAAATCAACATCAGAATT
>NW_006287904.1:1407644-1422230 GCF_000327345.1 Myotis davidii | reverse complement strand
GTAATAATCTGAACAATAAAGATTTAATTTAAAAAAATATATATATATGCAGGGGGCATCTCTCAGCCTGACCTGTGCCCTCTCACAGACCGGGAGCTCTTGGGGGATGTCCGACTGATGGCTTAGGCCTGCTCCCCGCAGTCGGACATCCTTAGGGCTGCTGCGAAGGCAGGAGCGGCTCTCACCACTGCCACTGCCACTCGCCAGCTGTGAGCCCGGCTTCTGGCTGAGGGGCACTCCTCCTGTGGGAGCGCACTGACCACCAGGGTTGAGTGTCTGCCCCCTGGTGATCAGTGTGCATCATAGCAACTGGTCATTCTGCCATTTGGTTGATTTGCATTTTAGCCTTTTATTATATAGGATTGATTTCAGAGAGGAAGGAAGAGGAAGAGAGAGATAGAAACATCAATGATGAGAGAGAATCATTGATTGGCTGCCCCCTGCATGCCCCACTGGGGACCGAGCCCCCAACCCAAGCATGTGCCCTTGACTGAAATCAAACCCGGGACTCTTCAGTCCACAGGCCGACGCTCTATCCACTGAGCCAAACCAGCTAGGGCCCTATGTGCATTTTTAAAGGGCTTCTTGAACTTAGTTTTTGCCAGCACTCATGACTACAAGGTGTGGTAATGTAATTTCCTATGCTGCTTGGGGCATTCATTTCACTTTATGTTCTTCCTCCATCCCCTTTCCCTTCCTCTTCCTCTTTTTTCCTTTACCTGGATGATAATAAGATTATTTTTCTTGGCTGGGTGTTGCCTTTATAAGAGAAGTAGAACATAGTGGAAGGTCCCAAATCATACTTTCTCAGGGGCCAGTAGGGTATCTCGGGGCTCTAAATGGATTTCAGCATTGGAATAAGCAAGACTTTGGGGGTAGCCTTAGGAGGGGTCACCAGCTGCCTTCTCTCCCCTCCCCCCAGGCCAGTGTGGCTTTGTGACATAAACACTCTCCAGAGTGTTAGGGAGGGAGCCACCTCAGAGTTGCCATTTGTGAGCTGGAGCCATATGAAAAAAATCAGCACCAAGTGCTATAATCTCTTCTCTCCTGCAGCCGTACCCAAAGGATTAAGCGCTTTGAAACTGGTGAATGAAAAGGGCTTGACACACTGCACTGTTTAGTATGGGTTGGCCCTCCTCCTCCTCTTCTCTTTGCCTTCCTCTCATTCCTGTTACCGCCAAGGGAGGAAGTCAGATCTGAACCCGAGGTGAAGCGTCCAAGAGATGGTAGCGATGTGGTATGATATTTTTTAGTATTCTGTTGTTTTGGGTGTTAATTCTCATCCTATAAATCTATCCTCCGGTTTTACAACCCCCTCCGCTTCCCCGCCTTGCCTGCCTACTCCCATGAAATTCTCCCAGTATAAATGAGCCTTTCACCATCTGCCTGGCTTATATTTTTATTTGCTCATGATGAATAACTATTCTCAAGGTGATTTATATGCTGCCTTGGATGACGTTCACTTTCCTAAGATGGAAAGTCAACGCTCAGAGATTTATGGTCTTGGGGAAAGAATGTTGCTGAAGAAAAGAGGAAAATCTTTCTCACATACACAGCACTTTGGGCTCTGCCTGAATTAATCGATGAGTTCCTGTATCCCTTTTGCAATTTGAATTGAGTTGTAGATGGATTACGAGCTGTGCAGGGCAGGGGCTTACCGCGTACTAAATCATAATTGTAAATTAGAAAAATTTTGGTCACACCATGATAGGTGTGAGCAACTAGGCAGCATATAGACTGTGTGTGTGGGAATGAAGCAGAGCCAGAGGATGACAGAGAGCTGCCGAATTGTCCGTGTTCTGTTAGTGATTTTCAGGCCCTCTGCACATGAGACTCAGACAACCACTTCTCTAACACCTGAACATACTTGGCCAGCAGCTATGTGGCTGTCCGTCCTGTCCCCCCTCACCCCTGGACCATAGCTGTCCTTGCCCCTGCAGATAGATTTAGGGCAACAAGGGCCAAGTGAAGTGGGTGGGCTCTGTGAGGTGACAAGTGTGGTCAGGTGTCATGTGATACCCTATCACCGCCATCTTCTTCTCTGTCATTCATTGTTCACAGCCAGCTAAGTGGACACTGGATTTTCCTTATGCTGCATGTGGCTCTCTCTATTGGGTACGATAATCTCAGCAAATGGCCTCCTCAGGAATTAGTGTAAGAACAGTGGTGGAAATACAGTCCCATGGAGGAAAGAGAAACCATAACTTTTTGGAAATGAAATTAAACATCATTGAGAATAGTGTATCAAGCCTTAAAACCATAGAAGTGGTCTTCATATTGCCCCACATCGTTATTTACATTTGACTTGATTCCATCAGAATTTCTTTCTTTTAAAAAGAATAAGAACTGTGTGTGACTATTTTGTAATTATTTTAAAGTTAATATTACAAGAATATCGAATCTTAACTCCTTACAGTGAATGGATAGTATTTAACCTGCATTACGAGTTTCGAAGAGCTTTGTGGGTTATTCTGGAAATGGACCTACACCGTGAGTGACATTATTTGGAAAATGTGTTTCATATTTCATATATCTTCTTTTCAGTGGCTCCTGTACTAAAATGCAGAGCCAACTGGTAGTCTGGCTTAAAAGAGAAATATATTCTGTGATTCAGGGAGAAAATGCCTCCTTTGGGGATTGTGAAGGTTTCCCATAGTAGACTGATGCCGATTTTATACACTGAGGGAAGAAATGGAAGCAAGAGAAAGGGACTTCGCTTATGTTTACATGCCTTTTAAAACTTTCATTATGATGACATGTTAGAGCGAAAACCTTTATTTAGAATGGGATCTTATGTAGACATGCCCAGGGTGACTGAACACCTGCCTGTTTTAGATACTGCTCTGTGGGATCCAGTGGTTCTTAACCAGGTGAGAGGCGCTCCTCGTGCCCAGAAGTGAGGGATAGATGTCACCACGGGCACCCCCTGTGCCTTACCAGAAAGCCTTTCTAAACATCAGCGTGCCCACCTCACAAAAGCAGGCTTTTTGTTTATATCGTTTCAGAACACAGATTCCTTGAAGGAGGCAATCGGTAGAACATAAAATACAAAATAAAAAAGTCGGCGAGAGGTCTTGTTTTAGATAATTGAGCTGTGGAGATGAGTAAAGATGTTTTTCAAAGCCGCAGGGGGATTTGGGGGAGGTACGATTAAATGTGCATTGCTAGGATCATGGGATGAAGCTGGCATTCGCTTCTCTGGAGCCCTTTGGTATGGGGCAGAGGTCAGTTTACTAGTAACTTGTCCCTTGATGGGGAGGGGATTAGCATGAGTCCCTGCTCTGGAGGCTGACAGAGCAGTTGAACCCAAGCTCTTGGACTTGGTGTGAGAGTGTGGACATGTGAGTTATCAGTGGTAACGATCATTGTAACTTCCTGTTGGAAATGTTATGAGAATTAGATCGTATATTTGTAGCGTTCAGCTCAGTATCTGGCACATGGCAAGTACTCAATAGTAAGTCAGTCTTTATTCAAATTGTTCATTGACCTACCTGTCCTGTTCCTGTTGGTGGGCTTGAAGTATATTGAAAAATCCTGAAGAGCATTTGTTTTTATGCTTTTCTGCGTTCCTGATATGAATTCATTTCTCTCTTTTTTTTTTAGCCTTCCAAAAGAGTAGTTTGGGTATAAACGATGACAGGTATATTTTTTGGTATGATGGGGCATAATTTACAAAGGACTTTCATTAATAACTTATTCAAATTAGGTTTCTGCAGATGTGGCTAAATAACTATCAAGGCAGTTTTATTGCTGCTGTCTTATCTGGGTTCTCTCTCAGGAAGTCCTAAAAATCAGCCAACTGAGTTGGCAGTGCGGCCCCTTGCCATTGGGCATCTGTAAGGTGGGATGCCCAAGTGGGCTGATTTTCACAGCATACCCCAGGCTTGAACACAAGAGGAAGTCTATATAAAGAAATATAGGAAGTGTAGGCAGGCTGTATTAGTTTCCTATTGCTGCAGTAACAGATTGCCACAAACTTAACATCTTAACACACATTGACGATCCTGCAGTTCTGGAGGTTAGAAGTCTGACGCATGTCTTGGTGGACTAAAGTCGAGGTGGTGGCAGGGCTCTATTCCTTTCCGGAGACTCTCGGAGAAAATCTGTTTCCTTGGCTTTTCTAGCTTCTAGAGACGGCTTGCATTCCTTGGCCCCTTTCTCTGTCTTCAGGCTCAGGAACATTGCATCTCTTTGACCCTGCTTTCCATAGTCATCTCCTTCTGGCTTCCCTCTTCTGCCTCCCTCTTTTAAGGATTCTTGTGGTTACATTGGGAACACCCAGAAATTTAGGAATAATTTCCTAATCTCCCTACTTTAAGATTAGCTGATGAGCAATCTTAATTCTCCACTGCCACATAACCTAACATCATCACCATCCTGGGAATGAGGACTTGGACATCTTTAGGCCATTGTTCAGCCTACCACAGCAGGTGAGTAGGTCGGCAGTCACCAGATATATTAGATGTACCATGGAAATAAAACTGGGTTTGACCTCTGGCTTAAAAATAGAGGAAATCATTTAATTGCTCCCTTTGAGGAAAGCAGTCAGCTCAGCTGGATGCATTATTGGGAGCAACGTAACTGGCTTTGCTTTTTGATCACAGTGAAACATCACACTTGCTTTTCCCAGTCTGCCCCTGCCTCCCAAGAGCCTCAGAATTAAACCAGATGTGAAACCATGAAGTCATCTTTGACAGTTCATAGATTTAGTAACTTGGCAATGGGAGGAGAAGGACTTTAAAAATTATTGTGAAACAACTTAATGGTTGCATTAAAAGTATAGCACAGGCTTTTAGGAAGTCAGAAGTGAAAGTCCACTCTTTCAACTCTTCATTCTGATGTTACTGCCTACAAGGGGCCAGTGTGTCTCTTCTGGGGAGTTTATTTGCACAGAAAACATATCTATATTCTTTAAAAAAATTTTTTTTACAGCAATGAAATCACACTATAGATAATGTATTTGGAATGTGGCTTTTTAATTTTTAATTTAAGTGTGTCTTAGATGTCTTTCCATGTCAGTTTTCCTGTTAATAGTTACAAAGCATTCAACTCTATGAGTGTATGATAATTCATAGAGTCATGTACCTTAACTAATTTAACCAATGATTTATTTAACCAGGTTGTCCAGGTTTTCTTTTAGAAATGGTGCTCTACACAGTTACGCAAATATATCTTACACAGGGAAACTGCCTAGCAGTGGAATTTAAGTGGAACTCAGTTGACAAGTGTGGAAATTGAATATTTTGCTAAGTGTTGCCAAATTGCCTCCAAGAGTGAGCCAAATTTATACTCCCGCAGCAATGTGTGGGGCTGCTATTTCCATTAGGAATGGCTACCGCGTTCCTGTTTTCTTTCCAGTTTTTTTTTTAAGAAGAAAAATGGCATCTCATTTTAATTTCTATTTTTAAAATTGTGAATGAAGTTCAGAATATGTTTCATATATTTATTGCCACTTGTATTTCTCCTGTTTTCAATGTCTTGTTGATAGCCTTTGCACATTTTCCAATTCACTTGGACTTTTAAAAATTACTGTTTTATAAGAATTTTTTTATATGAAGCCAATTAGTTCGTCATGATGTGGGGCACTATTTTGTCCATTTCTTGGCTGCACTTTTAGAGGTAAGAAGAAGTAATGGACGATTATAGTTACAGTTACCACTGCAAAATCTTCTCCCATGAAGGATCTTTTCATTTAAATGGGATTGAGAATCAGATTCCACTTACATCCTTTCATCAAAATTTAGCATTAGTTTCAAATGAGGTTCCAGGATTTTGTCTGTTGCTGTCTAGGACCACCCTGTGGGGCGAGCCACCATGTGTTGCTCTGTGTTTGTCCAAAGCTGGCTGTTCTGTATGGAGGTACAGCAGCTACGGGAATGTACATGAGCTGAATGGTATGTATATACTTATCCTTCCTGGAAACATCATCTTGCGAGAATCATATAGTCCTCTCATTACGGGCCTTGGCTCTGTGGAGCACTTGTTTCCGCTGCTCTCACCCCGTCCCTCGTCTTAGTTCTTGCTCTGAAGCAGATGTGTAAGGACTCGCTTTATGGCGGTTCTGTCCTGTTCCCTTGGTCTTCATCCAGGGTGTGATGATGTTGGTTTTTAAGGCAGTTTTATGCAGTTTTTTAGATCAGGTTGACCAAGAAAAACCAACCCGAAACAAAAACCGGTACTTTTATTTCTCAAAAATGAAGCACTTCATGTCAAAAGTTAAATGGCAGAAGTGGTTTTGTTTTTAGTTCTAAAGACACTAGATTATGGATGGCATAATGAAGTACCCAGTTCAATATTAATTTCAGACCTAGTATTACATTGCATGGGTTACTTATAAACTCATGAGGGTTTCATGGTCTGTTTTATGGGATGAGGACTTACTGTTCCAGAGTAGAGCATTTGTCAAAATGCTCACGCAAGTGACAGAGAACTGAGCTTCGAGAGTCATCACAGGGCGATGTTATGCTGGAAAATGGGAATTCTGTGCACGGAGTGATCTAAAAAAAGAAAAACAGGAACTCCATGTTTAGAAGAGTGTAGGTCCTATCTGAGTCTATTTACACCCTCACATCTCCTCTCTTCTTTTTATGCCGAATAAAATAACCCCACCGTCGCGATCACTAATAATGCTCACTGCCCGGTGTTCACATTACCCTAGCATGGTTAGAGCTGCCTTGCAGATTTCCTCTTGAAGTTTCACTGGATGAAGCATTTCAGAGCTGGGCCAAGCACCATATGGTAATGTGACAGTTTTTAAAGTCGAAGACAGAGTAAGCCTCATTCGGATTTTATGGCAGTTGGGATAATATGAAAAAAATATGAATTGCTGCAATTACCCTCTTAGAATACTGAGCATCAATTCACATTTTAATAAAGTACAGGGAAACCTTCCTTTAATATCCTCTGTCACAGTGGCTAGAAAAAAATGGACATAATGCAAATTAAAAAGCAGAGAAATGCCTATTATTGGAGCCAAAAACTATTGAATGGGATTTGGAGATTGTAGCTTTAATAGAACCTTATTGGGGCTTTGTCATTGTAAAATGAAGAGCTGTGGTGGTTTAGTTTTGGGTTGATTTCTTTTTCCCCCTGATAAAAACACCAGGTCCCGTTTTCTCCTAGATGCTTTTTCCTTGGTTTGTCAAAAATTGCTCAAGCTTTGGGTTGTTTCGGCAATTCCTAGCTCTTTAAAAATATATATATTGTTGATTTCAGAAAAGAAGGGAGAGGTAGATAGAAACATCAATGATGAGAGAGAATCGTTGATTGGCTGCCTCCTGCACACCCCCCACTGGGGATCGAGCCCACAACCCAGGCATGTGCCCTGACTGGGAACCGAACCGTGACATCCTGGTTCATAGGTCAACACTCAACCACTGAGCCACACCGGCCGGGCTGAAATTCCTAGCTCTCGAACTACTGAGGTGTCTAAGTCATTGGAACTTTTGAGAGTCAGGAGATGATAATCCGGAAACCCACCTCTTGAAACGAAAGGCCCAGATCCACCTGATTTGAGTCCTTCAGAGGCTGAGGGACGCTGAGCGTGTATTGTCAGGGGTCTGGCACACGGGAAGCCATGTGAATGTGTTGTGTGTGGCCTGCAGAGGACCATGGTCTGCAGGAGAGTTTTAAATGCATTTTGCTTTTTTCCATTATTCATGATGCAATCCCCCTTTGCCTGCAAAGAACAGTAAATGCCTCCTGCTTCTAATGACTTGTAAATCACAAGTATTCTGTGGTTTGCATTGCCCCTGGTTATTGCCTTTGTGTTATCGTACCCTCCCAACATTTCCACTGCAGAGAGTCTGCTGGGAATTGCCAAGCGAGAGGCATAAATGATTAAAATGGACAGATAAAATTCAGAGTCAGAATTAAATGACCGGTGTGGCCACTGATGAAAATACAATCACCCTCTTCCACTCAGAGTTTATAGCTTTCCAATTCTGCTTAAGGGCCATCAAATGGAATTTCCAGAATCTGGTCTAATGTTGAGAAATACAATTTTCTTTTTTTGTTGTTTGTCCTCACCCAAGGTATGTATTTTTTTTTGCTTTGATTTTTAGAGAGAGTGAAAGGGCGGGAGAGAGGAGAGACAAAGAGAAACATTGAAGTGGGAGAGACACATTGATTGGTTGCCTCCCGCATGTGCCCCAACCAGGCTGGGGATTGAGCCTGCAACCGAGCCTGTAACTCTTGACTGGAATCCAACCTGAGACCCTTCGGTCCATGGGCGGACACTCTAACCACTGAGCAAAACTGGCTAGGGCAAGAATACAGTTTTCTTATTCAACTTGTGGTGACTACACAAGTTTTGGAGAAAAGTTGTCCATTTGTCCATGTTTGGCTAGTATCTAAGACAGGGCTGTGGCCACACCGGGCACTCGGGATTGGCTTTGAGGACTCGGAAGCAGCTAGGTAACAACATCTGCTACTGTCTTTCCAGGGTGCCAGGCCTCTTACACCTGCTGCTTTTCCTAGAAGCCCCCATAGCCTGGGATCATTGGAGCAGTATTTCTCAAATGCTAGCAGGCATCAGAATCACCTGGAGGGCTTGGTAAAAATACAACAACACAGGACTCTGCAGGGAGTTGTTCAGTGGTACAGTTTGTTTTGCAAGGTGAAAAGCTCTAGAAATCTGTTGCATAACAATGTGAATATAGTTCACACTGCTGAACTGCACACTTAAAAATAGTTGAGGCCTAGCTGATTTGACTCAGTGGATAGAGCGTCAGCCTGTGGACTAAAGGGTCCCGGGTTCGATTCCAGTCAAGGGCACATGCCTGGGTTGTGGATCAATCCCTGGTAGGGGGCGTGGAGGAGGCAGCCAATCAATGATTCTCTCTCATCATTAATGTTTCTATCTCTCTCTCCCTTCCTCTCTGAAATCAATAAAATATATATTTTTAAAAAATAGTTGAGATGGTGACAAATTTTAATTGGATCTAAAGGGATACATTTGTCACAACTCATGGGACTATACACTAAGGTCTGTACAGTGCACCATATAGAAACTGTACTTCAATTAAAAAAGAAAAGTCGCCTAGCCGGTTTGGCTCAGTGGATAGAGCGTCGGCCTGTGGACTGAGGGGTCCCAGGTTCAATTCCGGTCAGGGGCAAGTACTTCGGTTGCAGGCACATCCCCAGTAGGGAGTGTGCAGGTGGTAGCTGATCGATGTTTCTCTCTCATCGATGTTTCTGGCTCTCTATCCCTCTCCCTTCCTCTCTATAAAAAAATCAATAAAATATATTTTTTTAAAAAGCCCCCAAACAAGCATACACAGGTTGGAGCCCTTGACTGTGCATTCCCATCAAGTTCCCTACCTGCGGCTGCAGGTCTGCGACCTCCCTTTAAGCCAGCCTGACTCAGAGCTGCTGTGAGTACCCACATCACTTTGCATCTTTCTTCCTGTCCCTCCCTTAGCGTTTAAGCCCGTGACTGCATCATTTGTGGGGAAAAGCAAGGCAGTCCAGCAATTAATGGCATCAAGTGTAGAGTCTGAAATTAGCCCTAATATGTTGCCATCAATTTGAGCTCCATTGTGTTTACTTTCCGAATAAAGAAAGGCATTTGCCATCTGCAGAATCAGAAGAAATCCATCACCCAGCACAAAGCATAAATCAATAATAAATTTAAACCATGGATATAGAAAGCCAGAATTCTATTCTTGGCGTGCATCAGTGGTTACAATGGAAGCAAATCATAGCTAGGAGAATTCAAGTTTTCAGGCACAGAATCATTTTATTACTGTTGGACACCCCACATACATCATTCCTTCATCATTTTGTTTCTGGGGTGAAGACGCTTGTAAAATTATTCTTTGGCGCTCCATTAGGGATTTCAGATTTTCAAAGTGATCTGTTCTCACTGAGCTTTGTGTTACCAAGGAGTTAAGAGGCACAGCAGTAACCTGTGAGGGACCCGTGAAACTTACATGTGAGTTTTGGGAGAAGGAAGGGATTGCTCCTGCCCTAACATGTATTATGGCACTGGCGCTGTTTTTGCAAAGAAGTAACACATGTTGGAAGGCGTACCAATGAATTGGGAGGACATTAAAGATGTAGCATGATACCGTCCAATAGAACTTGCTGTGGTGATAAAAGTGTTTTCTTTGTACACTGACCAGTAGGGTATCCACTAGCCACATTGTGGCTGTGGTGTGCTTAACGTGTGGCTGGTGCCACTGAGGAACTGAATTTTAAACTTTATTTCATCTTAATAGTTCCATGTGGCCAGTGGCTACTGCATTGGGCAGTACACATCTGGAGGGGGGCATGTGTGTGCTGTAGTCCGTGGAGGCTGGACGAGGCTAGGTGAGGGGCAGGAGGGGAAGCGAGAGCGGTCAGGTGGAAGAAAGCCTTAAATGTTGGGCTGAGTGAGTGGCTGGTTTCCTCTGGGAACTGGGACAGCATTGAAGACCTTTGAGCAGAGATGTTCAGTGGTGTGACCCAAGGAGTCCAGAGCAGAAAGACCATCCACAAAATGTTAGGATTATACAATGCCCTGCCGAAGGCCTAGAGTGTGATAGTGGGGACGAGGCCGGGGTGTGTGGACCAGGTGGGGGTCTGGATGTTGGGGTGCTGGGGAGGTGTATCGGCCAACCTTCAGGACATGAGCCTGGATGACTAAAAGGATGTGGGCAGAACAGAGAAGTCAGGCTGGTGGTGGGACCCTTGTAAAGTGTGTGTGGGTCTGAGGGGAGGGGAGGGGAGGGGAAGGGAGGGGAGCGTGGTGAGAGCTGTGAGAGCTTTCCTCCCGGCTGAACGCTACCTTCCCCTGCAAGCCTTCCTGGCTATATTCCATTGCCCGTGGTGGCCTCAGGGAAACCCACCTGCAGATATTTTTTGGCCAGTTTTGCTGCAGGGCTCCCCCTGCCACTTTTAGTACTTTCTGCTCTGACCTGCCTGCCACCAAGCTTTACTCTTTCACCTTTGCTTCTGGTGCCCCTGTGAATGCTCACTGTTGGGTCTCACAAATGGGAACCCAAACCAAACCACCGTCTGCCGAGCAAGGCTACGGCCTCCAGGGGGTCCGAGACCATGCCCTACGCTGTCCGTGTTCCTGACTGTGCCTCCCACAGAGCCCGGCGTGTCTATTTGCTGAATCAGGGAAAAAGAGGGACATGGAACATTTCACCACCCCCTCCCCGGTGCCTGTTGGTCTCCCTCACACTGGACCATTGCGTAGGAGTCCTCCTGATTGGTCCTCGGTGCCCCATCACCCCTGCCCATGGCCATACCATTGTTTAATCTCCATGGGGCCTGGGTTACATACTTCAGCTCATAGGAAAACATCAGTGGTTCTCACTTCCCAAGGGGAAAGCCAAGTGTTTCCTTCATTTTCTCATTCAACTAATACGTCAGTGTCAGGGACTATTTTTGTTGGAGACACTAACAGTGAACAAAACACAGTCTTGGTTCTTGAGAGCTGACGCTCGACCACGGGGAGATATGATACATTGGTCTGCTATAGACACCATTGAGAGTGATCCGTGCCAAGAGAAGTAGAACTAGGGAGGTGCGAACAGTGACAGAGGGAGGTGGTGGCGGCCAGGAAGTGGCCCTGGTCAGGGACAAGAAAGTAAAGATCTGAGTGAAATGAGAGGGTGAGGCATGCACAGATCTGGAAGAAGAAGAGTGATGCCAGCAGGTACAGAGGCCCTGAGGTAGTCATGACGGAACCAGAGGTGGCTGGTGGGGGCTGAGTGGAGAAGGGAAGGGAGTGTGATGGAAGGAAGATGAGAGTGTCATGGGGCAAGATCACATAGGGCCGCACAGGCCACAGGGAGGACTTGGAAATGTATTCTGAATGAGGTGGGGAGGGTTTTGAGCATAGCAGTTCCCTAAGCTGCTTTATGACTTCAGATGCTTTCTGGCTGCTGTGAGGAGACATATAGTAGAGGAGGGGCCACGAGAGAGTAATTGGGAGGCTGTTGCAATCTGAGTTGAGTGATGACAGTGCCTTGTGCCTCCCAGGGTGGTGGAGGTTGTGAGAAGCGATCGGATCTAGTTATAATTTGCAGGATTTGCTGGTGGATGTGTTGGATAACATTTTGGAGGTGTGCATCGAAAGGTCTGGTTTGGACATACAAAGTTTGATATTCTTATTGGATAACTAGAGGCCCAGTGCACAAATTCGTGCATAGATGGGGTCCGGCCAGCCCACCTCAATTGGGGTCGTTAGGTCTGGGCCGGCTTGGGGGAGGGACCGTGGGCAGTTGGCCAGCATGCCCTGCCCCCATTAGGGGGAGACTGGGGTGGGGCCAGCCAGGGGGAAGGGCTGGGGCGGTTGGCGGGCTGCCCCACCCCCTGGTCCAACTCCTAGTTGAACTCCAGGTCGAGGGGACAATTTGCATATTAGCCTGTTATTATATGGGATAAGTTAATTTTATATTGCTGTTTGTAGCAAATGATCACAGGTTTGAAACAACACATTTTCTAACAGTTCTGCTGGTCAGATGTCTGATGCCGGTCTCACGGGGCTACAGTCAGTTGGCAGGGCCATGTTCTTTTCTGGAGGCTCTCTGGGAGAACTTGTTTCCTGGCCATCTCTGGATTCTAGAGGCTGCCCCCTGTCTCTGGCTTGTGGCACCTTCCTCCATCTTCAAAGCCAGCAATGTTGCATCTCTCTGACCATACTTCCGTTGCATCGCTTTCCACTGCCAGGGAAGCATCCCCTCTCCTTTCAGGGATGCACGTGATTTATCGGCTCCATCTGGGTAACCCAGGAAACCCTCCCCACCTCAGGGCCCTGAGCTGAATTACGTCTGTAAAGACTCTCGTTCGTGTCTGCAAAGTACCATGTTCGCAGGTTCCAGGGACTAGGACAGCTCTGTTCCTCTACCCGCCACAGCTAGCTCAGGGGGAGATGACGAGTAGGCGGCCGGAAACACAAAGCCAGAGTTCAAGAGAGAAGGCTGACCTTGAGCTATAAATGTAGAAATCATAAATCAGAGTGTAAGTGGTTTAAAGCCCTGGCATCAGATGGGCTGCCCAAGGGAATGAGTCTAGTCATAAGGTCAAACCATGTACCATCTGGCCTCAGCCAGACTTCCCTGATGGTCCCATTGCTCCTTCTGTCGGGATGGTGCCCCTTCTCTGGCTGCCCTAAGTGCTGCTCTGTGGGGAGACCCAGCTCAGAGTCTGTCTCTGTGCAGGCCTCTCAGGTCACCCAGGTCACGACCTTCCTTCTGTCCTTGTTTGACTTTGCATCATGTGTCCTCTCAGTTTTTATTTTAATTTTTAAGTATCAGCTTTATTGATATGTAATTCACATGACATATAATTAACCCATTTAAAGTGTACCATTCCATGGATTTTAGCATATTCCCAGATATGTGCCACCACCACCATTTTAGACTATTTTCATCACCTCCAAAAGGAACCCCATACCTTTAGCTACCACCCCCTATTCCACCCATTCTGCCCAGCCCCTGCCAACCACTCACCTCCTTTCTGTCCCTATAGATTTGCCTGTTGGGAATGTCTCCTATAAGTGGAATCATATACATTGGTCTTTTGTGATTGGCTGTCCTTTTAACTTTAAGTCTGGATTTTGTCCTTGCACTCTCTGGTTGTCACCATTTTTCTTTAATCAGTCATTCCTCAATTTTTATTATTTTTTTTTTATTGAGCACCCATTAGAAAAGACCAGCAATTGTATCGGGATTCTAGAAAACCCAGACTAGGCAGGATTCCTGTCACCAAGGAGTTCTGATTCGGGTAAGCTGACAAACCCAGGGCCACCACTGTCCCCAGCATTCTTTCTTCTGGACCCTGGAGGTGACTTCTAAGTCCAGTCTCCCCAGAGCCCCAAGTAGCCAGCTCAGATCACCAGTGTTCTCTCCCAAAGGGACCTAATGTTCCTGCTCCTATTGGGAAGCAGACGTGTGGGTGCATCAGTGCAATTTGATAGGTGCCAGATTGGGCGTGCACAGAGTGTTTAGGGTTCTTCGTGAGGATGGAGGTGCCTTCCCTGCCCACTGTGGTTGAACTGTCTCAGATGATGAGATGGGACTCACCGGTTCCACCTGGGGCTGGGAGAAAGAAAGATCCGGGCACTCAACTCAGGGTTGTTGAATGCAGAAACCCTGTCTCAAACATCCTTATATTCTTTTTTTAAATGTATTTTTATTGACTTTAGAGAGGAAGGGAGAGGGAGAGAGAGAGAAAATCATCAATGCTGAAAGAGAATCATTGACCAGCCGCCTCCTGCGCGCCCCCTACTGGGGATCAAGCCCGCAACCCGGGTATGTGTCCTTGACTGGAATTGAACCAGCAATGTTTTAGTCCACAGGCTGATGCTCTATGCACTGAGCCAAACCATCTAGGCCATCCATATATTCCAATACTGAATGTGGTGCTTTGCTAATTGGGGGCATCTGAGGCAGCTGGGGTGATGGGAACTCTCACAGGCCTGGGGCCTGCTCTCCACTCAGCGCACCCTATGTCTTATTTTTTTTTAATCAGCCTTTTTATTTTTTATATATATTTTTTATTGCTTAAAGTATTACAAAGAGTATTACATATGTCTCCTTTTTTTTGTTTTCTCCCCTTGACATTCCCCCGGGCTCCCCTGCCCCTCAGTGT
>NW_006287904.1:1392717-1407623 GCF_000327345.1 Myotis davidii | reverse complement strand
TATCATCCATAAATGAGTGAGATCATGTGGTATTTTTCTTTCATTGACTGGCTTATTTCACTTAGCATAATGCTCTCTAGTTCCATCTATGCTGCTGCAAATGGTAAGAATTCCTTCTTTTTTACAGCAGCATAGAATTCCATTGTGTAGATGTACCACAGTTTTCTAATCCATTCATCTGCTGATGGGAGCGCACCCTATGTCTTAACCCTTTGCTTTTCCTCTTACCAGTAGCCAGGAAGGCTAGCATGGGTCTCAAATGAGTTCCTTCCCTACCTTTCCCAGGCCTTCTAGAGCAGCAGTCACCAACCTTTCGGACCTCACGGACCACCAGTAGTCCACGGACCACCGGTTGGCGACCGCTGATCTAGGGAACGTGCCACGTGGGTGGCAGCCCCCTGCTCCTATCACTCCAGACCGTAGCTGGTCTTCTGGGGCCGGTTGATGGCCTGCCTCTCTGATTCACTGTCCTTGCTGCTTGTGTTTGTCTCTTGTGGTTCCTGGATCTGCTGTGCACTTGGCTGAGACTTTCTTGGACATTTCTGTGTGTTCCCTCCTGGTGGAGCCCCAGATCCAGGACCTGGAGGTCAGGGCCATGGCCTATTTGGGGACCCTGGACCTTTTGCAGGTCCAGAGCCCTGAGTGTCCTCACTGCTGGGGGGCCTGGGAAAGGAGCGTGGGCTGCATCATACAGCTTCCAGTGCTGCCGGAAGGAGGGGCCCAGGAGGAGGTGGCGGGCGCTTTAGCAGTGGCTTCTAGATCCACAAGCCCACGGGTACCACCACGTACCCAGTGCGAAAGCCAGAGACCACAGAGCGGTGGCGTTTGCTAAGCATTTCCTCTGAGCTGTGGGTGGTTCCGCCTCCGTTTCAGACGAGGACCCTGGGCCTGACGGGCGGGAGGTAGTGCATGCAGCATTTACACTCAGGGCCGCCTCTGCACCGAAGCTCGGCGCTCGCCCTTTATGCTTCGATGCCTCCCAGGGCTCCGGGATTGTGTGCTTCTGTTTTTGTGGCCTCTTTCTTTTCCTATCGTGTCTTTGATCCCTGTGCTAACAAGCTTCCTGCGAGTTTGGAAATGTGACCCATGCTGCACGGCGGCACCCAGGACTGTGGCGACCCTGCCCCTCAACCCCGCCCAGCTTCGCTCTCAGGAAGTCCTGCCCAGCCCTGGTCAGGCCGCTAACTCAGTGCTGGTTGTGGTTTGCCAGTGCTAGACTTTGGTGCCAAAGGGACTCAGCTGTGTGGCTTGTGGCCTCTCGGTTCCTGCATGTGGGTGGCCGGGACTCTCGCTGGGCTACGTCAGAAGCCACCATTGCATCTGCTGCTGCTGCTTGCACTTTGTGGTCCTTTGTTTAGACTGTCTTTGTTCCTTCCCAGTTCCTCTCTTTGTTGCTTTCATTGGGTTTCCAAGCAGATAATGTGGAAATGAGAAAAGGGCTGATGCTGCCGCCTCCTCTGAATGCTCCCCTGGAATGTTTTGAAAGGAGCCCCGACGGGTAGAATTATCCCCGACTGTCTCCGCTGATGCTCTCCTTCTGCCTTCCAGGGCGTGCTTTACTGAAACTTCACCCTCTCTGCAGGTCGGCCCCTTGGCTCAGGAGGAGCCTCTGTCCTTCCAGTCTATGAGAGCCAAGTGTGGCAAGTGTGTGTGTATGTGTGGTTAGAGCAAGACAGCCGCGCCGCCCCTGGGAGGCAGCCGAAGGATTGTGATGTCAGTGGCCACCAACTCACATCTCCAAAATGGCAGCTGGGACCATGCTGTGTGGACATGCCTGTGCTCGAACCTCTTAAGGATGAGAGACAACGTCTCCGTCGGGTCCCCCCTTCCCCCAACAGTGGCCTCATTGTACCTACCTCCAAGATAAACTCCCTTAAATAGGGTGGTGGCCTTCAGCGCACAGTTGGCTACCCGGCTTTGGATGTGGCTCCACACAGAATACAAGGATGTTTGAGACAGAAGATATTACACGTGACAGCTGCCCTGCATCAGGGCCAGGGCGCATCCGCTGGCCTAGACACACCATCCGAAGATGTGTGTCCGACCACAAGCTCTTTGGTAGAATTTCTGACCAGAAGAGAGCATCATCCAGTCAACTGAGAGGCCCTCCGCCCAGCATGGATGGCCTCCTCTGGGGGAATTAGAGGCAGGCACTAAAGAGACTGTTCCTGAGGACACACCCCCCTGTGCTATCGTGGGAAGGACAGTAGGTCATCAGGAGCAGCCACTTTTCCATTCCTATAACAAAACATTATGTCTGCGTGTGTCCTCAGGAGAAATGGTTTTCCCCAGCACGTGAGAGAGAGGGCCCTGCACTTGATAGTCATGCGATAACCATTTCTTCCTGGGGGATGAGGGACAAAAATGCCAAGTGGAATTCACCGGACTGCGGGCCATTTTCGTGCACTCCAAGCTGGGCGGATATCATTGACTTGGGTACAAAGCTGGACTGGGTCTTCGAGGGCGGCTACACCAGTGTTCGTGACCTTGGGCTGTGTGAGGGGCCTTCTTAGGATGTAAAATATTACTAATATGAAGATACACTATGAGGATCAAGGAATGATTGTGATACTTGGCTTAAATATGCTGTGAATATTGAAATGAAAAAGAAAGTGACTAGAGGGGAAAGGGACTAAATCCTTGGTTTTATGGATTCCATAAATGTCATCAACGACAGTAATACCATTTTCGTTGGAACCCCCCCAAAATTGGTTCAGTAGTTGGTCCCTGGGCACCTGTACCTCTTAGACCAGAGGTGGGGAACATCTACCCTGTGGCCTGTATAAGGTCTGTGAAATCATTTGGTCTGGCCCTGCCAAGGCATTAGGAGCGAGTTAATTAAATGTGTGACCAAATATAGCAGGCTCATTTTTAAGTTGATAACTTTGTATGGCCCACGAATGATGTTATAGATACCCAAATGTGCTTGGCAGACAAAAGGTTCCCCATCCCTGTCTGAGACACTCGGATGCCTTGCTTCTCCTCCAATAGTCACCGTGTTTCTTTATTCTTCTCCTTGGTCTGTCACTTACCTATTCTTCCCATCTCTCTGGCCTCCTAACCCATATCCATGTTTCAACTTCACATTTCTCTTTTTCTAGAACCTTTCATTTTCTGGCAAACCAACTTCTATTGACTCTTATCCCCTAGGAAACAGAAGCAGACTTGCCCTGGTGGCCATTCCTGCATGTGACTGCATGTTCTGTGTAGTTGTGGATTGAGAAGTAAGTTACATAGGAGGACACACATTCCCTGGTTACTCCTTTGCCTGGGCTGCTGTATATCATGATGTTTCTCTCATTTGAGTACATCGAGGGTGGTGCTTTGGGTCTTCTCCATCCCCACCTTTCTGTGGTCCTCAGAATATTAGATTTCCTCCTTGGCATGGCTGGGTTTCCCCATTTTCCCATAAAGACATTATCTGCACAATTTTTGCTTCTTGTCCTTCAATATCAAGGCTCTTTGATATGACTCAGTTCACCCCATGCCTCCGTGCCAAGGTAGCAAGCAGTATGCGGGGAGAGATGCCAGGCTTTAAAATGATGGCGCTGCAGTGTGCTCGCTGCCAGAGGAGAGTTGGATGTTCTTGCCCTCACTGGCTGTGTTTTCTGTCCTGGCTCAGGTGGACTTTCAGGATAGTGACTGATCAGTTGAATTCTGTGAGTTTTGTTTTTCTGATGACGCTTATTGACTTGGGCAGAAGACCACACTGTAGGAGCCCGCTTAATCCGTGTAGACCCCTGGCACCTGTATGTCTGTGATGTAATGGCTCTGGCACGGACTTGCTCCCTATTCACCAGGAAAAGGGCTTCTTCAAAGGTTGGTTATGCCACCACACAGGCCTCTCCCAAAATGGTTCAAATCTGAGGATTCAGCCCTTGGAGTTAAGGCCCTAGGTTCATAGGCATTTATAAATCAAGAGGACATTAGTAGGTCAAACTGCTTATATTGGCTCCACTTCTCTGAGCACCAGGTTTTAGTTAAGAAAGAAGAGAAGGTCATTGTGGAGAAAGAAGAATGGGTTGGATGTGCACCGTCTGAGAAAAGGAAAATAGGAGTGAGGCTCAGGAAGGGGGAGTAGATTTGAGGAGCGGGGGGTTGAGGGGGCGGGGTGGAGTGAGGCCTGCGGTAAGGAAATGAATGGACTCTGAAGATAAATGTCTGTTTCCTGGTTTTTCTTGGAACTGACCCAAACTGTAGTTAAATTACATATGTGTGTTGAATAAAATAGATTGGAATGCCAGTCTTGCTTGGAATTTACATTTGGATTGAAAAAATCAGGTTTTTGTTAAAGAGATGAGAGCAGTGTGTTCCCCACACTGGTGTCCCCTTGGAAAGGACTATTGTGGAACACAAGTCACACTTTTGCTTCTGGTTTGGGCCTCACCATAGTCTCATGGGTGTGCTGCCCCCTGCTGGATGAGAAGTGGAGGTGTGGTTAAGGGCAGGGGTGGTGCATCTGCAGATGCTGATACTGTCTGATTAGACCGCTTCCTACCATAAGAGTCTCTCCCTCTTACATGATCTCAGACCCTTTGGTTCTTGAGAGGCCCAGAGGTCAGCCCAGGGCCAGACACGCTTCTAAGAATCCAAGATCAGCAGGGATCCCTTCTCTCCAGAAAAATGCCCAGACATACAATTTTTATATAAAACATCAAGGGCTGTGATAGATATCTTAAGGAGTGTCCATAGGGCCCAGATTAAGAACCCTTGTTCTGGGGCACAGGTCACGCTAAGCTACCGAGGAGTGGTCCCCAAACCCCAGCCTGCCGCGTGGCCTTTTGCTCTTCGTCACATTTCTTGTCCTCACCCACGTTTGCTAATAGGCATGATGAGTCACTTGATTTTTGTAGCCCCGAGTTGTTCATGTGGTAGAAATACTGAGTCATAATTTTTGTTTTTATTAAGAACCTCATTATTCCAAAGCCTGCTTCTCTTTCAAACACATTTTAATTTCATTTTCTCTTCGAGTTTGGCTACATTTTTATGGCTGAGCTGGCTCATTTGCAAAGATCTCTGGGGATGGGGTATTTAAAGATTCTTCTTAAGTCTCATGAAGTTTCTCAGCATTAGAAAACCATTTCTCATTTTCAGTTTCCTCTGAGATGGAGAAACACTGTTCTGTCATCACTTTACAAGCAGAAATCCATAGGGACCACAGGGTGTGGGCATGGGGGGGGCCCCGGACAGAAGCAGAGCTCTGGGAGAGGGAGGGTGAGAACGTGGGCCTGATTATGGAGAACAGACTGTGAGCCAGTGCCCATTAGCGCTGTTTTGGGTTTCACATCAGAGGAGCAGAAGCAACAAACCTGGACCCCAAAAGGGAAGAAGGCTTTCTGTCTTTAAAACTCCTTCCAAGCCTGGCTCTAAACTGTCCATTTCTATTATTATTATTATTATTAATTTCAGAGAGAGGAGGGGAGAGGGAGAGAGGGATAGAAACATCAATGATGAGAATCACTGATCAGCTGCCTCCTGCACGCCCCCTACTGGGGACCGAGCCTGCAACCCAGGCATGTGCCTTGACTGGAAATCAGACTGTGACCTCCTGGTTCATAAGTTGACACTCAACCACTGAGCCACATGGGCTGGGCCAAGCCTTCCATTTCTTGCAGTGCTTGCTGTCAGGTGCTTTGGGGGTGCTGACATATTTACGTTGCCAACAGACACCTTTCTAAATGAGTCCCACAGCTCTATCTACGCCTACGCAGTGCCTTGAGTTTGGACCCAAAACAGAGGGTGGGCTCACCTTCCTGCAAAAGTGAGTTCCAGTGAGGGTGGGATTGTGGGTATCATCTAAGACAGCGGTCGCCAACCTTTCAGACCGCACAGACCACCAGCGGTCCATGGACCACCGGGTGGCGACCACTGATCTAAGATGTTCACTAACAATGTGGTGAATGAAACCAGCTTCTTTTTTTTTAAGCCCCTGATTGTTTACTTGAGGTTGGGCAGGAGAATTGTTTGCAAAGCATCCTGTAAGAGCCAGGGCCAGCTCTCAGAAGCGGTGGGAGACAGGGCGATTGCTGGGTCTGTGTTTCAGCGGAGGGCACTGCTTGCTGAGGATCTGAGCCAAGGACGCAGATGTGTGTCGGGCTCCCCTCGGCCTTTCTTCCGTGGCAGGACTTCAGGGCCTCAGGAGCTCTGGCCCCAAGGCACCTGGAGTGAGCCAGTTTCTGGGGCCCGTGTGCCAGCCTTCATCCTCTCTGCGGGAGCCAGTGCCTCTGAGAGTCATCATCAGACACAGGAAACGTGTTGTTGCGTGTGGTGGGAAGAGCTGGAGAGGCTCGTGTGCACGTTCACCCATGTTCTTAGTATCACGGGTCTTGCTAAAGGCTTCCTTGGTTACTGGAATGGGGGACGAGCTGGGTTTAATTTTCAAGTCAGGCGGACAGCAGCAGGAGGTGAGCACGTAGCCCTGAGTGGGGCAGTGAGTGGGCAGGATGGCGAGTTCTCTGTGTACCGGCTTGTGGGCAAACGGGAAATCACATTTTCAGAAGAAAGGATCATTCTTTGCTTCAGAATCCTTATGGCTGCCTCACTCGAGCTATTGATTTGTTTAGCTTGCAATCAGTACTTTGTGAAAACAACTAATTTCAAGCAGGAATAATTGCTCTCAAAATGTAGCTACCTTTGTTGTCGAGATGTTTAAGGACTTTGCACGCCACCCCCACCCCCTTGGGTGCATGACGGTGCCTTGATTTGTTTGTGATTGTCCGTTTTCCTCCCAAAGCAAGATGCCCAGGCATTGCCCTCTCCTCCCACAGCTGCCCTGGGTTGAGGGGAGGTCTGTTGGTACAAATTACCGCCTACCAGGTCACCACAAAGAAGTAGGAGCTGCCTGGCTGGCATAGCGCAGTGGTTGAGCATGGACTATGAACCAGGAGGTCATAGTTTGGTTCCCGGTCAGGGTACAGGCCCGGGTTGCAGGTTCATCCCCTGTGTGTGGGGCGAGCAGGAGGCAGCATAAGTTGAATCCTCTCTCATCATTGATGTCTCTCCCTCTTCCTCTCCCTCTTCCTCTTCCTTTCCCTCTCCCTCCCCTCCCCCTCCCCTTCTCCCTTCCTCTCTGAAATCAATAAAAAATATATTAAAATAAAAAGTAGCATCAGCAGCACGTTTGCCACTGAAAGGGTTGTGTCTGAGTTCTCTGACTTCCCAGCATGGAATCGGGGCAGCCCGGAGCCCCTATATACCCCTCCGGTTAGTATCCTCTGAACCAGGATGGTCTGGCGCCCTCAGTATATTCTGGCAAAGGCACTTGCCGATGATGTCACACATTGCGATGAGGCCAGAGAACCAGGCACGGGATGGAGGAAACCCAACTCTTGGCTGGGGAGAGCCCCCTGGGCATCACTGAGGCTGCCCCACTGTCAGCCCAGGAGTGGGGTTACTCGAAGAAGACTTGGAAAATTTTAATTTCAAATTTTAAAAATGCCTGCCCCGGGGCAGGGGGAGGACCGTGTTTCCTCTGGAGTGCTGGTAAGGAAGGGCCGGCACGAGTCTGTTCGGCCAGACAATTGCAACCACCTCGATCACTGAGACCACCTTTGCGGATTGGAAGTGCCATTAAATAAAATGAGATCGTTCTGTCCAGTGAGGTTTATAAATCGTTCGTTTTTGCATGGACATTTGGGCAAGTCTGTATGCTTTTGTAAGTAATGCCTTTGTGCCCTGCATTGCTGTATGCTGACTTCACTGTGTCTGACCAGTCATTAGGAACGGTTGTATAATGTTGTATGCAGTGTTTTTGTTTACATGAAAACAAGCATCATAAGAACATAGATAAGTGTGCAATGGTTACTTTTATTCAACAGAGTTCTGCAGACAGCTTGACATGGTCGCCAGAGTGCTTGGTTCTTGGGTATTGAAAACTTTGTGCTCAGTCATTCCCTTTTGCACATTTTGTTTATTAACTTGCCTGTTGTTGTGGGGTTTTTTTTATTTATGTTCTTGGAAAAATGGAACCGAGCAATTGAATTATAATAAACTTGCATGAGGAAAGCAGGATTTGGTGGCCAGCGTGTATCTCAGCATTCTTAGAAAGCCTCAGAGTTGGTCTTGACATTTTCATTTTTGCCTCCCTCCCTAGATGAATGCCAACTCACTTTTCACACTTGCTGTTGTGATATTAATTGATGTAAAACAGTTGTGGGTAAATTTTCTCATAAAATAAGGTAATTTCAGCCCATCCCTGGGGTATCAGACCTTTTCTTAAACATAGAAAAAATTATATTAGATACAAAGTGCCCTGGGTTGTGCAAGTTAATAAGAGAATATTGTTTGGGAATGGCCAAGGTTAAGGGGGCTCATTCCTGAACGTTATAGTTTCTTAAAGGGCAGGGATCTTTCTTGTCAGGGGAAGTCCTTCGGCCAGAAGGCTCACTCATAGGAGGTGGTGGGGAGATCAGAGGGCATGTGCAGTAGCTAAGGATGGCCTGCATCCCCAAAAGGGTCATCCTCCACCCTATGGCCAACAGGACTGGCTTATAGAGAGACTCTTCCTGGGTCGGAGGTCATTGCCACGCATATGAGTTCGAGTGCTGTGCTGCTCCCTTCCGCTGGAACCGCTGGTGATGTTTATTGATGATCTTTTTGTAGCCGAACTCAGGCCCTGAATTGGTTTTGTCCGAAGATGAAAAAAGTGACACTGAAGATAAGGAAGAGGCAGAACTGGGCGTCATGGAGGATCAGCGCAGTGTAATTCTTCATCTCATCTCGCAGCTCAAACTCGGAATGGATTTGACCAAGGTAGGTCGGCGTGTCCCACTGGGCCCGTGGCCGGTGGTTTGGGTGCCATCTCTCGGACTTCCAGGCTCATCTTTTCCTTGTGAGGAGACTGGGAAAGCCGAGGGGATGAGCTCAGAGTTGCAGCCAAGTCTGGCTCTTCCAGGAATAACTGGAAAGGAGATCCATGCTCATCCTCAGAGCGTGCGCCTTGCCATTTGCTTCCTTGTGGGAGCTGTGAGTCTACAGGGCAGGGGAGTGCCAGAAAAGGCCGAGGAGATGATTAGGAAACTTCAGGAGAGGATACTCTTGTTTCCTGCTATGTCCTAGCGAAGGTTAAAGACGGCCTATGGATGCCCTGACCGGTTTGGCTCAGTGGATAGAGCGTCGGCCTGTGGACTCAAAGGTCCCAGGTTCGATTCTGGTCAAGGGCTTGTACCTTGGTTGTGGGCACATCCCCAGTGGGGAATGTGCAGGAGGCAGCTGATTGATGTTTCTCTCTCATTGATGTTTCTAACTCTCTATCCTTCTCCCTTCCTCTCTGTAAAAAGTCAATAAAATATATTTAAAAAAAAAAAAAGACAGCCTATGGAGATAGATACGACTCAGTGGCCACAGGGAGAAGCCAGGAGGGAGGAAAACAGTGGAGCCAGAGCGAGGCCATTGTGCACACCGAGGCGTGACCTGCTGCTGTTGTCACTCGCTTTCACAGCTTAGCTAGTCCCCAAAAGGCAACCTTGTTGGTGATCCAGTTTCATTGTCCACGTGCAGAGAAACAAACCCCCTGGTTGGTACAGGTGCAGCTAACTCTTCCTGGCAGTGAATTACCTACCCTTTATTTTGTCAGGTTGGGTTTTTGTGTTTTTTCCCCTGGTTTCCTTAAAGGATTACATGGGTCCTTCTCGGACGGTGGTCTTGGCCTCTCTTTGTTTGCTTATTTGCACTGGGTAGGTTTGCCAGGCTGAGGACAGGGTGCTGTATTATGAGCTAATTCTCAAGGTTATGAAGTTAACGGATGTTTCTTTGGAGAAAATTGCACCCACTCTGGGCCTTCCTTGGCAGAGGCCTGTGGTTCCCCCTGATGGGAAGGGACTGTCCCTCTTTCTGGGGGCACTTTGACTTTCTTGGTGGGCAGTGGGTTATTTCAAAGTTTCTTAGGGCCCTGCCTGAAGTTACTTCTAGATGGATGCAGCTGTAAATGTAATTAATCGTTCTCCGAGTCCCGAGTGTAGATCTTCTCTTTTTTTCCCTTTCCCCAAAGTAGTTCATTGTCTTAATTATGTTAATGGGAGAAAAGGCAGCCCTTATTGATGGCTCCATAAATCTGCAGCACTGATTCTAGCCATTTGGACGCCATCATCTGTACAGCTGGGCCATCACTCACCGCTCCGTTGGAGGCAGACAGCCCAATTAGTACTCACCAATTCCTGGCTCGATCTCCGGTGTCCCCCGCCCAAGAAACGGATGATTAAGTGACTTATTTGTGAAGGCAGATCGTATGAGAGAGAGAAATCTGCTTTATTGAAAAGTGTGATATCTTGCCCGGCGCGTTCAAGGCGCTGGTTTTGAAAGGCACCTGTCTGGTGTTCTGCACAAACACCATCAGAACATACCGAGATGAAAGGGGAAACAGTCACCCCACTCCCAGCCCATCCGCTCCATCTCCCCAGGTATCCTGCTTTTCCCATCTCAGACAAAGCCTCAGCGCCATTGTCAAGAGCAGAAATATAGCTGGTGGGTTGGGCTTGGCGTAGGCTGTGAGATCATATTCCCTGAGTCTGTAATTTCGGGAGGTTGTCTTGGAAAATGGATAAGTTCTCAGGTGTTGCATCTCTAGTACAGCCTTTTTTTCTTTTTCCTCCAATTTTTTTTTATTGTACATTTTCTAATCTACAGTAGAGTTGCAAGAATAGTACAGTGATCTTCTATGTATCACCTTTATTGGCCAGTTAACATTTTGCTACTTGGCATTTATTTCTTCTCCCTTCTTTCCTCTCTCCTTCTCCACTGCCTCCTTCCATTTCCCTCTCTCCCCCTCTGTGCATATCTGTGTGTATGTGTGTTTTTGATGAAGCATTTCGGAGCGTGTTGTAATGAGTATCCTCGAACAATAGCACATTTCTCTTACACAATACATTTGTCACACTTGGGAAATTTAACATTGCTGCCAAACTGTTTCATCTATGGCCCATCGCAAAAGTTCCCCAGATTGTCCCAATCCTCTTTATAGCTTTAATAAGAGCAAAAAGAGCATTGTGGGTGCTGTGACGGAGATGAGTGTGGGGCTCCGTGAAGATAGGAAGGAGGAGGTTGTTGGTTTAGCCTTGGCAGCAGGAGCTGCTGGGAAAAGCTTCATAGAGGTTACTCTTGAGCTGAGTAGCTGTGTCCTTTAGACAAGGCAGGAGAGGACAGAACAGGGAAACGGGTGAATGTGAGTGTCGGGGAAGGGGAGCTTGTAAGGGAGGGCTGGGGCTGCAGTGACGGGTCATGTGAGACCAGAGGGAGGTGCGGGGCTAGATTCAACCTTACCTCTTGTAGAGATGTTAGAAGACTGGCTGTGGTGTGGAGAGGAGTAAGGGTGGGCATGACAGGAAGTGAAGGCCAGTTAGGAAGCTGCAGCTATACTTTTCCAGAGGGTCTCTGTGCATGCCCTTTCTTTCTATTTAAAAAAAATTTATTTTTCAACTACAGTTTACATTCAGTATTTTGTATTCTCTTCAGGTGTATAGCATAGTGGTTAGCAGTCACACACTTTACAAAGTGTTCCCCTGATATTTCCAGTACCCATGACACCATAGTTATTACAATATTGTTGGCTGTATTCCTTATGCTGTACTTTCTACCCCCTGACTGTTTTGTAGCTAAAAATCTGTACTTCTTAATCCTCTCACCTTTTCACCCAGTCTCCCACCCCCGCCTCCCCTCTGGCAAACGTGTCTGTTCTCTGTATCTATGAGTCTGTTTCAACTTTGTTCATTTAGTCTGTTCTTTAGATTTCACATATAATTGATATTATCAGTAATTGCCTTTCTCTGACTAACTTATTTCACTTAGCATAATACCCTCTAAGTCATTCCATGCTGTCGCGAATGGTAAGATGTTTTATGGCTAAGTAATAACTATATCTATGTCTATATCTATATCTATATCTATATCTATATCTATATCTATATCTATATATATCATCACAGCTCTTTTATGCACTCATTTATTGATGGGTGCTTGAGTTGCTTCCATATCTTGGCTATTACAAGTAATACGTCTATGAGCATAGGACCGCATATATTCTTTCAAATTAGTGTTTTGGGTTTCTTCAGATATATTTCCAGAAGTGGAATCGCTGGGTCATAAGGCAGTTCCATTTTTAATTATGTGAGGACCCTCCCTACTGTTTTCATGGTGGCCATGCAGAGTCAAGGTGGTAGAGCCACCTTCACTTGGAGTTGTGTGTGTCAGGGCTGACCACCTCGCTGTAATCCTGCCTGCTCCCTCCCAGGCTTGCCTCCTGATCAGAGGGTCCCCTGGGCCCCGGAAGGGAGAGAGCAGGATGTGGAATGATATGGGGACAGTCTGGTGATGTGGACATTTGTGACCTTTCTTTCTAATTGACTTAGCCTCATTGAAGGGTTTTCCCAGGCTACTGAAGGCCAGAGTCCCTAACCGGCATAGCCTGTCTGGAGTAATTCTTAGGGGAGAACTTCAGTGGCCCTGAGGGGGCAGGAGAAGGAGAGATGGTGAATGTGTGGGGTTATTACGCCTCTCTGCTTTTTTAAAAAAATATATTTTTATTGAACAGAGATGAAGGGAGAGGGAGAGAGGTAGAAACATCAATGGTGAGAGAGAATCACTTATTGGCTACTTCCTACATGCTCCACACTGGGGATCCAAGCCCGCAACCCGGGCATATGCCCTGACCAGGAATCAAACCATGACCTCCTGGTTCATAGGTCAATGCTCACCCTTTGAGCCACGCCATCTGGGCTTGTCTTTCTTCTTTACTCTGCCATCAGCCACCTGTTGGGGGGAGGCTCCGGGAGAACAGCCAGCCACCTGGAAGAGCAGACGCGGAGAGCATGGCGATGGGCTGAGTGACGACCTGTCCCGCAGAAAGGCCCAGGCAGCGGTAACAGTGGCATCTGAAGGCCATTCTGAGCCAGGATGTACTTTTCCGGCTCAGATCCTTGAGATTCTCAATTTTGTCAGGTTGTAGCAGAAGGGAAATTAGGAAATCTCCTTTCATTTGATGGTTGTATTTTAAAGAATGTTTCTTCTTCCAGTACATTATAAAAGCAAAGCAGAAAGATACTCAGAAAAAGCATAAAAGTCATTCAGTTCTATCATCCAAGATAGATAGGGTCTTTTTATGATTCTTAGATGGTGTTACATGTTCAATTTTACATCTGGTTGCTTTTTTGCTTAACACAGGAACATTTTCCTCTTGACACAGTTTTTAAATGAAAGATAGAACAACATTAAAAACGATACCAGCCTCATCTCTGCAGTGGGCCGGGCTTCCCCCATTTTCCTCTGAAATCTCGGTGCTTTGCTAATCTCATGCCTGTCAGTCTGTCTCTCTCTCTCTCAGGACATCGTCTTTCATTGTATCTACATGCTTGGCAAGGAGGGGTCTTAGTGAGCTGAAGTGGAGGCAGGGCTACAGACCTGTAAGCCATGGTATTCATGATCAAGGATGTGCCCCCTGGAAAACGTTCTCATGGGAGTTAGGGACTGTGTTTCCTCATTGTGTGGTGACCCCCAACCATAAAATTATTTTCGTTGCTGCATCATAACTGTAATTTTGCTACTGTTATGAATCCTAATGTAAATATCTGATATGCAGGATGTGTTTTTATTGTTACAAATTGAACATAATTAAAGCATAGTGATGAATCACAAAAACAATATGTAATTATATATGTGTTTTCCAATGGACTTAGGCGACCCCTGTGAAAGGGTCGTTCAATCCCAAAGAGGTCACGACCCACAGGTTGAGAACCGCTGGTGTAAAGGAAGGACAGGCCTGGTCCTGTAAGGTGGGAACGTACAGGAGCTGCATGACCTTGGTCAACTTGCTTGAACTTGGACTCGTGTGGCTCCTCTGCCCTCCCTCGGAGGATGTCACGGAGGAGCCTGGAGGTCAAGGCCAGGCTTCCAGCTTCAAAACCCCGCGATTCCACACGAGGAGGAGCAACGTGAGATGCTCCAGGCCTAAAAGAGCTGTGTCATGCGGCTGCGAGGGAGGAATTGCGATACCCAGTAACTCAGTCATTTCGACATCACTGTCGAGCGATGAGAAACAGGCTCTCTCTCCTGTGCATATCAGCAGGAGTCATGAATTACCTGCTCTCCAGCCCAGTTTCGGAACACCCTTCATTTGCTTTAAGTGACCTAATGGCTGGGTTACAGGCACTTGGGTTATATGGCACCTGAGTGACCACTTGGATCCACTTTGTGTCCATGAGGAGTTTCTTTGTCCCATGCCTGTCGGAGCCGCTCAGATTTCTACTTCCCTGCAGCATGGGCAATAGCAAACCTGGGTCCCCCTATGCCGGCCCATTGACCAGAAGACTCTGAGTGCCAACCTACTTGCTTGTAACTTATGCTCGTTTCTTCTGGCCCTAGTGGCCCCTCTTCTCCGTGGCAGCTCTGTGGGCCTTTGCCTGGTACTGGCCCTGCCTCCTAGAGCCCCAGGCCAGAGGCTTCCACCTCCTACTCTGCCCGCGTCTTGTTGGGGTTTACGGGCTCCTCTTCTAACAGAGATCCCCAAATAGACACTGTCACTGATGGTGGGTCCTGGTCTACCTGGACCCCCTTTGACCACCAGCAAACCCCAATGTCCATGTTTGTGGGAACACACTGAGCATCCTCCTGGCTGTGCCTGATTGAGGAAGAACATGAGAAAGCCCTTCCAAGCTGTTTTCTTCACACCAGGTAATGAGTGAAAGGGGGCCGTGTGGTCAGAGCGGCGGCAGTGGAGAGATGGGGGGCGGGGGTGGGGGGGCATTGTCTTAGCCCAGAGGAGCCAAGAAGAAAATCACTCAGATCATCAGAGTTAGGTCGGTGTTGATTTGCCGCTGCAGCTACTTCAGTTTCTTCCGTACTGTTTCTCCTGATTCGTCATTTGTGTATAAATCGAAAAACACTGGCTCCTGGCTTGAGCCCCAGGGCCTTCTTGATGG
>NW_006287904.1:1365232-1392667 GCF_000327345.1 Myotis davidii | reverse complement strand
GGGACTCCTGTCTGACTGTGTCTCCTCCCAAATGCAGGTGGTGCTCCCCACCTTCATTCTGGAGAAGCGATCTTTGCTGGAGATGTACGCGGACTTCATGGCGCACCCGGACCTGCTGCTGGCCGTCACTGCGGGAGCCACGCCGGAGGAGAGAGTCATCTGCTTTGTGGAGTATTATCTCACCGCCTTCCACGAGGGCCGCAAGGGGGCCTTGGCCAAGAAGCCTTACAACCCTATCATCGGCGAGACATTTCACTGCTCCTGGGAGGTCCCCAGGGACAGGGTCAAGCCAAAGAGGACTGCCCCCCACTCTCCTCCCAGCCAAGAACACCTGATTGCCGAGGAGCCTGCGGAAAGCTACAAGCTACGGTTTGTGGCCGAGCAGGTATCCCATCACCCACCCATCTCCTGCTTCTACTGTGAGTGCAAGGAGAAGAGACTGTGTATCAACACTCACGTATGGACCAAAAGCAAGTTCATGGGCATGTCCGTGGGGGTCTCTATGATAGGAGAAGGTAAGCCATGTCCCATGTTGGATGCAGTTTTGTCTCTTCCACAGTGATGTTTGCATACCTGATAGATGATGATTTTGTTTGTGGACTTCCTTGTTTTTGTTTTGTTTTGGAATTGGGGGTGAGTGAGTAGGTGGGTGAGTGTGTGGGTGGGAAAGAGGGAAGGGTTTTGTTATTTTGGGACCAGATCCTGGTCATTTCCCAATGGGGCCAAGGTGATGGACTAGACGGGATGTAACTATTTGCCTAACCGGCTGCCCCCCTGGGTCTTTACATGCTATATGCATGTGTGTAGTGGCCTTACATAGGCTTTATTTTCAGCTTTGCATGAATATTAGAGTTGGCTCCAAATCCGTGAAACACATTTGTATTCATTCTCACCGGAGTTCTGGCTCACAGACAATGAGGATGACAGTGCTACCTATTCACAATCTGTTCATAAAAATTCCCCGTCAAAGCTCTGGCCTCTGAGCTGCGGGTTCTGAAGCAAGCAGCACGCAGTGTAATCGCACCCCTCCTGGGTAGAATTTCTCGTTTAGCAAATAGCTGTGAAGGAAGTCGATGTGTTGTTTGAAGAAACCTGTAATAATCCTTGTGAAATTCAAGCCTCTGTGTTAGCAGCTCTTTACCTTCTTTGAGTCTCAAATACTTTTGAGACTCAAGGATGTAGACTCACTTCCCAGAAAGAAAAAAAAAACAAACACCCAAACTCAAAACTTGGCTTTCAGTTCAGGGCGTATATGGCTCCTTGAAAGCCCTTCTGAAACCCCGTGAGATAAGAACACCTTCCATTCACTTCGCACATTGTCACTGAGCACCTACTAGAAGTCAGACCTGGTCCTCCGAGCTGTGGATACTTGCGTGAACAAAACAATCCTTAGAAAGCATCTCTGCCCTCATGAGGCTTCTGTCCTGTTCTACGAGGGAAACACAGTTATGTGCGTTGTGTTGGAAGGTAAATGTTTTGGAGAAAAAGGAAGCAGAGAGGGGAGCTGGAAGTGGTGTGGGGAAAGCAAGAGAGCGTTAGCATGGGTGGCGGCTGAGAAGGCCTCACTAGGAAGGTGACATGTAGGCCAAGACCTACAGGGGGTGATAAAGGACAAGCCAGAAGGAGAAACCAGAATTGGAGAAGGTCCGGGAGTCACAGGCGGCCCAGGAGTGTAGAAGGGGTGGTGGGCAGCAGGTGATGACCAGGGAGAGGGTGGCCGGCCGGAGGACGTTAGGGTCCCTCGAGGGCCATAGCAGGCCTGTTTCCCTGAAGCTGAGAAGATAAACTGATTCCAGGTGTTTCTGGAGGGGGAAGGGTGGAGGCCGGGTCTTTCATCTCTGGCCTCTCTTCTGATCCCAGTGACACGTTCCCCAACTCAGCCTCCTCCTTGGAACCACGGCAGGGAGCTGCCCTGGTGCAGCACCGTTCGGGTGAGGGCCACGCGGCAGGTCCCAACCGGTATGTGTCGGCCCAGGCCCGGGACCCGGCCATGCTCTGAGCAGGGAGCTCAGGTTCGAACACCCCAGGCCGCTCTTACTGGTGAAAGCAGGGAGGACAGTGCAGGAAGAAGACTGCTCAGGGCCCTGTGGGGGAGGGCGATGTTCGCACTGATTTGTACACTTGCGTCTGTAATAAGAGGTGAGAGTGGCGTGAATCTTGATGTTGACTTCTCTGGGGCTCTGTGTTTCCGTCGGTTGGCAAAGGCTTACCCAGTACCCCAAGGTCTGTACTGGTGAAGTTCTCCCCTTTGTTTCAGAACAGAACTGGGGATCTGGGAGATTCATTTCATTCTGTTTAATTTTATTACGTGTCCCCAAATTCCCACATACTATATACCATGTGAAGGAGAGACGTTCACGTGCTACAGAAGTAGTGTTGAAGCAGTTCACACCTTCAGTTTATACTGAAGCCCATGGGAGTGGGAGATGGCCTGCATCTTCTACAGATACTGCCCCCCCCTTTCTGTGACTGATTGATTGCTTTATCGATTCATTGATTGAATGACTGTTAAAATGTCATGTGGAATAACCCATCCAGCCATTAAGTTTTATTAGTATAGTAGAATAACCTTTCTTTTTGTTAGTCCTCAACTAAGGATATTTTTCCCATTGCTTTTTTTTTCCCCCCAGGGAGTGGGAGGGAGAGAATTGGAGAGAGAGAGAGAGAGAGAGGGAAGGAGGGAAAAAGAGAGAGACATGGATTGGTTGCCTCCTTCCTGCATGTTAATTAAATGTGCCAGCTTGTAACACGTGATCTTATTTTCCTGCAACAAAATACTCCGAAGCAAACGGTTCTGGATCCCGGGCTCAGCTCCTTAGCGGGCCGGGTATGGGAGACGGGTGTGTTCTTTCCCTCACTCGTCCCCTGCGTGGACCCAGCACATGCTGTGAATCTTTTGACTGAGTCTGAAGTACCATTTTACCAACCCACTCATTTTAAAATTTAGAAATCAGATGGATCCCCTTGTAATTTTGTGTGCAAATACATGGACTTATCTCTTAACTGCTTGCCTTAGGCTGAGCCGTATTTAGCTACAATAAAATGCCATTATAAGGCGCTTCATTCTGCCTTGGATTCACTTAGGTTGCAGCTCAGAGCCTGTCCCCCACCCCCATTGTCCTCAGCTCTGGCACTGCGACCCCTAATTGAGACACTGTGCAGTCACCCCATGCGCTTTGTCCACTACTCATCACACACACACACACACACACACACACACACACCCGCTGGGAGCAGAGGCCCATTCAGCTGCTCCTGCACCCCACCTGCCCCTAAAACACCAGGACAAGCGCTGAGTAAATGGCACAACCTCTTGAGTCTGTGGGAAAGGCAGTCAGTCCCGGCAAGTGCAGTGGCACCTTGGCCCCATGCTGAGTGTGGCCGCTGCCGCTGCTGCATCTCAGGTCCCCAGAATTCCCTCCCCTCTGTGACTCTGTGCTTTCCAGAAAGATGTTCTATCAGAATATTTGGGTTCCTCGGGTTAAGATCGGAAATGAAATTATTTAAAGTTTTAATGCCTGGCCTCGTGTTGATTGATAAATCCGTTTGTGGGATTTAAGACTCGCCTCCACAGGGGCAAACTGATGCTTTGGCATTTTTCAGTTTCTCCTGGCTCACACGCTAATGAAAGAGGTGCTTTCCTTGGGCTCCCATCTGTACGCCTGGTGTTAATATGGTCTTTTATTCCTGCTAGGGGCAGGTATTCTTTTTAATGCCAACCTAAAAATATGAGTTCGCGTTGAGCAGGCATCCTTGCAGGTTATTTAATAAGTGAGCGCACATTCATGGGTTTCAGCACAGAGCCCAAGGAATGTGGTCTCGCTAATGCCTTCCGAGCAGCTTGGCTCAGGGGCTCACTGGTGTCAGGGGACTTGAGGGAAGTGCCACTTGGTTTGGGAGAGGTTTTTCTAAAGATGAGCGCCAGGAGGGTGCCTCCCACCACTCCCCGCGCCCCCCCACCCCCGGCACCCCGCATGCATCCCCCTCTTTATTCCCCAGTGGAAATCCCACTGTTAGGAATTCGCCCATTGAGAGCTGCTTTAGAGAGGGAGGCGGGCTTAGGATGTAAACCCCGCAGGATCCCGGTGGTGTGTCAGGCTGTGTGCTTAGAGCTGAGCTTGAGAATCACCTTCCCCTCCTTAACCACAGCCCAGGGAGGCACAGGGACGGCTTCCCTGGGGCACAGAGGAAACTGGGGTACAGAGAAGTTAAGGTCTTGCCCTCAGGATAATGGCAGAACTCTTTAACATGCTTTTTTGAAGTTTAAAACATAAGGTCTGGCCCCTCCTGGCCTGGCCAGCCTCCACGCTGTACACACCATCTCCCTTTGTGCTCACAGGCCCTTGTCCCAGCCCCTTCACGCTCACCGCCTGGCCTTGGCACGGGTTCTTCCCGCTGCCTGGAATCCTCCCCCCTCTTCGCCTACTCAGCTCTTACCCAGCTCACCTGTCCTTCCCTTGGGGACACCTCCCTTCCAGGTCACTTCCCAGGGGAGGCCTCCATGGCCCGGCACCTCTCCCTCCCACCTTCATCACAGTTACAGTTTAGGGTTTGCTTGGTGACTGGTCAGTGCCCACCTTCTGGTCTGTCCTTGAGGACAGACAGGGGTCTGCGTTATTCACTGTTGTATTCTCGGTGCCTGGCCCACAGTGGGGCGCACAGGACATAAAAATGCCTGCAGATGAGCAGCCAGCCTTGGCAGAGGGGGGAGACCAGTGCCTTTGGCAGGCAGCTGCTTGGTCTCTCCCGTGCCTCCCGATCCCCAGCTGCCCCTCTCGTGTCTGTGTGCCTGACCGACTCCTCCTCTCCTCTCTCCCTGGAGGTGTGCTGCGGCTCCTGGAGCACGGGGAGGAGTACGTGTTCACCCTGCCTAGTGCCTACGCCCGCTCCATCCTCACCATCCCCTGGGTGGAGCTCGGAGGAAAAGTCAGCATCAACTGTGCCAAGACCGGGTACTCGGCCACTGTGATATTCCACACGAAGCCTTTCTATGGAGGGAAAGTCCACAGGTAGGCGGCGCGGGAGGCTCCATCTCCGTCTTATCACGAGGCCCCGGGGTCCATTTCTCCACCAGAAATTGGGTTCCCGCCATGGGGTGCTTTGAAAGTCAAGATAAAGTTAACCTTTTTTTCAAAGAGGTGTTGCTTTGTTTCCCCCTCCCATGGCAGGGTTTTTTTGTTTTTTGAAACCCTTCTCATGTAAACTTAACGGTGAAATCATTTGGGGATGTATTAGCAAACACCGGAGAAAAATGACACTTCCCTTTGTTACAGTAAACTCACCCTCCTGATGCCGCAGCCTGTTTCTCTGATCTGAAGCAGTTTGATCTGTGAAACCAGACTCTGCCCGGGAGCACCCCATTCATGTTAAATTGGCTTCTTCTTTAAGTCTCCCGAACCCCGTATCCTCTGAGATCTTTGCTTTAGGAGCTGGGGAAGCCCAAGCCTAAGAAATGGAAGGCAAGGTTTGCTGTTTGCAGAAGCACAGTGTTTTTATTGCTCCAGTTATAAAAGTCCCTCCTTCAGAGCAGATCCGTATACAAACAGGCTCCCGTCCTTGCCCTTTTTGGGGGAAAGTGTTCTGTGTGAAGTCACAGTGTCTGTCGCGGGGGAAGTGGGCGCCCTCAGTGGCCATTTTGGAGCCAGACGCAGGGGCTAACAGGGTGACCACGTGCTCTGCTCCCCAGCTCCACCTCCTATAGGGTTGGCAGCTTGAAATCAGCGGTGGTGGGGCCCCACGGAAATTGGCCAACGTAACAGATCCGTTGTTTTCCCTCCTAGATAGCCATTGCTAAACCTTTACCAGCACACCCCTAATGCCTTTCCCCTGTGCGTGGCCTGGACGTCTCCTGATGCGGCCACCTGGGAACCTTGGCCATGTTCAGGCTCAGGCAGGGAGCTTCCAAGCCTGGGTTCGAAAGCTCAAATTCAACCTGAGTTGGGCTGTTAGGAAGAGAGGAGCTGGCCTCCTACGCTTGGCTGCCTGGAGCAGGACTCCCCATTTCTCGCGTGTTCCTCTGACTGTGCAGCAAGTTCCCAGGTAGAGAGGGAGCTGGGATCTGCTTTCACCCAGAGCTGGAACCCGGAGCCCTCTCAGGCCAGGCAGGTGAAGCGAGAGGTCACAGACCTGCACACGGTGCTTTTAGAGCCCGCGCAAGGTTGCTGTGAGCAGGAGAAGGTATCCGTGCAAGGCCCAGCACGAGGATAATGTTGCTCAGCTTTCGTTAGATTAGCCTGTTAACTGATCTGTAGACTTGATTCATCTCTCACCAGTTTTTCTATCAATGCCTTCGTTTTGTGTTCAGGGACATTAGATCCCATTTTATAAGCTAGACTTTGAGCAGAACACTAAAAAAACGATTCCTCTCCATGCCACCCCATTAAAAAAGAATCTCCCAATATGAGTCCTCCTTTTCCAGTCTCTGTTTTTTTATAACGTCGCAAAGCGTGTTCCTCTGATTCCTTCCTTCATTCAGGGTCACGGCAGAAGTGAAGCACAACCCAACCAACACCATTGTTTGTAAAGTCCACGGGGAATGGAACGGCACCTTAGAGTTCACCTACAACAACGGAGAAACCAAAGTCGTGGACACGACCACGTTGCCAGTGTGCCCGAAGAAGATCAGACCGCTGGAGAAGCAGGGGCCCATGGAGTCCAGGTGGGCATCAGGCTGTTTCTCTCCAGCTGTTTCCCTCCACGCTCGACCCAGGGGACAGAGAGGAAGCCTTAGAAAGCTCAGCTAATGGAACGGGCCGGGAATCCTGCTCTGACTTGAGATATTTGGATTTCCCACTGTGTGTTATTGAGCAATAGAGCCTTTGAATCTTTCAGTAGGGGGTGGAGGGTGTAGAGTGTCTGCCGCAGACTTTTAATGCCTGCTCCCAAAGAGTTTGTCAACTCAGCTGGCCTGTTGCTTCATTACAAAGTTAAACACAGGGAGCTGCTAGTAATCAAAGAACCGTGCAGTGAAGCTACGAGGCACTTTTTTCTTTCTTACCAGATTAGCAACATAATTTTTAAAAATTCAGTGCTGACAAGGGTGTGATCAAATTGACATTCGAGGCCTTGTGCTTATAGTAGGAATGTGTGAGGTTTGGCTGCATGGATCATTCATTCAGTTTAATCAGTGTTGTATTTCTGGGAATCTATTCTAAGGGACAGTTCTTAGATTCAGAAAAAGTTTCAAGCATAAAATTAAATATATATTTTTGGGGCGACCAGGCCTGCAGGGGAGGGCAGTTGGGGGCGACCAGGCCAGCCAGGGAGAGCAGTTGGGGGTGACCGGGCTGGCAGGAGAGCAGTTAGGTGTCAATCACGTTTGGCAGGCAGAAGCAGTTAGGGGCAATCAGGCAGGCAGGCAGGTGAGTGGTTGGGCACCAGCAGTCCTGGATTGTGAGAGGAATGTCCAACTGCCCACTGGGATCGGGCCTAAACAGTCAGTCGGATATCCCTCAAGGGGTCCCAGATTGGAGAGCGTGCAGGCTGGGCTAAGGGACACACACACCCCCTCCCCCGCCCGAATTTCATGCACCAGGTCTCTAGTATAATATATCTATTTAAAAACCTAAACAAAAGAAAAAGCAACCACCTGCCTGTTTAGCAGGAGGAAACGGCTAAGTAAGAGTATCTGACCAGTTCGCATGTCTGCGCTACGGCATGAATATGCTGCGACCCCTTTGAGTGGTGTGTATGCAGGCACACAGGCAGACTGCCTGGAATATGCCCATTTGATTTTTCAACCAGGTCAGCAAATGGTGGCCCGGGGCCAAATGTAGCCTGTAGCTAATATCTGTAAAATTTTATGGGAACATAGCCATGTTTATTGGTTATGGCTGCTTTCCTGCTACAATGGCAGTTAAGTAGTTGGGACTGAGACCATATGGCCTGCCAAGCCAAGATGTTTACTGTCTGGCCCTTTACAGAAAATATTTGCCTTATCTAAAAGCATATGCTGCTCTTTAGAAATACGAGGTAGAATTAAAATGAAATAACAGATGATTCGGTGAAAGGTTTGCCTTTACCTGAAGTTTGTAACCAATGGAAAGTGTGAATTCTGTAAAATTGAGGCAGATGCAACAGTGCGTACAAACCATACGTTGTAACTAAGTTTAATACAACCAGGGCCTCGGTACCTCTGGAACCTCTGCTTTGTTGTAGGATTAGCATGCACTTTCCCGTTCTTCTGTTTGGGGGCCGTGTAACCTTCTCTGTGTCCAAATGGAGGGCATGAACTCCCACCCGTTGGCTTTTTCAGCTCAGCCTACCGGGCACTAGTCGCAGGACAAGGGACAGACTGCGGGCGGGAAGAAAGCTCCCCCCTTGCCCCGGCTGGAGCCTTTCCAGGGTCAGGAACCTTGCGGTTACTACCATGGCATGTCTGTTGCTGGTTTGGCAGTTGAGAACAGAAATCAGCCCTTGTGTTGTTGTTCTAGGGATATGGAGTAGCTTAGCTACTCCTCATCAAGTCCCTTTGCTGCCTCTCTTAGCCAGGGGAACTCAGAATTTAGCCTGGAGTGGGGGTGGGGTCTGGTATGGGAGTGGGACAGAGGGGTGCCACGTCTTTTTGGCTTACGTATGCAGACTTTACTGAAACATGGAGCTGAAGGGCAGGGAAACCAAGTCCAGCCCATCTTGTGTTCCCTAGGAAACAGCCCTGGAAAGTGGTAGAGTATCTGGTCCAGGGGTTCCCTTGCTGTTCAGAACACCTGCGCCTACTACGCAGCAGGTCTGCCAGGCCTTTCCTGCATGGCTGGGTGGGGGCAGTGGTTAGACCAGTTCTCCCAGCCCTCACAGTGATGCTGGCCTCTGCGAGCCCCCTTGGAGGGGAGGGAACCACTAGCCATCAGGGAAGAGTGAAGATACTTGCATTTGTCTGCCCACACCCATGCATTTGTTCAGGATGCCGAGTTTGGTCTGAGCAGACGTCCTGCCTTGCCCAGAGCCCCCAGGGCCCTGTGATGCCAGCCACAATCCTGCCTCAGCCACTCGCCGGCCTTTGCCATGAGGCTTTCCTGGACTTTCTGCTTTTCTCACTGACCTGCTCCCACTCTCCCCACCTAAAGGCTCACCTTTCTGCCCTTTCTTTTTAAGTTCAGAGACTTCCCCAGATGAGCCCCCAACTTCTCCCCACCTGTCCCCATCCTAGTAGCGCTATTAGTTGGGTCCCCATGTCTGGCCAGAGCTTTGTCTGGGGCCAGTTCTTGTCCTACTACCCCTCTCTAGTCCTTGGGCGTCTCTGCCTTCTAAACTCGGGGCCACTGTCTTATGAGGCTTTTCATGGGAGGTCCTGCTCTTGAGAGCACCCCCCTACCAGATGTCCTTATGCCCAGCCCTTCCCCTGGCACCAGATGTGTCAAGGGTGTGGGTGATGAAAAAGACAGTGATATGACCCAGCCCCGCCTCACCCTGATGTGGCTAAGTGAGGAAGTGCATGGGTGATGGTGCCCTGCTCTCCCTCAGTTCCTGTCCTCACCCCTTGGAAGAGTGTATGAATGAGGGGTGGTCCTGGGAAATCCGAGAAAAACTGCACAAGATAGCCAATCTAGGCCACCTTTACAATGAATGAGTGGGGCTGAGAATTAACTTCCTGTTTAGAGGTGGGTGAGATGACAGAGCTTGCAGCAAAATCAACTCCTCCTTCCCTCCCCCTTCTAACTCCTAATACCGGGTTTCCCTGTGGGAAACCAGCCATTGTCCATATATATCAGCTTGCTGACCTTGGTCAAGTCATTATGTGAACCTATTTCTCCTCCCCTTTAAAATGTGGATGCTAATACAGCATCTATGTCATTGGGTTACTGTGATGATTAGTTTATATGTAAATATGAGTAAATACAGTGAACACCATCTAAGCGTCTGCTTTATTGTTGTAGCAGCAGCATGGCCGGGTAGCCCTGGGTTCAGATCCTTGGTTCTAGCAGTCTTTGAGGCACCTGCAATGAGCTACCTCTACGGATGGCCTGCCCAGATGTCCTCTTCCCAGCTCTGGCCCCTCCTTACGGAGGATGACCCTCCTTGAGCCTGCTGTCCCTGCCTGACCACTTCCTCTCCTCTGTCACTCCCAGGAACCTCTGGCGGGAGGTGACCCGCTACCTGCGGCTGGGGGACATCGATGCCGCCACTGAGCAGAAGCGGCGCCTGGAGGACAAGCAGCGGATGGAGGAGCGGAAGCGAGAGAACCTCCGCACCCCATGGCAGCCCAAGTACTTTATCCAGGAGGTAACTTCACCACCTGTTTGGGTGCTTGTCCTGAGGGGCAGATGGATTTGTTTGGCTAATGCAGTGGTTTGGATAGACAGACAGATGTGGCAGAGAGGTCCTGGGAAGATGTGGGGTAGCTTGGCTCCAGCTTGGGGTGAGGGCGTCCTCTGGGCAGAACCGAGCACCCTGTCCCTCTGGCAGCCTCCATCAGAAAAGCCCACCGGCCTGCCAGGGAGGGCGAGGCATGGGATGGCAGACCTGGATGCTGTCCTAGTCATACAAACAGGCCCCTGCTACTTCATCATTAGCTGCAGTGAAGCGCCCTGCTGCCCGCTCCACACCGGGTGAGCTGGGACCTTCATGACTGAGAACTGCTTTCAGAGCTCTGCCTCCTGTGGGCCAAATGGGACAGACATGCTGGACAGGCCGGCCTGAGTCCTGTGCCCGAATGCTGCTGCTGCCACCCAGGAAAGTGACATGTGAAGGCAGAAATAAATCCTTACAAATGCCCACCCCTGGGCAATGGGCAAGGCACTGTGTGCTCAGTGGAGGCTCTTATGCTCTTGAAATGGTTTGTGGAGCAACTGGGAAGCATTCGAACAGAAGTGGGAGTAACGGGAGCGAGTCAGAGGCCAGTACAAGGCAGGCCCTCAGGAGCCGGCAGCATCCACGAGAAACAGGCTGGGAGGACTGGGGCAGGCCTGAGTCTGTATCTAAAGAGGGTTGATGCCACTTACCTCCAGGTGATCACAAACTGTTCAATTCTTCAAAAGTTCTCACATGGTATGAAGGAATTTTTAAAAATGTAAACACTGAGAACCAACTGAAACCTGAACGGGCTTTCTTTGGCTCAGGTGCTGGTAGGTCTGACCTGCGACAAGGAAGGATTACTGTGTAGGTAGAAGGCCTTGGGTGAGTTAGTAACCGTGAGGCAGACTCCAGGTCAGGAGCAGAAAGTGCCCCTGTGCCCCCGGAGGCAGGCCTGTTAGAGACTGCCTTTATGAGACTCTGAGTGGGAATCCTGTCTGGAAACCTTGCCCAGGTGAGATGAACCTGTATTGTTAGGGTTCCCCAGAGAAACAGAATAGAACCAATAGGAGACATAACTGCATGCAGACTTATTATAAGGAACTGGCTCATGGATTATGGAGGCTGAAAATCCCCAGGATCTGCCATTTGCAAGCTGGAGACCCCAGGGAAGCTGATGGTGTAATTTAGTTCAAGTCTGAAGGCCGAGGACAGGAGCCGATAGTATAAAATCCCTGTCTGGGCAGATGAGATGTCCCAACTCAAGGAGGCAGAAAACAAGGCAGATTCCTCCTTCTCCCACTTATTTACTTTTTAGGTTAACGGGTTGGATGATGCTCACCCACAATGGGGAAGGCAATCTCCTTTGCTGAGCTCACTAATCAAATGCTAATCTCATCCAAAAACACAGACACCCGAAATTGTGTAATCTGGCCACGCATGGCCAGCCAAGTTGACATAATTAACCATCACACAATCCTTTAAGGATCCTTCTGTGAGGTGAATCTGTGCTCTCGGAGACTAGCTTGTCTGGCTTCTGTGGAAAGATGCACACTCAAAAACAAAATGACAAAAGAAAACATACTGTTCCCTGCTGAGTTTAATAAAAGCCCCCGTGTTTGTAACAGAAGGCTTGAGGATATGTGAAGAATAAAAGTCACCCCAAAACCAGAATTGTTATCATTCAGTATATGCCCTTCAAGCCTAGCACCAGGCTGAGTGCACCATCTTGATTCTGGCCATTTCTCACTGGTGTTGGATTGGTGGTACTTCTAATGCGCGCTGATTTGTGACTGTCCTGCTGGTGAGAGCTTTTGTTGGACATTCCCCTCCAGGCTGATGGGCTGTAAATCACTGGTTTGGGCAGATTCCTCACATGCAGGTCTCCGCTTTTCTCTTTTGTCTGTTCATCCAACATGTACCCACCCCCACCCTGTCCTGCTGTTTAAAAAGCGCTCCTCCCTCTCAATCTTCCTTGATATAAACCAACAAAGCCCCCCTCTTTTGTTATTTATTGCGGGATTTCCTCCTAAAATGCTAGCATGCGAAGATCATATGGGCTTTAAGAGCTGAGGAGGGGTAGTGAGACCACCAGCCTGGCACAGCTGAGATGCCAGGGACAAGGCGGACGCACATATTGGTGGTGGTCCCGACAGATGCTAACAGTGCTTTGCATGATACTAAGCTTCCAACCTACAGAGCCTGGACTCTTGTTCCTCCCCTTTGCCTGCTGAGAGGTCTCCGTGTAACATCTCCTACCTTCTCTTACAGGGTGATGGCTGGGTCTACTTCAATCCCCTGTGGAAGGCACACTGACCGGGTGGAGGTGCAGAGCCTTCAGGAAGAGCCCCGTTTTTGTAGGAATTAAAGTGGTACAGTATCAAGGTTCTGTTGGTATTCACTGAGACCGCTTGATATCATTCAAGAAATGGTACCTGAAAAATTCTATACTGTGAAAAATGTACTCCAAACTCTGCTATAGGATTAAGTTTATTCAAGAGCCATTTGGGGCATGTGTGTGTACAGTTGTGAGCTCTTGGCATACTATATGTTCACACACATGCCATTCATTGTATACATGTCTGATTATTACACATGTAAATACTGCACTTACCAAGAGTTAAGTGGGTAATTATGGGCTTTTTATCAATGATTGGCCTTTTCTATTTTTCACTCTGCCAAAAATGTTTTGCACTTACAAAAGTATTCTCACATAGTCAACACCTGTCAAAAAAAGGGGGGGGGGGGATTGGCATGGCCCAACTGATATCCATCTGGTAGAAAATGGCTCATTCCTGTCATTTCAAAATTATTGTGATTCCCACCTCTCACCCCATTTGGCATTTCACCTGTCCATACTGCAGAAAGATAAACGGCTATTTTCTGCTGAATGGGAGTGGGCAGAAAGCTATTCCTGGTTTATGCCAGAGCCTCTTAGGGTGGAGCACCACTGGGAGAACTCCAGGCCCACCTTGGAATTTGCCTCCCATCTACTTGCCCCAGAAACTGACAGTTTCTCCTGCTCAAAGCACTAGTCATAACATTTTTTTAGAAGCTGCTGCTTTTACAGTAGAAAACAAGTCATATGGAGACTTCACTACTTTTATGATGAAAAAAGGGCTTTAGAAGTTAAATATACGCATGCATATAATAAACATGCACAACCACAACCTCAATCTTGTATTTAGTTTGGGGGGGAAAGGATTTCCTGTGGATTTTTTTTTTAGTGCACCTCTATTATTTGACCCAAACTCTGCAGCAAAACCACTGTGATTCAGTTGAATTTCAGTCCTCAGCCTTTACAAATGAGGTCAAGACACAATTAGAATATAAAGGAAGAAAAAATATAACATTTGATTTTTGCTTACTGCTTATTTTATTTTTTACTGTACCACTCTGAAGAATATTTATAAAATCCAGTAGCATGAATGCTTCTCTGTAGTAATACTAATTTGTGCCTTTTGTCTGCTTCCTTAAGACCAATTGTTCACACTTTGTAGATATTAGACAAATATATTTCGATTAAATACTATACCTGTGTGTCTTTTATTTTTAGGGATTCAAAAGTTCTGTTGGAATTGATGGCTCTAAATGAGCTCAAATTTTGTTAATTTGATGTGAACAGCATTCATATTTACATCAAAACAGTATTTCAAACATGAGAAATCTACCAAACATTATGGATATTCCATGACAAATTTGTAAGAACATTTAAGTCATATCTAGTGAATGTTTTATTTTGTGGAAAGTTACTACCAGGCAAAGTAGTAATGTAGGCATATTTAGGTGTATAGTCTTAAAATACCTGGGAGAATAAAGCATTTGGAACTATTTTATTTCTGAGAGGAAAAGCAGAATAAATGCAATTTTTAGTCTTCTCATTGAGGATTTTTTTTTCTCAAAAGTAATTACTGTGGTGTTTTTAGATTTTCCAGCCTTACTTCAAAGTATAAACTATTTGGTAAGTACAATATAGAGAAGGTTCACTTTTTGGAGGTGGGCTCATTGCCTTTTACAAAATTGTGAAATGTACCCACCTTTTTGACCCCCGTTACCACCACCACCACCACTATCCTGACTTCTGGAGTAAATCTGAGTCCGTTTCAGTTTTTTAAGAATATATACCCAGATGTGGAAGTGCTGTATCATATGAAAATTCCATGTTTAATTTTTTGAGGACCCACCATACTGTTTTCCAGTGACTACACTATATTTTGCATCCCACCAGCAATGCACATGGTTTGAATTTCTCTATATTTTCCCAAACATTTTTCTGCTTTTTTGTTAATAATAATCTTCTCAATGGGTGTAGAGCACTATCTTAACTGTGGTTTTGATTTGCATTTCCCTAATGATTAGTTATGGTGAGCATCTCATGTAATGTATTGGCCATTTGTGTATCTTTAGATGAATTGTCTAACTTCTTTGCTCATTTTCTAATTGGGTTGTTTTATGTGTTGAGTTGTAAGAGTTCAATCTTTTATTGTTTTATAAATATTTTCTCCATTCTTTGGGTTGCCCTTTCACTGTTGGTAGTATGCTTTAATGGACAAAATTTTGTTCAAGTCCAATTTCTCTATTTTTTCTTTTGTAGCTTGTGCTTCTGTTGTGATAGCCAAGAAATCTAATTTTATGGAGCTTCTCTCCTATGTTTTCTTCCAAGAGTTTTAGCTCTTACGTTTAGGTTTTTGATCCATTAAAGTTAACTTTTCTATACTAAGTAAGGTAAGAGTTCAACTTTGCACATGGTTATTCTGATTTCTTAGGACCACTTGAAGAAAAACTTTCCTTTCCCCATTGAACACCTATATCAAATATTATTAGACCACCTATGCAAGGATTTCTTCCCAAGCTCTCTATTCTATTCCATTGCCTGTGTATATAGCATCTAGGTTTGTGTAAGTACACTATACGATTGCTCAATGAAATCGCCCAATGCATTTCGCAGAACATTTCCTTATTAAGTGTTGAGTGAAAATAGTTATTTTCTTTCTGGTTAACAGAGAGATTACATAAACATGCTAACGTTATAACAACCCATTTAAAATTAATACCAACACTCAATCGCATATAAAATGTTTTATAGTTCTACCTCTGTTGACATTACAAATTATATTTTTACATATTGTGTACCCATTAACAGACTTTTATTTTTCTTTGAAATCCTGTAGAAGAAAAAATGTTATGGCTTTGAGTTTGTCTAATGCCTTTCATTTCAACTTGAAAGATTTCATTTCTTGCAGGGCAAATGTAATGGTAATGAAATCAGCTTCTACTTACTTGGGAATTGCTTAATTTCTGGTCATCTTTGAAAGACTATGTTGACAGGTATAGAATTCTTGATCCCAAAAACTTTAATATAATTGAGCTGAGTGTCTTATGGGAGCTCCCTTTTACGTAATTGCTTTTTCTCCTCACTACTTTTGAGATTCTCTCTTTGCCTTTAATCTTTGGTACTTCAATTAGGATGGGTTTTGATGTGCACCTCGTTGGGTTCATTTTCCTTGGAACTGTTTGCTTCCTGGACTTGTATGGTCTATTTCCTTCACCAGGTTAGGGATGTTTTCCATCATTTCTTCTCATTTTGGCAACTATGATACAAATGTTGGTATGCTTGATGATGTACCAGAGGTCCCTTAAATTCTCATCACTTAAAAAAATTTTGCTGTCCTGATTTGGTGTTTCCTACCATGTCTTCGGCATTGCTGATTTAATCCTCTGCTGTAGTCTTCATTTCCCACAGGTCCTTTTTCATGGTTCTCTTTGTTGAGGTTCTTGGTGAGTTCATCTATTCTTTCCTGAAGTTCATTGAGCATCCTTATAACCCGTACTTTGAACTCTGTATCTGGCACACTGCTTTTATTTAGTTCCTTTTTCTGGAGTTTTGTCCTTTTTTTTTCATTTGGGACGTGTTCGTGTCTTTATTTTGGCTGACTCCATGTTTGATTCTATATATTAAGTAGATCTGCTACCTTTCCCAGTCTCAGTAGAGTGGCCTTATGTAGAAGGTGTCCTATCACCTAAGCCAGGTGTCTCTTGTTTGCTGTTGGCATGTCAGTGGGTGGGGTTGATCCTCAGGTGCACTGGCTATGAGGACCGGCCCTGGCTATAGCATATGAACTGTTGTGTAAGGGATGACGCCATGTAGCAGGAGCTTTAATGGGGCTGAGTTCTCCCTTCGGGTGTGTCATTTGTAGCGTTGGTTGGTGGTGCTCTAGTGTGGTCTCCTATAGGCCACTGGGTGTTTTGGGAACTTTACTCTGGAAAAAGGCTCAGGCCACATAAGTAAGTCATGGTCTCAGGTAATCACCAGAGTGGAACAAAATGGTGTTAATGGCTGTCTTTAAATGTCTTTATTTTTCCAGATTTTCCTCTGACTTCTCAGAACCTTAGATATTCTCTTCTTCCTCTACCCTCATTTCTTGCTAAAGCATCTCCAGGTCCATAGTCTCTCTGCAACTTTTCCAAGCCTGAGATCTGAGCCAAGTTAAGTGAAACAGAGATCAGGTCTTCAGGCAGCCCTAGACACATTAGAATGCTACAAGTAAGTGCTCTGCTCCGTTATTTGAGAGAGGTCACTTGGAGATAGGTGGCTGCTTTCTCCCAACCATGCTACACTGTGGAGGGAGTGGGGCAAAAATGAATATACTTTACACCCTGACAATTCCTATTATTTTTGAATGACTTTTTCTTCAGTGGGCATTTGTTCAGTTGCTATAGACCACTGATTTTTTTCTAGAACCTTTATAACACAAGCACAGTGGAAAAATCAAATCACTGCAATAATTTTCCTTATTAACCAAAATCCAACTCGAATAAGAATCAGGTCATCCCTGAGGAGCGAGGGCTCCCAGCACCACATGTGGCTCCCCAACCTGGGGCATCAGTGCTGGGAAGAGGAGGGAAGAGGAGTCTCCATAACATCTGGCTGTGAAAACATGTGGCGATTGTATCCAAGCGAGACAGAGTCCTGCTAGAGTCTCAATCAAGGGGCCAGAAAACAGTCTTGCTTGCTCACTAGCACTGGGGGCAGCACCTATATTGGCACCAAGGACATACACAAAAGCACTGAGTTGGCTAGCTACAGCGTTGAGAGTTGGAAATGCTGGCAGGTATCACTGTTCTTTTGTTGAACCCTTCCCCCATTCAACCAGCAGTCACAGGCACCAAATCTCTGCTCTCCATTAACCTGGCTAACACTGTACACCCCACTCTGGTAATTCCCTGAGGCCCTTTCCTACTTGCGCGCCTGGTCCAAGCCACCTTTCCATCCACATAAGCCACCTGCTTAGGTTCATGCTTGTGGACTTTCCTAAAATCTCTCAAAGGTCTACCAACCCCAGACAAGCACAGCTGGCCTTGCATGTCCTGTACCTCTTGCCAAGCACAAGTGACAACCAGTCTCAACTAGCAGTGAAACAACAAGCTATCCCCAAGTCTGGCATAAGCAATGACAAGTCTTGGCCTGGAACTGCGGTTAGCTTCAAGAGGCCCCAAGCCCAACACAAGCAGCAATGAACCACAGATTGTGAGGTGACCATACATCCTCATTTGCCTAAGACATGTGCCTGTATTCCCAGGGTAAATATTAAAAGGCCACTGAACAAAGTTGTGGAACTACATTACCTGACTTCAAGACAATGTGGTACTGGCGTGAGGACACACGAATGAAATAGAGACTTCAAAAGAAGATCAACACAGTTTGTTTTCTATAGTGGTACCAATTAAATGGGAGAAATGTCTTTTCAATAAATAGTTTAAATAAAATAATAAAACTCACCCTGATCAGGTGTCTCAATTGGTTGGAGCGTCCTCCCTTACACTCAAAGGTTGTGGTGTTAATTCCTAGTGAGGGCACATACCTAGGTAGCAGGTTCAAACCTGTCAGAGCACATACAACAGGCAACCAATCAATGTTTCTCTCTCTAAAATCAAACATATCCTCAGATGAGGAATAAAATAAAACCCATTTCAATTAATATATTAAAAGGCCTAGAAATCATTCCCATATAGTCCAAAGATATGAAATGGTAAGTCTCCCACTGACATAGGTCTCTATTTTTTATATTCCTATAAACCTTAAAGTTGAGGAGGGAGAAGACAAAAATGTACTCAGTAACATAAACTCATTGGATGCATTTAATACCGGATTAGCGATACCGGGTAAGTGAGTCAATAGAATATACAGAATGGAGAGGGATACAGCCAACAGAGGTCTAATTATGCTTCATCAGGTCTTAGAGGAGAGCAAAGAGAGAATGGGGCAGAAGTAATATTTAAAGAGATGGATGAGAATTTTTAAAAAATCCCAAATGAAACAAATCCAAAGTCGGATACCTTAAAAGGATAAAAAAGAAACATCACGAAAACATCTTAAGAATGCTAGTTGAACACTATTACTAATCAGAGAAAAGAGGCTTTAACAAAAAGCACTACTGAAAATAAAGTCTGATATTTCTCCCAAAAGTTCAAATGTACATATACCTGATATGGGTTCAAAACATAAAAAATTGAGAGTTCAAGAAAGAATAGGCAAATCTACATGATTACAATACATCCTTTTAAACAAGTAACAGAACAAGCTTCAGGGATGTGGACACACAGAGGATCACAGCAAATTTTAACCATTTTCAAAGGATTAAAATCAGTGTCTGACTACAATGTACTTAAGGTAGACATTAATAAAGGAATAACTAGAAAACCACCATATTTGAAAATCAAACGTGAGCTCATGGTTCAAATAAGAAAGTACAATGAAATTAAAATAGGCATTAACTAAATGATGGTTTACAACAAAATTTGTTAGAATGGAACTTAAATCTTTTAGTGAATGTATGACTTTAAATTCAGGTATTAGGAAAGAAGAAATCAACACATTTAAGTAAAAAGAACACTTCTCCTTTAAGGAAATAAAAAGAAATTAACACAAATTGATAAATCATACTATAGAAAATGTCAACGAAACCATAAACTGTATTTTGAAAGAAAAACTAACAAAATTGATAAAAACTGAAGGAAAATGAGCAAGGTAATGAGAAGAAACAAAAACGGATGCAAGAAGAAAAATAGAAAACCAAGTTTAGGAATGAAGAGGACATCAAATGTGAAATATCCAGACATTAAAATAATCATTAAGTGATATTAGCAGTAATTTTAAATTAATCTATTTGAAAATTTAGATGGTCAAATTCCTTAAACACTTACCAAAACTGACATAAGAAAAAACCAAAACTATCTGTCTCTAAAAATAATTGAATATATTATTAAAAACATTTGCACAAAGAAAAATAAGGCACAAATGGTTTACACCAGCAAATTCTATCAAGCACTGATCATTAATCCAGGAATGCAAATTTAGTTTATACTGTGAACAAAAAGTCTCTAATTCATTATGTTAACAGAATACAGGAGAAAAACCAAAATCATCTAAATAAATTTTAAAAATTACTTGATAAAGCTTTTTCATGATAAAAACTTATTGGCAACTGTGAAAAATATGTTCTCAATCTAATCAAAGATATCCACAGAAAAATCTACATTAAAACACACTTAAAGGTGAAATACCAAAAATTTCCCATGTGAGAGAAGAAAACAAGGATGTTACCTTTTCTACATAGTACTATACTGGATGTCCTAACCAGTGCAGCAAAGGCAAGAAAATTAAACATATAACCATTAGAAATTAAACTGCAATTATTCCCCAATTAGGATGGCATTAATAAAAATATGAATATATTAGAATGAGTTTAACAAATTATTGAACACAACCTCAACATATAAAACTAAACTTTCTATATACTGACAACTGGAAAATAAAATTTTATAAGGCAGTATTTATCACAAGTAACATATACCTTGTAATAAAACATGAAAGTGTGCATGACCCATTTAATAGCTATAAAACAGAAATTAAAGATGATCTAGACCTCTATAAATCAAAGAATATACCATGTTCATAGAAGACAGTATTTTAAAAGTGCTAATTTTCCCAGGATAGTTTCAATGCCAATCAAAAGCCTGAAAAGCTTTCTTTTTCTTGTTACTGACAACTTTGGTTTTTTTCATATAAGTTTTAGAACCAAGGGCCATAAACAACCAAGATTTTAAAGAACATAATGGGGAGGGGAGAGGGACTTGCTTTTCCGTATCTTAATTATATCTTCAATTTATGTTAAGTCAACACACAGTATGGAATACAACAGAGTCAAGAATACACTCATATTGATACCTGGTTTACTGCAGGAGTACTGCACAGCTGTAGGAAAAGGATGGTCTTTTCAATAAATGGTGCAGGGACAATTAGGTATACACATGCAAACCAAACAAAATCTTAAACAAAAAATTCACACTGCACTCAACAAATGAATTTCTAGGCTAAGTATAAAAGATAGCCGAAACCGGTTTGGCTCAGTGGATGGAGCGTCGGCCTGCGGACTGAAAGGTCCCAGGTTCGATTCCGGTCAAGGGCATGTACCTGGGTTGCGGGCACATCCCCAGTGGGAGATGTGCAGGAGGCAGCTGATCGATGTTTCTCTCTCATCGATGTTTCTAGCTCTCTATCTCTCTCCCTTCCTCTCTGTAAAAATTCAATAAAATATATATATATAAAAAAAAAAGTTTTAAAAAGATAAAAACAAATCTGGAAAAGAATACAAGAGACTATCTTCATATCTCAACTTAGGAAAAGAGCTTTTAAATGGGGGATAGGAATCTGTTGGCACACAAGATTGAATAAGACATTCAAGTAACGAAGAATTCCTAGGCATATTCTAAGAAACGACTCGTACTAATATAAAAAAAATCAACAGAAAATGGACTAGAACTGCCGAAACCGGTTTGGCTCAGTGGATAGAGCGTCGGCCTGTGGACTGAAAGGTCCCAGGTTCGATTCCAGTCAAGGGCATGTACCTGGGTTGCGGGCACATCCCCAGTAGGAGGTGTGCGGGAGGCAGCTGATCAGTGTTTCTCTCTCATCGATGTTTCTGACTCTGTCTCTCTCCCTTCCTCACTGTGGAAGATCAATAAAATATATTTAAAAAAAAAGAAAAAAAAGGAAAATGTACTAGAACTAAAACCTTATAGAGGATTTCAAAAGGCCAACCTCATTGGTAACATAGAAAAGGAAAAACAGAATGAAAACCCACTGCTCAACTGAACAGAGGCAAAATTCAAGATTGACAAGGGCTGATTAGGATGTGATGAACAAAAACCTTCATGTTCTAATTAGCAGTTCTACTTTATTAGGTTAAAACTCACAAAATGTATGCACAGAAGAGCCAAGAGAGATGTAAAAGAATATGTATTTCTACATTTATCCATTACTCCACCTCCCTCCATTGCACATTATGTGTAATATCCTCAAACTGAAAACAATGCAAAATATACATCAATGGTAGAGTGGGATGGGGGTGGACAACATATTTACTTTCCACCCGTGATGATAAACTTACAGTTGCGTGCAATATTCTGGATGAGTTTCACAAAAACTGAAGCTAGATTAAAAAATATTTTGATTGCATTTGTATTGTCGAAAGAATAGGTGCAATTAAACAATATGTTTAGAGAGATATATTAAGCATTAAAATCAGAAATAAAAAGTAATTACCTTAAAAGCAAGGATAGTTGAGCCTTGCATGGGGAAGTGGGACAGACCAATGACTGGGAGGGGCTTCTGGCATGCTGGCACCATTCTGTTCTCCTGACTTGGGCTGTGGTTAGAGTTGCTTGATTTGTGCACACAAAGGTGTGTACATTTTTGTGTTCTCTGTCACACTTCACAATTCAAAAAAAGTTTAAAAGAAACAGTAGACATCATAACATTTCCTTACTGGTTTGTCAGTTTCAATTTCCTACATCTCAATTGCACTCTGCTGTGAAGTTCTATGTTTATCCATTACTCCACCTATCTCAATGGAATATTATGGACATCAAGGCAGATGTCTGACAAAACCCACCATTTAAGAAATAGCGACTGCAAGAAAATTCTGGAGATTGGCCACACAACAATGTAAATGTACTCAATACTACTGAACTATACATTTAAAAATGGTTAAGATTGTAAATTTGGTTATATATTACAATTAAAAATTTTTTAAGGCACAGTAGCTACAGATTTCATGCTCTTATTATAGCTCTTCAGCTATGAAAAGGTGCTGGCCTCTTGGCCATGGCCTAGTGACTCAAAGGAAGTAAACTACAAACGCAAAATCAATTAGGTAATAATTAAGTTTCAAAACTGCACATTATCTTTGGACTTGCTGCCTCACTGCCTATAGTTTATACTATGAAGAACTCAGCTTTGTTCAATTCCAAGATGTGGAACAAAACCAAAAGCTATTGTATAGACTAAACCTTGGAGGTCTTGATATTTAATACATCCCTCTGTAATGTTCAGTGTTACTGATCATACATGAAATGAATTTAGAGAGCTAAAGAATATTCTGAGCCAATTATCCTATATTCATTCCAATGTGTTTAAACTACTATAATTTTGTTTTTCTGATACAACAGAATCACAAATGCTGTTACATTATTCTGTTTCATTGAGGCAATCTATTGGACCGAAGTGGTGTTCCCTAAAACTGAGAGACCATTCCTGCTCTTAAAGAGAAAATTTTATAGTGAAGACTTGACAAATTAAATATCACAACTTTATGAAGCAAGGTTTTTGCTAAAGTCCTTAGGTGTTTCCCCCCTCACTAACCCATAAAGAGATTGTCATTCTGAGGCAAAAAGAAGGCAAAATAAAATGGTAGGTCAAAGTTGAACAAATCTAGCACTTTTCTATACATATTCTCTAAATAAAATCTTTGTAAAGTGATCAAGGAAGGAAGAGGGTGTTCAGTGCTCTTAACTCCTTTCAAAAACATATTTGTAAAAGACAACACACTTAACACAAAATTTGAATTAACTTTATTTTCCCTTCAGTCAACAACTTCTCTGCATTGAATTTTAAAGCAACAAATTAAAATCCCTCAAACGAACAAGTTATCAGAAATCCAGATTTAGTTACACTTTATTTGTGAAAATGTTCAGCCATCTGTAAAAGAACCATCATCTGGGTCAAAAATGAATTCTATAAATCAAAGAATATTCTACACTTTGGAAAAGAAAATCAGCAGTAACATTCTCACTGAATATTGTAAATTACACTTTTCTTCATAAAAGGTACATACTATTCTGCACTTCTCCACCAAAAGCAGTGGTGTAAGTTATGCTTGTTTGTATAAAAAAAGTTATATCCTGTGGCAGGAAAAACCCTTTCTCTTTCACGTTTACTAAACAACTGGAGAAAATGTTCAAGTCTATATAAAGTTGCCTATAAGGTGGAAAGTGAACATGTTCAATCTCCATTTATATTTTAGTGCATTTTTGACAACTGTCACATCTTTAAGTTAGAAAATTCCAATAGCATTACAGAGTGTTTCATCAAATGCTTAAGGGATTAAAACAACATGGAGCAGAGGACAAAATCATTGTGATAAGTGAAACTGTTATAAAATGAGAAGTCCAGGCAAAGTTTACAAATCCTTTGTCATTTTGAAGTCAGAGATAATGAACTTTGTCCACGTTAAGGGTTTTTTCCTTAATCTTTTACATGTAAACATAGTGCTAACCTCAGTGCTGAGATACAAACCCCGTAAACCCCATCCTGGTAAGCAACGTTCTGTTCAGTTGCCATGATTTCCAAAGGATATAAATTTAGCCCTTGAATGAACAATGTATAAGATCTGCTCTATAAGTACCTGGTGAAAACAACTGCTAACAGCAGCAATAATGTGCCAACATGAAAAAAAACTATTTGAATCAATTAGTTACTCAGAGGTTCATCTTTGAGACAGCAGCTTCTTCTTAGAGCAAACAGTAAGCAACAGAAAATGTGCATTTGATGAAACATTCTTTGCACTGGAGAAACATGAAAATAAATATAACTCAAAGAAGTATAATTACGTTTCTAATACCTCTTTCTCAGACCTGTACTAGTTTACTAGTGTGGTTCAAGGAGCTTGTATCACATTTTATCATTCGTAATGTATATATTGCTATTTGGGTAATTCAAATAAAATGCAGGTCTTGTAAAAGAATAAAAACATGAATAAGTATGCATGTGCCAGGGACCAAATTAGAGGGTTCTTTGGTGCAGTTAGTCCAAATTCTCAGATTTGAAGGATAATATGTACCAATAAAAAAAAAATCTGCTGTTAGACATTTACAGCAGTGCTCTGTCTTGCTTCACATTTATAAGTCGAAAACAGCTGTTCTCAATAAGCCAATTTTATTTTTTAAATCAGGCATTGCCAGGAAATTTTGAACATTAACCTGGATCAGTGATGGTTCTGTACCCTCTGTTGTTGTGAAACATGACATGAGCTAAAGGCAAAGACTGGTTCTCACGAGGACAACTGCTTCAAGTTAGGAACCAGAATAGTTATTTAAACAGTCTTCTTAGATATTTTCTTGCCTTTCTTAAAAACGAGCTTATTTTTAATGTAGCCACGCTTCCTTTTCGTAGTCTAAAAAGAAAACAGAACACATGGTGTTAGTGCAGGTTTCCTACAGATTAAAAAAATACACACACATGGTTTACTGCAACATGAGGAAATTCTCTTAATAAGCACTTAGCTCTTCAACAGTGAGTGCCACTGTCTATGCCAAGTATGTTGAAAGATCCAAGATAAACTGGAGTAGGTCCCTAGCTTTAAGAGAAAAGCAGTACTAGAGCATTCCTCTAATGCATATCACATACTCCTCATCATCAGACGAATGAAGCCCCACATCCCCTCTCTACTATAAATGCCTAGCTGTAATAATTACATTTCCAGGCATGATAGAAATACTAAACCACGGTATCAGAAAATGTTAATGCTGCTCCTGGTTTAGCCTCCAAGAATGAGCTGTGTGTCAGAAATACAAATTAAGTAACTTTGTACCTATCTACAAAAATTAAAAATAAAATTACTTGACACATTCTACAATTTAGGTAGAAAAATAGCATTTAAAAATGAAAAACAAAACGGAAACCAAACACCTAGGAAAAAAACACCCCATAACATTCCTTGAGTTTCATAGATCTTTTAAAAATAATATTTTCTTAATACTTTTGGACCCCACTAAAATACGTTCAACACATGTTTTCTGGTATAAAAACAAAAATTACTACAAATATGCTGGCAGAGATTACTGCAAAAATGTTTGTGATGTTAGAATCCTAAAAGATAAATCAGACAGTGTCTGCCAATCTGACGTATCCACAGTTATTGATAAAAGCAAGTATTTTTTGGAAACAAGTAATTTAATGTATCATCAAAGCACTGGGTTAGCAGAGGCTGAAGACTCAAGAGACTGACCCTTCTATTCAATTTTCACATTTAAATACAACTCTTGGAGGAGATTTCAGAAACCTAGGGTACATCCTATATCGTGTACATTTATTTATGATGTTCAGTTTATAACAATTTATAATTTTTTTCTAACAGGGAAAAGAATAAGGCAAAATGCAATCCTTACTAAGGTTACAAAAATTTGTTGCTGCTAACTTGGTTCATAATATATGTTTATTTTATTTTAACTTACTTAAGGCAAAAAGTAAAAAATTTCAGAGGGCACAATTTTTAAAATTCAAAACAGGTCAAGGAGCTAGTTTATCATCATTACTTACAGATTTCGAACATCAAACTTCTTCTGCTAGATCATGCAAATGGCCCAGGTCTATGCAAAGTATGTAAAACTGGGCTGAGCCCTCAAAGTGTTTTCTTCTCTGTGGGCAGTGAGCCATGCCAAAAAGTCTTTTCTGTAGCCCTGTACTACTGATAATAGTGCCTCAGCCATGTCACCTTTGCAGTGCAGGAAAACTACAAGAATCCAGAATGACTGCTGTACTCACACCCGCCACACCCACCCCTAGAGTAATAACCAGGGTGGAGAAGAACCAATCAACCAACCAACCAGCATTTCTCTAGTGCTAATACAAAACAGGTATAGAAAGCCATGGAAACTAGAAATTCAAAGTCCATGTTGTTGGCTACTAGAATATATATTTTGGACAAACAAGACAAACTATAAAAAGAGATAAATTTGATTTATCTATTCACTTCTTTATTTGGGGGAATGATGAGAAGACAAAAGAGGTCAGGATGAAGAAAATTTACTATCATCGGACAAGTTCAATGGTATTGTTCTTCAGAAAAAGTAGACCTTAACTAGGCTTAGATGGATTAGGAGTAAACTGCCTTGAGACTAGCAGCATTTGCTTTAACTTCTGCACTGAGGTGACTCACCAGTTTCTCTTACCACTTGCCTGTGAGAAACCAGATCATCTGATTTATCATTTGATGTAAAGACTACTAGTAAGTAAATCTGATATGACTAACATTGAATGTCAGCTGTATGTGATATTTAAATACATCAGTCTAGATTTGGTAATCTGTATCTGGCATAGAAGTATTCATTTTAAAAGTTTCCATTTACATATCATATAGCTAATAAAAGTTTTTATTTATAGATCACACTTTCATAGTACAAATTGAAATAATCTGCATTCTGAATATATTTGAAATATATTTTAAACATAAAAGGATAATTGCTTCAATGACTTAAAATACAGTAGACCCCCCCCCCATCCATGATTTCAATTATCCTTGGTCTGAAAATATTAAATGAAAAATTCCAAATTTTATGTTATTCTGAGTAGTGTGATGAAATCTCATGCTATCCACGTGGTCCCACCAGGTACATGAATTATCCCTTTGTCCAATGCCTCCATGCTATATACATTCCCCACTTGTTAGTCACTTAATAGCCATCCCAGATAACAGAACTATCATGGTATCACAATGCTTGTATTCAAATAACCCTCATTTGACTTAACAATAGTCCTGTAGTAGTGATGCTAGTAATTTGGATATGCCAGAGAAACCTTGAAAAGCACTTTCTTAAGTGAAGAGGTATCCTATCTAATAAAGGAGAAACATGGTAATTGGTGTACGACCGCTACCCTTCCCATTGGCTAATCAGGGAGATATGCAAATTAACTGCCAGCCAAGATGGCAGCCGGCAGCCAGGCAGCTTGAAACTAACATGAGGCTTACTTGCTTCAGTAACGGAGGACTCCGTTCCCCGCCGCCTGCTTTGCAGGCCTCTGAGCCAGCAGTTTGAAACATTTTAACAAATATAGAAGCTAAAAAAAACCCCCCAGAAACTGGATTTCAG
>NW_006287904.1:1361903-1364684 GCF_000327345.1 Myotis davidii | reverse complement strand
GCTGAGGGCTGCCGGTACAGCAGTGGTGGTGGGAGCCTGTCCTGCCTCCTCAGCAGCACTAAGGATGTCCGACTGCAGTTTAGGCCTGCTCCCCGCTGGCAAGTGGACATCCCCCGAGGGCTCCAGGCTGCCAGAGGGATGTCTGACTACCAGCTGAGGCCCGAACCCCCAGGAGCAGGTCTAAGCTGGCAGGTGGACAACCCCCAAGGGCTCCAGGCTGCCAGAGGGATACCTGACTGCCAGCTTAGGCTGATCCCCTGGGAAGCAGGCCTAAGCTGGCAGGTGGACATTCCCCGAGGGGTCCTCGACTGCGAGAGGGCACAGGCCAGGCTGAGAAACGCCCCCTGCCCCCCCGAGTGCACAAATTTTTGTGCACCGGGCCTCTAGTCCTATATAATGAAAGGCTGACATGCAAATCAACCGAATGTTGGAACAATTGGTCGCTATAGTGCGCACTGCTCAGCCAGAAGCCCGGCTCATGGCTGGCGAGTGCAGCGGCGGTGGCGGCGGGAGAGGCTGTCAGACATCCCCCGAGGGCTTCTGAACTGCAAGAGGGCGCAGGCTGGGCTTAGGGACTCCTGCCCAAGTGCACAAATTTTGTGCACCAGGTCTCTAGTGTAAGTATAAGAAAATAAAACAAAACATAGTTTATACAGAGTTTGTGGTAGGTACTATATGCAGTTTCAGGCATCCGCTGGGGGTCTTAGAAGGTATCCCTCAAGAGTAAGGATAGTACCAGGGCTACATGAAAGATTTTTGGCATGGCCCTTGCTGGTTTGGCTCACTGGATAGAGCACTGGCCTGAGGACTGAAGGGTCCTGGTTTTGATTCCAGTCAAGGGCACATGACCGGGTTGCGGGCTCGATCCCCAGTGTGGGGTGCTCAGGAGGGAGGCAGCTGATCAATGATTCTCTCTCATCACTGTTTCTATCTCTCTCCCTCTTTTTCTCTCTGAAATCAATTCAAAATACATACATACATACATACTTTTGGCACAGCTCACTCTTGTAAGCAATGTAAACCCAAGCACCTTTCAAGACTTAACACTGAAAATGGTCTAATAATATTGAGTATTATAAGGGTAGTAGCTTAACTTCATATTTCACGACTGCTCATTATTTCCCATTTCTCACAGAGGGCAACCTATATAAATACTCATTTTTAGTAGTCTTTTGTAGCAAAGATTAGATCTCTTTCGCTTAAGTGAGCAATAATGACCTCCAATAATATACTTTGTATCTTATTAAATATTTATTACAAAAGGACTGTAATAGTTTCATCATTGTAATTCCTGCCAACAAGAATGACAATTACATTTAATAATTATCATCTTAAGATAAATGATTTTTTTTTATTCTGGATTCAACCAACTTAAGCTTATTCTTTATTCAATGATTAATAAAGTAATATTATACTAAAAACAGAACATGAAAATGCAATATGTTTGCTCTGACCAAAAGATGAGGAATAGATTGTAACTGTATTACTTGAGTGTTTGGCACGCTTAACTTTCATAAAGGTTCAGAAAGTGATGGTCACAAACACATCTTACTTTATAAATTAAGTCTTATTAATGGGCATTAGTAAACTAAAGCCAGAATGCCTCTGGAAAATGGTTTGGTTCACTGTTAACCACTATGCTATCTAGAAAAGGCTGCTGGCTAGGATATCTGAAGTACTCAGCTGGAAAGGAATGCCCTTGGTAACTTGATATTTACTTAGTATGTACTAGTGATAGTCTTTATAAACCTGGAAAATGGAAATTTATTAGCAATTTTTGAGACAACCATGACTTCACTTGACACCTACCTTCTTTGACAAATACTTCTGTTTTGGGAATATGTTGGTGACTCGAGGTTTGTGGTCCAGTGTTTCCCTGTTATCAGGTGCTTTCACTTTATATATCCTTACAAGCCAGTGTTCTGATGTAAAGGCCTCCTCCAAATGTTTGAATTTAATGTCCTTGTTTCCAATCTCAGCATTACGTGTTCGATCAAAACCTGGGGGTGTACGAAAATCCAGCTGCAAAAGTGACCATATTGGATGTTAACCATATTGGAAAACATTCAGAATTTGGCTAGAAGGTAGTAAATGTTATCATCAGTGCAAAACTCTCTCCCTTTAAACTAGGAGAACACAATCAGAGTAATATATTGCAACAGTTCTCATTGCTGCTAACTAAATAGGAAAAAAATCAGGGAGAAACTAAATGCATCAGAATTAGAATTTCACTGAATCCTTAGAGTGGATAAGAACCCTGCAGTCATTTAAAAAAAAAAAAAGCAAAACAGCAAAATGAAATCCATCAAAGCCCCTTTTATAGGTATATAGAGAGCACACACAGAAGGGACGTCTTTTCTGCTTCAGGGTCTTACACTATCTATTCTCTCAGCTGGAAAGTTCTTCATTTAGCTATTTTGCATGGCTGGCTCCTTTCTATTCTTTGGTCTCAGCCCAAACACATCTCTTCAAGGAAGAATTTTCTTTTTTTCCTATACTTAAAGATACACTTTGACATAAAATTAAGTCAGTCATTAAAGTATAAGCTTATTTTTTAAAAAACTTATATTACCAACTAGAGGCCTGGTGCACAAAAATTCGTGCACTTGGCGGGGGGTGGGGGGGTTGTCCCCTCAGCCAGCCTGTGCCCTCCCCCTTGCAGTCTGGAAGTCCTCTGGGGATGTTCAACTGATGGCTTAGGTCATAGTCTGGCCACCCTCTGTGGGAGGCAACTAGCAGGCCAATCGGGGAATGGCACTGGTAGGCTAGCAGCTGGCCCCG
>NW_006287904.1:1351616-1361836 GCF_000327345.1 Myotis davidii | reverse complement strand
CCCCCCATTTCCATCCCCTCCCTTTGCCCACTGGCACCTGCCTTGGCTGGCCTGGAGCTGCCCACTCACTGGCCCCACCCCCCACCGACTGGTCATTCCACCATTCAGTCAATTTGCATATTAGGCTTTTATTATATAGGATTAGTAATGACTTATAAAACCTCCAAATATTGTCTTGAAATTGGTTGTAGAAAAGTCTCCTCTGTTGTTTTCCTTATCTTTTACTCTTCAGTAAAAGTTTGTCTTTATTTTAAAAATTACCTGTATCTTCCACCAGGATATAAGCTGTATGATGACCTTATCTCATTCAATGTAGCTTTATTTCCCAGTATTATTTGTCAAATAAATGCACAAGCATACTACATCCCAAAAGTGGGAACTATAAAGATAAAAAGGCCAAACCAAGGGAAGATTTATGAGGAATTAAGAAAGGAAAAACTGGGGGGAAGAGAGAAGATTTTAAATTCTCAGACTACATTTATGCTGACACAGAGCATAAGTGAATTCAACTTTAAAACAAAAACAATCTATTCTAATGAGGGATTTGTGCATGTATATCTATACAAAAGAAAAGTTATACTTCATGTCTTAAACATGTATTATTCTTGAGTAGGGAAGGCATCAAAATGAAGACATGGTGGAAGCACGGCTTAAAACTGCTGATAAACTTTTGTTGTTGTTAATCCTCACCGAGGATATTTTTTCCATTGATTTTTAGAGAGTGTGGGAGAGGAGAAGGGAGGAGAAGGGGGGGCGGGGAGAAAGGGAGAATAAAACAAAAAACACACAGTTTCCTAAGGTGGAAGAAAAATGCCTTCAAAAAGCATGAGGTCAAAAAGAAAGCAAAGGTTGGATTTGAGCCTTAGTGGTAATTAATATTCTGGAAGGAAATCTTTGATCTAAATTTTTTTCCTAATTTTTCACATTTAAGTTTCAGAAATCTAAATTTAATGGAGGTGCATGTTGGGGAATTTTAGATAAGCACTTCTTTCTTTATAGCACAACCAAACATCATTATCCTTTTTTGGAGGCAAACAAGACCACTTTTAAAATATTCCCTTAAGAAAAGATTACAGTAAAACTAATGTAACTAACCTGCATTTCCCCAAATCGGTAATATGACATTTTATACATAAGGCAATTCAATAAAGTGGGGGATCCTGCTTTGTCTACACGAAATTCTCCTTGTGGGGTAAAATAGTCACTTTCCTACAAAAAAAAATCAATAGTGCATGTCAGTTAAATTTACAGGTCCCTCTATTTTCCCATAAACCAGCTTTTAGGGTATATTCAGAAAGCCATATTTAGTTACATATCAAATAAATATTCTATCAGAGGATTAATTTATAAATTTAATGTGATCCCTTAAAAAAGCCCAAAATTATCTTGAGTGTTTTTAAAAAGCTGAGTCTAGAAACCATTTATAAAAAATAAACAAGATTATCTAAGAAAACACAGAAAAAGAACAATACTATTTGTTGGAGTAAGGAAAGGCAATTAATCCCACCAGATTATAACCATGACATAAAAACCTCAATAATTCAAAAGAATGGTACCAACACCATAGTTTTAATACCAGGTAGATTCACTCTCTCTCCAAATGCCCCATCCTCACCACAATTACTCATTTTCATTTTCTTTAATTGGTCTTTATTTTTTCATATGTACTCTAAAGTCAGTTCTTTAGTTGGGGAGTGTTTAAAAAATTCCTATAGTAATTTTATTGGGATCTATAAAATTTATAAATTAACCTCTAACAAAGGCCAATCTGGCACTATAAATAGAAATTCCTAGTTTAGGAATTTACCCTACAAAGACACTTGTACATGGGCAAAGTAATGAGTATAAAAGTTACTTACTGTACCACTGTTTATGAGACTAAAAACTGAAAACAACCTAAATGTCCGTCAATAGGCACAGGTTAAATAAATCATGAATGCACACACACAATGGAATACACTGTGTCAAAGTGAAAAAAAAAAGAATGAAAACAGCTCTCCATATTCTAATATAGAAAAATTACTAAGATATATAGTGAAACTTTTTTAAAAAGCAAGAACAGGGTGTATATTTTGCTACTATATCTGCTTGAACAAGAAGCGTAAGAAAATAATAAGTGATTGCCATGGGCTTTTTTTCTTCTCAGGGGGAGTGGTGGAGGTTGGTAAAGCTATACTGTATAGTCCTTTACATTTTACTTTTGAACCATGTTACTGTATTACCTACTCACAAACTTTAAAAATACTGAATAAATTGCCCTGACCGGTTTGGCTCAGTGGATAGAGCATCGGCCTGCGGACTGAAGGGTCCCAGGTTCAATTCCGGTCAGGGGCATGTACCTTGGTTGCGGGCACATCCCCAGTGGGGGGGTGCAGGAGGCGGATGATCGATCTCATCGATGTTTCTGATTCTCTGTCCCTCTCCCTTCCTCTCAGTAGAGAATCAATAAAATATATTTAAAAAAAAATACTGACTATAAAAAGCACAGAAATTTAGAATTTCTATATAAATGTTCAAAGCATATATCTGGATCCATCACATGTCATAATATTAACACTGCTAAAGGAAATACAAATGAAAATCACATACTGAAAAATTAAATCAAGATTAGTGTAATACAAGGAAATATTTATTAATCAGTTTAGGGGAAATGTTACAGCATTTACACTTAAACAGGAAATGTGGGGCTTTACATGACACACATGCATAAATTCTCCCAAAAGGTTCTTTTACTCTGGATCAGTGGTGAATCTCAATCTCATCTTTTGGGCCTTCATCATTTAACCATTTGTACGCCGTAAGTGTCTACAGACGCAAGTGGCGGATCTTTTTATTTTAAATTAAAAAATATCGTGACAGTTAACTGGTTAAACCACTTGCTGGGTGCCCATCTTCTAAGAGCTCACAACTGAGTGGGAGAGATATGATAGAATCTACCTACAAAACAAGCTGTGTGTGATTTTGATGGTGAGTACACATGGATATACTACAGCAGAACTTCTAGAGGGGGGACAAGTCTGTGATAGGGAAGCTATCCCAGAAGAGAGAAGAGTATAAACACCATGTGTTAGATGAGTCAAGGAAAGAAACCACAGGGCAAGTTTCAAGACAGCCTGAAAAGACTGACTGAGTAAAGTAGACTGACAGAGTCAGGGGAAAAGATGATAGAGGGACAAGAGGCCAGCAAAGCAAAGTGTATTAAGGAGCTTGGATTTTATACCATGACCTAATTACAGAGATTATTACGTACCAGCCACTAGGCTGAGGCTTCACCTACATTACTACAAAGTCTCAAAACAGCATTACAAATGAATTATTCTTGGCATACCCATTAGTGATAATCTGAGGCTGCCTTAATCACCATCATACTACCAGAACCTAGAACAAGACCTAGTGCTCAAAGCATGTAATACTGATTGGTGAAAAATAACTTGCTCATAGCACCAAGCTGACAGTGGCAGGGTTTTAGTTCTGATGTCTGTCTTTGGTTTTAAGGCCCTTTTCCTTAATCAATCAAAGGCTTTTAAACTGTAAAGTGACATGATCGATGTCATGTTAGGCTGGGAGAGGGAATCTAAAGGGCCTTCATCATTTAACCATTTGTATGCCACAAGCGTCTACAGACGCAAGCGGTGGATAGCAATTTCAAGGTCACTGTTCTATTTCAGGTTTATGATCATAAGGGTCAGTAACAGAGTGGAAACAATGGAAATGGAAAGAAAGGGCAGAACTGCAAAGGCTGTGAAGGAGTCAAAGCAAAAGTCTTGACAAAAGATTGCTTTGGAGAACAGAAATATCAAGTACAAATTTCAAAAGGTTTAAAATTGGGAAAGTGCTTATAGTATCTTCATAGTAAATTCAGAGTGAGAGTCTAAACTTGGGAATAAAATAATGAAAACAAATACTATGCAGGTAGCAAAATAAGAGAATTACTTGGACCTGTGAGCTGTCTTAAAACACCTGAACTAACCGTTCCTTACCCGAATGTCTTTTGGATGTTCCCCTTCAGCTATCCTAACCATCCAGAGGAACTTGTTGATGTCATCACCAGAATAGCCAATAACCCCTCCAAAAATAACCAAAACATAATCTACATCCAGACTCCTCATGATTTTATAGGCTGCTGTTTCATTTGAAGACATAGCTTTTCCCACCTACAGAAAAAAATGAGAATGTGTATACTTAGCTCCATAATATGCTAAAAAAGAAATAAATGCACATTTTTACCTTATGAAGGAATGTCAAGAATCTGATTTACCTGGAATTCTTTTTAAAGAAATGATTTGCTATGAATTGAACAAATTTACTGAGATTTAGAAGCACCTCACTCCCTATAAGGTATAGCAGAAATGTCAAAATCAGAATACGTTTTAATATTTTGCTAATCATTTCATGAAATTAACATTTTAGTATAAAAACAGGCAAGCTTAAAAGAAATAGAACTTCTCATTACCTCAAAGCCACGTATGACTACCAATCTAGCCAGCACAAATATATTCTTCTCCTTAGTCTGCCAGACATTTGATAATTAGCTGTAACACTATTACAAGTAAAACTCATTTGGTTAATATCCATTATTGATTTAAAATCTTTAAAAAACAGAGAGATGATTATCTTAATTTATGTAAATTGGTTAACAGAGTGAACATTCCCTGAACACACTGCATTTCTTTTACATATTTGCAAATAACTATCTTAATTTATAAAATGAAAAATACAAGTCAAATTTAGTGTTTTAAAAGTTTCAGATTTTTGGTGTTGGAAAAAATAAAAAAAAGTTTCAGATTTTGCCTAATTCTCATAAGATATGAGATCTGCCAGAAATCAGCTTACAATTCTGAATGATACTTAAATAAGTAAATATGTACAACCTGAACCCACTTTATGGAATGAATTGTATAAAGAGAAATTTTGAGAATTCTGCAAGCAAAGAGTACATTCACCTCCATTTAGCCTTCTTAATTACAAGTAAAGCCTGATTGCTAAGTAATAAAAATTTATAACTTTGATCTATTGTTTATTGAATTCTTACCAGTGCTATGTGGCTGTTATTCCAGGTATTATTATCCACCAAAGTAGTTCTATTAGCCATTCCGGCTATCTGATAGCCATAATCCCACCAAGACATCACTCGGGCATGTTCATCTGTATTTTGCCTTAGCCAAAAGTAAGCTTCTCTAAAATCATCTAAGATATTCCTGGTGCTGAAAAGAATCACAATATTCTTTTAAATGAGATCTTATAAATGTGAAGAGAGTAACTTAAAATCTTGAGGGGTTCAACCATTGAATTAATCTCACATTCTAAGGGCAGTCTTTAAAAGCCTCAGAAAATAGGGGTTGGAAGGAGATCAGTGAAGAGCTAATGCTTTTTAAACTTTAATATGCATGCAAATCTCCTGGGTATCTTGTAAAGAAACAGATTCTGATTTAGTAGTTCTGGGGTGGGGCCTGATATTTTGCAAGTCTAACAAGCACCCAAATGAAGCAGGATCTGGTGTGGCAATATATAAATGACCTCTTCTTCAATTTCAGCTGCATCATAACCACCTAGAGGGCTTATTAAATCAGAGATTGCTGAGCTCCACCTCTAGGTTTCTGATTCAATAGGCTTTCCGAGGGGTCAAGAATTTGCATTTCTAACAGGCTTCCTGGTAATGATGTTGCTGAATAGCAAGTCCTTGAATAACAATCCTTATGTTATGTCTCATCAATGTTATAGGAATAGAACTCTTGTTCATTTAGCCTATGGTAAAGTTGGTTTCATTATATGTTGTTTTGTTTAGTCACAGATCCTATCTATGATGTTAAGTGAGAACTTATTATATGTCCAAGGACCACATTTTGAGAAAAACTAATATACATGTTATGAATGCAAAGACATTCTAGACAAGAGCATGAAATACAATGATTACTACCCACATGTGGTGGGAGGGGAGGGTGAGAAGAAAGGCTGTATGGAAAACATGGTAGATTCAAATGCAGAGCATCACAAACATTCTATTTTTTAATTCTTAACCACTGAGACAGAAAAAAAGGCATAGGTATAACATCATTTTGTAGCCAAGTTATTTTCTTACCCATCATGATTGTAAGAGGCCAGGACCACACTTGGACTAGAATAGGCATTGCTTGTGACCCAGGTACAGTGGACTGCAAACATCATCAATAGCATCAGCATCAACATGGTGACAATGCTTTTTATATTAGGACCTAATCCCTCTTCAGTTTTTTCCTGTTCAGTTACATGCTTCCTCACTTTACCTGCCTGAAGATACAAAAAACTGGTTAGACAAATTCATCATTTCACTGGTTTCATTGAGACATTCAAGAAAAGTTGGGAGAATGTTAATCTGTCAATTTAATCCTCTGAGGAAAAAAAATGTATAACCATCAGGTATTCTTGAGTGAGTGATAAATTTTCTAAAAATTAGCAAGGTAGATTCTCAAACTAAATGTGAATGAGGTGGTTTCCTGGAACTATACCCAATTTAGGAGCTGGTCACAGACCAAAATATCTCCAGTAAGAAGCTGCTGTCAAACCGAGTATCCTTATGTTTTATGTATGTACAAAGGAGATAACCAAATGACCTCATTCTAGCAAGCTTTTCTTACAAAATCCAAATTCCTCATTCTGAAAACGAAACTGTCCAACTGTAATCCAGACTATGTAGAACTTTAGTATAAGACAAAAACAGCGCTATCAGAATCAACCTTCCAATTTCCAAACCCCCAAACCAACAGACATATTAAAATTAAGATTACATTTTTAAAACTACAACAACCACCATCAAAAAACCAGAACAGAAAACTGAACAGTCATAAGTTCTACATTGCTAGGCTAGTTAAGAAACCATAAAATAAAACATAACCACAAACACAAAAGTAGGTATGTGCTGTATTAAAATAAATCTGTATGAATTATATTGGGCCTATGTAGTAAGGAAAGCTTTTCAAAGTTAATACTTATCCTGGAAAATTTCATTGCTTACTGGTATTTAAAAACCTAGTTAATATTCAAATGAAGTTTAGTATGTCATCCAAGACAAGCGCTCTAATACCTTTTTTATATTTTTTTCAGGGGAGAATGGGAATGCAGTCCCCCATTACCACAAATTATGCCGTCAAATCTCCCACATTTGGGGGAACTGCAGGGGTCAGCACATCCAGAGTACAGTGGATAAGCCTTGCCCTGGGAAAACCACCTTCCTGATCACGGTATCTCCCCTGTCAGGTAAGTATTAGTGTTCCAATTCTTACAAGTCTTTTCCACATTTGCACCAAATATGACCTTGTTCTTTACTTAATCCGACAGGTTAAAAGTAAAAGTAAATTAAATGCCCTTGCTGGGTGACTCAGTTCACTGGAGTGTCATCCAGTACACCAAAACAAAACAAAACAAAACAAAAACAAAAACAAAAAAAAAAGGTTTCAAGTTTACACTGAACATGGACCTCAAAGATAAGTGTTTGTGCACATGGTTTCAATGGGGTTTATAATGCTCAATGTTATGTAAGTTAGTAGGCCACTATGTTTTTGCTCTCAAAAATAGAGGGATTTTAGATAAAACTTGACCAAAATGAAATGAGAATTCCTACTCTGGTTGCATTCTACTTCCTTATTCTTACCTAAAAGACCAAGCAGGATTCAAAGTTTTAGGCAAACAATAGAGACCAACTACAAATGTCAGTTTGTCTAAATCCTATTTAATCACATTTCTTAATATTAATAGTTCTTACTGTGGTAGAAAAATGAAGCACATGAAAATTTTAAAGGCCTTAGATTCCCCACCTTATCATACAAATTTCCTGGGTTTCTTTTGTCATCCTCATCACTGCTGTCCTCCACAGGTGGGTTTTCCCTTTTCATGTCATCCCCCAAATAGTGCTCAAAAACATTAGAGAAGGCAATTGCAGACAGCATACAAACGACGGGAGTCAAAGTCAACATCAGCCGCACCATCACTCCAGCAAAGTAGACAGCGCTGATGGCATACAGAGCAACTGGAAAGACAAGCTCTCTTGTAACACTTCAGAAAAGAAAATGTTCGCAGGAGACTGAACTAAGTATTTTATACCATATTATAAACCAAATCTAAAAACAGACATCTCATAAAAGAGTTAATTGTTTTTAAATTGATAATACCAACCAAATGATTTAATAGTCATATTTAGAAATTATAGCTAATGCTAACTAGCCACTATATATCAACAATTTAGAGAAATGTATCATGATTTAAAATTTAATTATAGTAATTATAGTTATGGGAAATGAGACAAATTCATTGTCAATATCATCACATATTAGAAAATCCATAGTTGATGGATGAAAACATATTTGAGGAATTATATTATTAGGCAGAGTAAGTTTATAGAATCAAATGAAGTCTGTGAAAAGCTAGTGCCAATATCTGGCATAAAGCTTGCTCTAAAGTAAAAACAGGATGAGGAGCATATAATTTATTAGCCCAAGGAGGAACTTGTTACTAGTAAGAGACTTTTTAAAAAATTCCAAAGTATTTTCCAAAAGCCAATGCCTTCCACATAATGTGCCAACCATCAGGAAGGCTCTACCATTTCAGGCTGAAGGCTATATAAATTCATAAAGTCAATGAGTAATTTGAGCTCCTATTCTCAAGTTAAGGTTAATTAAAATTTCATTTTCTCACTAAAAAATTATACCATGTTCATACTGTATATCCCAATAAATTTTACATATGTGCATACCTATGTAATTATCACCCATACTATATAATAAATGGCTAATATTCAAATAGACCAAACATTGGAACAACCAGTCACTCTGATGCGCATTGACCACAGGGGGCAGACGACCAATGCAGGAGCTGCCCCTGGTAGTCAGTGCGCTCCCATAGGGGGGAGAGCTGCTCAGCCAGAAGCCCAGAGCCGAGCTTAAGGCTGGGGAGTCTCTCCTGCCTAAGCCATCGGTCAGCCGTCCCCCAAGGGCTCCGGGATCGCGAGAGGGCGCAGGCTGGGCTGAGGCATGCCCGCCCCCCACACACAAATTATGTGCACCGGGCCTCTAGTATCAAAATATAGAGCTTCCTCAGAAGGATCCCTCAAACCTCTTCCCAGTCAATAACTGCTCTCCCCGCTCCGTGCCTATAAAAAAAAGTAATCACTATTTGGACTTCTAAAGCATTAATTTAATTTTCTTATTCTTGAACTTAATAACCTTTGGAATGTTTCTAATTAGGGGTTATTCCAGGGGTGGGCAAACTTTTTGACTCGAGGGCCACAATAGGTTCTTAAACTGGACTGGAGGGCCGGAACAAAAGCATGGAGTGTTTGTGTGAACTAATATAAATTCAAAGTAAACATCATTACATAAAAGGGTACTGTCTTTTTTTTTTTTTTTAAGTTTTATTCATTTCAAACGGGTCGGATCAGGCCCGCGGGCCGTAGTTTGCCCATGGCTGGGTTATTCTGAATAAAGTTGCATTATTAAACATGTCCTTTGTTGGACATACACACTCACTTCTCTTGGGATTAGGATTGCTGAGTCATGAGGTGGGCAATATGTTTAAGCTAAATCTTTTTTGAATGATGCAATATTATCATGGCCTTTTCCAGAGGGATTGGTCTACATAAACAAGAAGAATGAGTGTTATCCTTTGGTTAGAACTCATGCAGGTGTTTTATTTTCCTCCTACTTCATTCTGGAATAAGGTACTAAGGTACTATGAGTATCACTCATAGTCCAAGACGCATATTTGTATAAATTCAAGTCCCGGTACTACAGATTATTTTTGTGTATGTTGCTTTTTTCAGTTTATTAGTTGAAAATTTACACAAATCTATCAGTGAAGAGGGTGTTTGCTTAAAGGTGATTCTTATTCCATTACAAAATGTACTTTGCACTGAAATTTTGATGATGGTCACCCCTGTAAACTTCTTTCTACTTAATCAGATCTTAGAAAATTAAATCAAGACTATACTGTAAGCAAAGTTATAATTTCCAATTCTTAGCCACAGACTATAATAACCTCCCAGAAAATGTAGTAAATTGAATGAAAATGTTCTGTCCTAAATTAAAAGTTAATAAAATACATATAATATAAATTCACTGGGTTTTTCTTGCTCAAAATTTATACAAGAAATTTATCCTGACTATGCAGTCATGCAAAGAAGAATAAAACTTTAAAGTGAAGTGATGTCAATAATGAAAATAATTGTTCTAAAGCTAAGTATTTATTAAAAA
>NW_006287904.1:1325981-1351554 GCF_000327345.1 Myotis davidii | reverse complement strand
ACTCTTTCATCGTTGATATTTTTAATGCAGAACCATAGGCCTGCTGGGAAGGTACACACAAGAATGTGTAGATCAAAGAAGAAAGACACCCAAGTCGTAGGCTGATGCTCAGACACTGATGCAATAATTGGAATATGTATTTTTGCATACCTGGAATTTAAAAAAGTTAATACTTAATATTAAATAAAATCCTTTTTGATGGAAAGTTTCTTTCACTGTAGATATAATTTCTATCTTCTATCTCTTGTCACTCATAAGTATATTCCAACATAACCTGTTGTATTATAAATCTGGTCCACATTGATAAAACAAACTAATATGTCATCCCTAAACTTAGGAGAATTATCTAAGGCTAGTTATATTATAAAAGTGTTGGCTCTGACTTTTAATACAAAAATCTTTGCTCAAACAGGAATTTATTCTGCATTTTAACTCAGCACCTCCTACATCTCACTACCTTTTAGACTTATTATTACTAGCAAAAACAAGATATCATATTGCTACAATACTTTTCTTAGCAAGGCAATGAAATAGAAAGGACAGGACAAATTATTCCTGAAATGCCCTGAGATTTCAAAGTAGTCCATTAAAGTTTAGAAAGTAAGAATAAATATTACTGACAAAAATTTATCTAATTACTGAAGATTTTCCTCAAACTCTTTGGAGTCCATTGGCTGATCTCTTCAATTATGTGTCCAAATGTTAGTTTCAGTTATTAGTATATATTTGCTTATGCCCTTTAATTAGACCTTCTGGTATCACATCAATGGGAAGGCCCATTTAATAAACTGTGATAGGTTTTTTATTGGGCCATTTAGGGAGTAACAAAGAAGACAGAACAGTGAAAACAGAGAAAGAAGACAGGTAAATTATAATCAAAGGGACTTTTCTCATCCTCAGGAAAACAAAAACATCTTATTGAACTAGTTGTATAATTTAAAATTAATTTCTAAACTATTTCATTTTATAATAGCACTCTTAAAAGCACACAAATATTTTGTAGTATATGTAATAAATTAAAATATCAAGAAACTTAGTGTGGCATTAAAAAACATTAAAATTTTTTCTTCACATATACAGTATATGAGCCTTAATGATTAAAAAGTAAGTACTAATAGATGGAAACTTTGAATACATTGGTAAAAATAAAAATCAATCATTAAAATTGCACAAATGTTATCTGAAATGTTTTGACCAAACTAAAATAAGGAGTTGTCCATGCAGAATCAAAATACATGTCATGCATATCATACTAAAGGTGCATTCCAAGTAGGTATTATAACAAAGAAAAAATTCAAGGGATTCCAATCAACACTTACTAAACTAGTATAAGTTAGATACTTTTAAAATGTTACCCAAGACTGATGGTGATGCTGACAATATAAGAACAGAGGGGGGGAAAATGGTATTTTAATGAGGGCAAATAACTTATCTGCACTTACCCAGTGTCCCACAAGGAGTAAAACCTGCCACTCCATGGTGCAATGTAACCTTAAAAGGAAAAATGTAGAGGCAATTAATCTGCCTTTTAAATTTGTTTTATTGGTTTTATATTTACTGATTATTATGGCTTAATTTAACCCAATACTTAAACTTTTCAGTTTTAATTTGTAGATGACAACATATTTCACAGGGCTGGCAGTCAGATAAAATGTTAGTGTGATCAAAGGAAAACAAATATCCATGGAGATTACATTTCCAGATAAACACAAGTGGATAGATAAAATTGTAGGAAGTTTTCCAATTCTCTCATACACTTCAAATTGACTAGTAAAACAAAGCTAAGATAGTAAGAAAGCATTGGATAATATTTAAAAAGGAGGGTGGGGTGGTGGTGTCTAAATTATTTATACTAATAAAAGGGTAATATGCTAATTATACCAGACATCTTCCAGACAAAGCCACGGTGGCAGGGGCCGAGGCAGAGGCGGTCAGGGGCGACCAGGCCGAAGGGGAAAGCAGTTAGGGGTGACCAGGCCATCATGGGAGGGCAGTTAGGGGCAGCCAGGCCGGCAGGGGAGGGCAGTTAGGGGCAATCAGGCAGGCAGGCAGAGAGGTTAGGGGCGATCAGGTCAGCAGGGGAACACATAGGGGGCAATGAGGGAGGCAAAGTGGTTAGGGGTGACCAGGCAGGTGAGCGGTGAGGAGCCAGCGGCCCCAAATTGCGAGAAGGATGTCTGACTGCTGGTTTAAGCCCGATCCCAGGTGGACATCCCCTGAGGAGTCCCGGAATGGAGAGGGTGCAGGCTGAGCTGAAGGACCTCCCTCCCCTACCCCGTGCACAATTTTCGTGCACCAGGCCTCTAGTCTAATATAATATGCCCAATTTAGACGAATTATGAAAATGATTTTAATCATCCATGCCTTTTTCTGTGGCCAATTAATTCTTCATGATTTTATGAGCTAGGCTGATATGTTAATTTAACAGGTGGAATACCTTTAGAAAGAATTTGACTTGTTCTAGGGCAGTGATGGAGAACCTTTTGAGCTCGGCGTGTCAGCATTTTGAAAAACCCTAACTTAACTCTGGCGGTGTCACATATAGAAATATTTTGATATTTGCAACTATAGTAAAACGAAGATTTATATTTTTGATATTTACTTTATATATTTAAATGCCATTTAACAAAGAAAAATCAACCAAAAAAATGAGTTCGCGTGTCACCTCTGACACATGTGTCATAGGTTCGCCATCACCGTTCTAGGGACTAGTGAAGTTAGGGTCACAAAGTAACTCAGAATCCAGAAGCAGACTGAAACTGATTAGTAGATTGCTTAAAAGTAGGACAGAGAACATATGCACATAAGAGGGCAAGCATGCAGTAGGTTAACATTGGAAGCTTTGAATTTTATACAATTTGGGCCTATTCATCTATCAAGAGGATGCTTGAAAGTAGACTTATCAGATCTTGAAGCAGCAAAATTAAGATGCTGCTAAAACAATCACAATTTGTAGTGCTATGCAGATTTTAGAAACTTTGAATATTATTTTTATATTGTTTATTTAGAATGCAACCATAATATTTGACCCTCTAGGATAAATGGAAGATGTACAAAATTTGTAAGTAATTACTTTTTACAATAAATTAGAGACAAGATTCACATCCTACAGATGATGACACCTACCTGTATAAGTCAAATAGATGACACTAAGGAACACAGCACCTGCAGCTACTGACACACCCAAAAAGAAAAGGGTCTGGAACTCTTGTTTTGTTAACCGGTCTCTCAGATACTGCAAGAAAGCATAAGCTTGCAGCAGTGCAAAGACACCTAAAGAAAAAGGTCACATAAAAGATTCTTAGAACATCTTGTACCATTCATAACAAAGACTAGCCATTTCATCTAACCAACATTTTCTTTGTCAAATGACAACCAAATAATACACCCCAAAAATTCTGCTACACATTCTTTAAAAAAGATCAGACTCCTCATACATGGACCAAGAAAAAAAAAATCCCATTTCAACAACTAGAGCCTATTTTAGCACATTAAATTTCCTCCTTTTGCCCCTATTTTAGTGACATGTTTTCTAGGGGGGAAAATAGAAATGTCATTTAAAAAAATCCTAAGATTTACTGAAGGAAGAAATTACTTGGATCGGGTAAATCCTGATATGATATATAGTTACCATTTATAGCTGAGTGATTTTATGTGACCTTAATTACACACTTGTATAAAATTCTAAATTAGTATATATTAGAGTGAATGCTAAGATAAAATTAAAGCAGTAACAGTGAAAAGTATTTATTGCGCCAAAACCGGTTTGGCTCAGTGGATAGAGCGTCGGCCTGCGGACTGAAAGGTCCCAGGTTCGATTCCGGTCAAGGGCATGTACCTGGGTTGCGGGCACACCCCAGGTCGGGGATGTGCAGGAGGCAGCTGATCGATGTTTCTCTCTCACTGAGGTTTCTAACTATCTCTCTCCCTTCCTCTCTGTAAAAAAAATCAATAAAATATATTACAAAAAAGAAAAGAAAAGTATTTATTGCTAAAATGTGCACAACACAATACAAACCACCAGGTGTAAAACGGAATAAAGACATGAGAACCCGAACCCTTCTGGGACATTATTTTTCTTTTAAAAAATTTATTCATAGGGGTTATTTTTTAAAGTTAATTTTAGAATGAGTGAATGTGTACTATCAATGATTTAGATTTTAAGAACTATAATAATGCATATGCATAGTCAGTTGATTGTGAATCTATATAGACATTGCTATACACGATTGTACATGCAACACTGAATATTTCTCTCTCAAATTACTACTTGGTAATTTTATAACATCACATTATAAATGTAAGTGAAACCATTTCACAGATTTGAAAGTGCTATATAATAATAAGTTGTGGGTTCTTAACTTTTTGGGTTTGTGTCCTCCCACCCCCAATTCTCACAGAGAATGTGATGATAAAAGCTATGGAACATCACCTCAGAAAGTTAAATATACTGAATTTATAAAATGTTACAAGTAAAATAAATACCCACAGCCCTCATATGGGCCTTTGACCATGTACCTCTCATTGAGAAGATCTGATAAAGTTTTATTCACAGATCCTCCATTTTTGTTAATTGTGACGACCCAGGTTAATAATGGCAAAGAACTCTGCTTATGTGGAGGAGAATTATATAACTTTTTAATCAATATAAAAGCCATTAATTCCAGTTAGTAGGTACAGATGAAATACTTTAGTAAGAGGTAATGAACATAAAAATGAAAAGTTCCATCTAAATTTGCTGAAATGGAAACTCTGGTATAATAACTCAGTGTACAAATACTGCTTAATATTAATTTATATAAAGCAAATATTATTTAGTGCTTGCAAATAGCACCAATGGTGCAAAAAGAGATGTTTGCCTTTTCAAAACAGCAATGAAAGGGAAGACAGACACTTTTGGGAACACAATAGCAGAATGTTTCAATAAAACTATGATATTTTCATTTTACAGTGATGTTTTAGAACCAATATAATGAAAATTAAAAACAAAGAAAAACAAAATACCACTTTATTCTCTTGAAGGTTGGCTAGCCACACATTCATACATTCTTTAGAAGAAGGAAAATAAGTATTTTCTCATACCTGCAGCTGCCATGTGTTCACTTGTTCTGATTGGCTGGAATCCCACAAAGGGTATCTGCATGGATAATATTAAACCCACAATGTAGAAAGTGCTATATGCTAAGAAGACAAAATGGGAAACAAGATAATTTACCACTATCATAAGTACTTCAGATATAAATGGATAAATAACTCATTTCCTTTTAACAAAGTTTTAACTGAGCTTATCTTAAGAACAGAATCTTGAAGTGACTTCTAACTGATGGCTAATTATACATTCTAAATCATAAAAATGCTTTCTGCCATTTAAAAATTATTGTTTTAAGTACTTTATTTCTGCAAACTATAATTTAGAACAGGTTAGGAGATAACTTGTGCTGCTTTCTTCTCCCCCAAATGGAATAAAACTTTTTTCAATCTATCATTAATAATCACTGACACAACCTAAGAAGCTACATAATACATAAAACATTCCTATTGTCATTAATCCAAAGTATGCATGACCTAGTGAATACTTATCACCATCGTCGTATAAATAGTTTTGGCATTATCTCAAAAAGCTCAAGTATTTCACAACTTTTAAAAAAGATCCTCACCCAAAGATATGTTAATTAATTTTTAGAGAGAGAAATACGGATGTGAAAGAGATGTATCAGTTGCCTCCCGTATGCACCCCGACCAGAGATGGAACCTGCAACCGAGGTATCAAACCTAACTGGGAATCAAAGCCACAACCTTTTGGTTTATGGGAGGACACTCCAACCAACCGAAATCCACCTGGCCAGGGATCAGGCCTTTTCTATAGTCTGCTATTACTCTGTGTATAGTACTTAAAAGTAAAAGAAAAAAAAGGTCTGTCCACCAAGTTTTCTGTAATTAAAGAAGGGCTTTGTACATAGGAAGTGCAGCCATCCAACAGACTAATAACTGAATTAGGGTCTAATGAAGGAAATTTGTTTGCTTTTGGCATTGAGTATATTTAATATTCTTGGCTTATATCAACCTAAAAGTATAGAAAAATTTGGGAGGGGATACAATTTGTGTAATAGACTTGTTTTGCATTTAGGTGTTCACAGACCACTTTTAGGTAAGTTGATTACAGAGAAAGTTACTATTTGAAATCACTGCAATAAAATATTTAGAAATGAAAATGAAACCCATCTGAATTAAATTAATGTGAAATTTATTCCATTTATAAAGCTTATGTCATTTTACAAAGTACAGTCAATACCTAGTTGTTGGCAAATACAGTACTCTACTAGGAAAAAACACCTGGGGGTATATTTAAGAAGAGAACTGTCACAGCATACAGCACATACTTTCCTTCACGCAACTTAAAGTTTACCTGCTTAAAAAAAAACCCATCTATAGAAAGTAAATTATGGGCTCATGATTCAAATGTCAAGTTGCCTCTCAATTTGTGTTAGGAAAAGGATAAGAAGCTCAAGTAAATTTAATAGAAAGGACCAATGGGTGTGAATAAAGTTTCCGATGATCTCAGGCTAACGGAGAACTGGTTTTCTAGGAGACTGCAGAAATAATCCACCCAATAATATATTTTTTGGTATATTAATGCTGGAATGGAATTACCCTCAATGAGGTACTCGAACACAAATGCAATAAAAGTAATCAAGAATTTCTATGTCACAAGATTTGAACTTTCAGCCTATTTGGTTGATGAGTTTTCTAATATCAATGTTTCTTTTACAAATTAGTCTTTTATAGATGTCCTGACAGGGAGTCAGAGGCAAAATCAGGAAGAAAAAAAAAATGAGCACAAGGCCATTATTTGTTCTTGAACAACTACTTAACAACAGAAGTTTCAATTTCCTCACTACAGAATGAGGGGTTTTAACAAGAAAATCTGTTGATTACCCCTAACAATAACCTACGATTCTATGATCAACAGGCCTTTTAAACACTTAGAGCTGGGAAATCAAACCCTAGACAAATACTGAACACACAAAATCACAACTAGAAAAGCTAGGCTTGAAAAACCTTATGCCATTTGTGTGTTTTAATTATACTTAAGCCCACTTACATCCAAACACCACAATCACCTCTGAGGCTTGATTTCTCTTTTTTATAAACATAAATGAGCACTAAATATTATAACTGCCATAAAATTTGGATTAAATATGATAAATGGCACATGTTGAATAAAAAAGAAAAACATTTTAAAAAGTTGAGGTGAAATACATAATAATCATTTTAAAGTGATCAATTCAAATGCATTTAGTACATCCTCAATGTTGTACAACTACCACCTCTTTGTAGTCACAAAACATTTCCTCACCCCAAAAAGAAAACCTCATGTTCATTAGGCAGTTGCTCCTCATTCTCCCCATCCCAGGCCAGCCCAAGGCTTGTTCTTGAATGCAAAGGTAATGCTTTTTGTTATAGTTGTTTAAAATGTGAAAGCCTCTAGTCCAGTGGTTCTCAACCCTCTGGCCCTTTAAATACAGTTCCTCATGTTGTGACCCAACCATAAAATTACTTAGGTTGCTACTTCATAACTGTAATGTTGCTACTGTTATGAATCATAATATAAATATCTGATATGCAGGATGGTCTTAGGCAACCCCTGTGAAAGGGTCATTCGACCGCCACAGGGGTCGCAACCCACAGGTTGAGAACCGCTGCTCTAGTTCATTTACTTCCCTCTAAGTCACATTTTCCAGAACTAATCACTAAAAGGTATAGTGGGCACACAAACACGTTCATATTATCTCTCTTCAAATGGAAGTATACTGTACTTGGCAGTGTAAAAATTTCAGCAATCACTTGCTTAGAAACTACTGATGAAGTTTCCTCAAGGATTTGCTCAAGTTCATTTCCAGGCATATTCAAAAAGAAAAGAATAAGCCTGGTAACATTCTCAATTAGTGGTTTTATGCAACTCTGCAGACATTTATTGTTATTAGTAAGGAAGAAAACACTTCATATAGAGCAGATGAACTAGGGTTCAAGTTAATACTAAGAGTGATGGAGATGAGTTCAAGAAAAAGAATTCAATGTCAGCAAACAAAAACATGTTTTTACCTAGGCTTTGTACAACAGCATTTAACAGTGGGTTTAAAAATAGCCTCTATAATTCATTCAAATATTAATCTTATGTCCATTATGGTCAAGACAGTCTACTAGAATGAGAAAATCCTATTAAGATCAATCCCATCCTCTAAGAGATATGTAATTGAGAAAATCAGATGTACACAAATAACCACATACAGTGAAGAAAGTACATGTGAGATTGGTGAAAAAAAACCTGGCCCTATAAAAACTTGAATGAAGGTGATATCACATCTTCAGCAACACCAACACCATTTCTGCCACTGTTTTCAGAAGACCTCAACAACACAACCCATAGCAATAGTAATCACTCCCCACCCAATCTGTCCTACAAATTCTATAGAAAACTTAACCAAGCTACTATCCCCATATAACTTTCTATCTACCCATGTTAACGGACTTTTCTTACCCTTTAAACCGGAAGAATAAAGTTTTCCATCAAAGTAGTGAGTTCTATGGAAAAGTACACCACCAGTAATGTTGTAAATCACTTATTACATCATGAAAATGTTACCACACTGCCATCCTGTGGAAGCACTTGCATTCACTACTGAAGATCATACTTCTAATGTGTTAGAGGAATTCCAGAAAAAAATACCATTAAAAAGTTATATATACAGTCTATTATTATTTTTAACAACAACAAAACAAAACCCAAAAACCCCTCTTTGATTTGGGACAAATAGTAATCTTCTAAACAGAGCCAAAATATCTTTTGCTCTTAAAGTACTCTTTTAATACAAGGGTATGGGGTGAGACCAGATTGATACAGAAAAAAAAAAAAAACCATTGTCCTTGACTTAAAATACACTACTGAGTTGTCCTATAAGATAAAAGGCACTGAAAGGCCTAATTCAAGTTCCTTTGAAATTTTAAGTTTTCAAGAAGCTCCTGATTTTCCCCAAACTAACATGTATCTTCTCTGTGACAAAGCATTAGCTTGTGATGGCTAATACAGCCCTTCCTTCTGGCTGTTTCTGAATTACATCCTTTTACAACAAATCAGTAACCTAATAAGTAAAATATTTCTCCGAGTTGTGAGTCACTCTAACAAATTAATCGAAACCAAGGAGGGGGCTATGAGAACTTCTAATTTATAGCCATTTTGTCAGAAGTCCAGGTGATAACTTGAACTTGAGATTGGCTTCAGAAGGTGAGGCAGTTCTATGGGGCTGAGCTCTTAACCCGTGGCAACTGATGATATCTATGGGTAGATGGTGTCAGAATTGAGCTGAATGGTATGACACCCAGCTCGTGTCAGAGAATTATTTATAACACAAAGCACTATTTAAGTGTTTGCCTCTGTTGATGGTAAAGTTATGAAGGAATAGCCAGACAAAACAGAAAGAGTTCCAGAGGCTAAAAGAGGTAAAGACTTGGGGGATAAAATCTCTAGTGAACCAATTTGCATGAATTTCCTCAAAAATAATATGGTAGAATTAGACAAACTAAATTCTAGCACTTCCTGCTTTTATATCCTAAAATTTTCACATGCAATTTTTAAAGTTTGTTGGTGTGTAAGTTAATCTAGCATTAAATATGTTTTGCTTATAGCTGCCAAGTATAAATATGATTCCTAAAGTTTATGGCTTTACTTCCAATTCACTCAATACTAGTATTTTCTTTATTCACAAGCTATACAACCTTAGAATAATTTGTGCAAAAATAATACTTTACTCTTTCAATGATGGTTCCTAGCAAATGTTACCATAAAAATATCTTTTAGGTATAATATGAAAAGTGATTTTAAAAATATATATTTTATTTGATTTCAGAGGAGAGGAGAGAGAGGGAGAGAAACATCAATGATTAGAGAGAATATTTGATCACCTGCCTCCTGCACAACCCCCACTGGGGATCAATCCCACAACCCAGGCATGCATCCTGACTGGGAATCGAGCCGTGACCTCCCAGTTCATAGGTAGATGCTCAACCACTGAGCTACCACACCTGGGCTAAAATGTGATTTTTTCACTCTCCTTACTCAAATTAACTCACTAGAGAAACATGGACAATAACATAAACAAACTGCTTTGGTAACATTTACAAAACATTTATCAATACGAGAAACTAATTTCTTCCTTCTTAAATTATCATTCTAATTTAGTTAATGAGACACATTAACTATAAGAAGAAAAATTCATATTTTGATAAATGAAAAAGGTCTAATTCATTCTGAATACATGCTCATTGTAGAAAATTTAGAAAGAGAAAAATGTGAAGAAAATCACTAGTAATCCTTGCTATGTTTTTTTGTTAACGTTTTTCTGTATCATTATATACTAAAACAGATTGTATTTAATGGCACCATAATATTTCATGATATGACAACACTACAATTTAAGTGTAATTTATAAATTATAATTTTCCTATTGGACATTTAAGCTATTTTCACAATTATACATAATACCACAGTGATCATCCTAAATGACTTCGTATCTTTAATAATATATTCTTATGACATAAAGTGTAATAAACCTTTATCAAATTAGAAAGGTTAAAGTCATTTTACATTCCATCAGTGTTATGTGATAATTGTAAAACCAGTCTTTCTATAAATGCAAAATAAGGCCTGGGTATTCTTCCTTTCTGTGAAAACATCAGAATCGTATTTGTAACATAATTTTGTAAAATCTATTTCCCAATTCAACAAGTCCAAACTATATCTTCACAAAATAATTTAATTTTATAATCACACCCCAATTTCATCAAGTAGCTAGGCTTCTTATCGCCTTATATCTCAACTTTCTTTACACCCTGGCTTCCCACTCATACCGTACATATTCACATTACCTCCCACGCTCCTTTTCCACATGAACAAGTTAACAGTTTTCCTTGGCTTAATAACTGATCTAAAGACACATGCAAAAAAACTTACTCAAAGGGAAACTATATTTTTCTGTAATCAAAATAGAGGCCTGGTGCACAAAAAATTGTGCGCTTGAGGGGGTGGGGGGCCCTCAGCCCGGCCTGCGCCCATTTGCAAACCAGGACCCCTTGGGGATGTCCACCTGTCGACTTAGGCCCACTCCCCAGGGCATCAGGCCTAAGCTTGCAGTCAGACATCCTTCTGGCAGTCAGGGAGCCCTTGGGGGATGTCCGACTAAAGGCTTAGGCCCCCAAGGGAGCTGTGATGAGGAAGCTGGGGTGACAGAGGAGCCGTGCTGTCCCGCCCCACTGCCCTGGGTCAGGTCGCACAAGGGATGCCCGCCTCCCTGGGTCGCAGATAGCAGGCCCAGATGGTGGCAGGGCAGGTGGGATGGAGCTGTCCTGACCCTGCCTGCAGTATGCAAATTAGCCGCCATCTTTGTTGGCAGTTATTTTGCATAGCACGCTAATTAGCCCATGGGAGGCATAGCAAAGGTACGGTCAATTACCATGTTTGTCTATTATTATACCAAATAATTTATTTTTACTTCACTTAGTTGATACTTAGAACCCAAACTTTTGGTTAATATAATTATGAGTTTGCCATCTAGCAATCCTTTTTTATCTAAACATTTCTGCTCATGAGGAGGAATAACTATAGACAAAGGATGTTGTGCGTTAAAAATCAGAGAACAAACTATATACAAACACTTGGTAATGCTTCCATATTTTTCAGGACCATCAAGTTAGGTTAAATTTAACTTAAATCCTGATATATTCAGGATAAAGGAAGAGAAACATTTGTTCTATGCCAGTGGTCGGCAAACCGTGGCTCACGAGCCACATGCGGCTCTTTGGCCCCTTCAGTGTGGCTCTTCCACAAATACCATGTGCGGGCGCGCAGTACAGTGCGATTGAAACTTCGTGGCCCCTGCGCAGAAGTTGGTTTTCAGCCTGGGCAAGTCTATTTTGAAGAAGTGGCATTAGAAGAAGCGGGGGGTGTCTGTCGGTCAGGCGATGGGAGACCTAACTTACCTATACAGTACTTAAACTATATAGGCAGGTTAATAACAATGTACCTACCTATATAGTTTAAGTTTAAAAAATTTGGCTCTCAAAAGAAATTTCAATCGTTGTACTGTTGATATTTGGCTCTGTTGACTAATGAGTTTGCCCAACACTATTCTATGCCATCACTTTCTACCCATTTAAAAATAAACTCTATGGAAGAGCATTAAAAAAACCCTAAAATACCCTTATTTACATGAGTGGAGTAAGAGAGAGAAGAAACAAGGTTGGGGTAGAGAATTTGAACACTATGAAATTATCTGAGACATTTACTAACCTAACTTTATACACATATCTAACATCCCTAAACCATTTTCTCTTCCCTCTGAAAAGAAGAAAAACTCTCAAGAGCCAACCAAAGCAAAATTAACAGCATGCTTTCTAACTCACCATATAAAGGTTTCATCTCAATTCTCAGCTAGATCTTAGTGCTAACACTCCAGGGGAGTTGAACACTGCTCATGTTTTAAACTTTTATAATGTAGACCTTTCCGTTTGACCTCTTTAACAACGTTCCTTATTTGGCTACCTTTGACTTCTCCTTTGGCTCTTCCCCTCTTCCTAATTCATTGGCATTTCACAAAAGTCTATCCCTCAATCTTCTCTCCACTGTATTCCCTCTATAATTTTCAGGACCCCAAAATTTCTTAATTAAACATACCCTAACCTTAACCCTCCCTATAACCAACCATTTAATCTAAAAACTTTTTTTCCTTCTGTAGTTCTTAAAAAAAGCTGAAAAGTACAGTTTAATCTACTATTCTCTTTTCTAGATCCCAATAACTAGTTATAATGTTTTCAGGGCAGAGAGACCTAATAGGTCGATGTATTTCAACTGTAAGGTATTTATTTATATACTAAGCACATAGTTATAGTGATTTTTAGCATTATGGGCTGTGGAGACAAAATTCTAAGTTCCACTACTAGCTACAAAATCTTCAGCAAATTATGGTGTCTTGTTTCCTCGTCTGTAAAATGAAGATAGTAACAATGCCTACCCACACAGTGTGTTTATGAAGATTAATGAGTTAAATACATGTAAAGAACTTAGAAGAGTTGTGATGAATAATAAGAACTAGACATATTAACACATTGCGTACCACATAGAAATCAATAGACATACGCCAGGGACCGCATGTTTTTGAGCAAACTGCACATTATTTAAATCATCATAATGCACTTTAGGTGTTGTTTTTCAATAATTATAACATTTTTATTTACAAAAACAATTAAACAATTAAAGTTCCTAGTACTTTTTTAACGTATGGTACTGTGTAAAACATTTTCCTCTATGAAGAGGGACCAAACAAAATTTACATAAGTATCTAGATTCGCTCCTTTTTCCATGGGCGTGAAATACAAAAACATTCGTGAGCGGTCCTTTACAGATGGCACTCGAAACACGAGAAAACTCCTGAGTGGTACGAAAGGTGTTAATTATGCTAGTGGTAACTGTTATAAGGTACACTGAAATGGCTATAAATATACTAAAATTGTTTATAATTGATATAATGAATACTCAATAATATTCACCCTTTAAAAATATACCATTGGTTTTAATATATTCACAAAGTTGTATACTATCACCACTACCTATTTCCAGAACATATCCTCATCCCATACAGTCATTTCTCCACTCTCTAAACCCCCTGGCAACCACTAAATCTACTTTCTCTCTCTGGATTTGCCTATTCTGGACCTAGTAGTGGAATTGCTGGATCATATGATAACTGTGATTAAGTTTTTGAGGAACTGCCAAACTACTATGGTTTTTAATCATGCTAATGAGCTTTTATATCTTTGTGTTACTGTTTTCCAAAAATATTATTATAATGAAATTGTATTATTTTACTGAGATATTGGTTTTTGATCACAACTTCTGATTAATTCAACCCATAAGAATTTTCTGTCTATATTATAGAAAATGAACTCTAAGACTTGAGACACCATCAATCACTAAGCATCTAATTCAAGGATGTTTTAAAAACTGTAGATTAAATGAAGATATGCCATGGTCTGAATGTTTATGCCCCAACCCCCCGATTCTTATACTGAAAACCTAATGCCCAAGGTGATGGCATTAGAAGGTGGGAGATGATTATGTCAGGAAGGCTCCAGGGATTTAGTGCCCTTTTGATAGAAGCTCCAAGAGTTAGCACATCCCTTTCACCATGGGAGGGCAAAGGAAAGCTATGTACCAGGAAGAGGGCCCTCCCAAGAACATGACCTCTGGTGCCTCAATCTTGGACCCTCCAGCCAGATTGTGAAAAGTAAATTCTTGTTGTTTACAAGCTACCTAGTCTGTGGTATTTTTTATGGCAGCCCAAATGAACTAAGTCTGCTGAATATTACACAGAAAGGGTTTTTAAAAGTTTAAAATCTTTTCTAGTGAGTAAGCTGGATTTGAATAATATGTTTATGTGGATGATTTTCATGACAGAAATGCTCATTCCCCCAATTTTAGAAAAATGACAAATTTTAAATCTAGACTAATTTCTATAAAAGCTCATCAAGAAGTTGGTAACAACACACTTAGGTAAAATGCCTAACCCTCATTATAAATACAAAAAGCGAAATGAATATAAAATTATTTTACCTTCTCATTGCTAATACTGGCATAAGAGAAAGTCTGTGTAATGAAAATATTGTATATGAAACACCTTTTAAAAGCGGAAAGATTTCAAAAGTCAAATCACTTACCTATGTAGACTCTTTTGCTGTATCTCTGCATCAGTAATAACACAAATACATGCAGTGGAATAAGGTTGATAATAAACACATAACCACCCCAAGCAGAGACCTATGGGTAAATAAGTTAAATAATTTGTTTGCTTTTTTTAAATAAGTAAGTTTTGTCATGATAATTAAAGCATACAGTAAGCAAATATACTTAGCAATTTTGAGAGATGCTTAAAAATGGATTTATATAACCACAAATAACTTATTTCTCCTTACTTTTATTGATAATAATTAAATAATACAATACTATAAATCCAAAATGCTTTCCTACATTCACTTGAGAAATGGTCAAATTAAACTTAATGAGAATGTTGAGAACATTATAACTTATGAATTGAAAGTAAAAGGATTGTCATGAAATAAGGACTTTCAGGATATATAGATCATAAACATTTAAAGGAAAAAAGCCCATTTACTTCCCCCATTTTTGCGTGATAAATATATTCAAGAAACTTTACGGAGAATATAAACAGAACTGTTAGCAGCAGTCAACAACTCAACTAAAGGGAATACTAAAATGATCTGGATATGCTTTGAATCCTCAAAATAAAGGTGCTGCCTAGGGTATAAATTATTTCCTATACAAATCAAGATACCATTTTAATGTTTAGCCTGTATCACAAAATTAGAATAATTCTATTTAATCTGAATAACTGAGTATGTTCTAGTGTAAATTTATAAAGATTCTAAAGATAATGTTTATTCTCAATCAATAGAATTAATTTTTAAGTACATTCAATAATAGGAAACAGGGTCTTATCAAGATGAAAGTTTTTGGATGTGCTCTAATAATTAAAAGTTTGAAAAAGCCATGTATAGCAATGGCTTATAGTCTTAAGAGACTATATGTTAACATATACATATTTTAACAATGCTGCTTTTGTCTACAATATTTCAGAACCACTTATAAGGAACTGTCTTTTCAGTTTATAATGCAAACAAGAACATCAGTTTATTGTTTCAGTCACATGCTACTGTTTTTTCCTCCAGCAAAAAAAAATGTTACTCTGAGCACCTAACTGAAGGATTCCTGATTATTTCCAAAATTTAAGTCTTAACTTGAAAGAGGTTTACTATTACTGAGTATAATTACACAGAATGTGTCCCAGGCTTTAACCACTTTAAAAGTGGTACAGATAATTTGGATACAAAAATCCTATGACATTTGTTTAAAAACAAAACAAAAAAAGGTACCTAACTTTATCATTAATTTTCAGGCATAAAACTACTAAACAGGCTGTGCTGTGAAAAAGACAGGAGAATGAAGAGGTAATACTGAACCTCAATCTTAAGTAATTTGTTGAAAAAAATATGTAGTTTACAGATTAGCCTAGAGCAGCGGTTCTCAACCTATGGGTCACGACCCCTTTGGCGGTCAAACGACCCTTTCACAGGGGTCGCCTAAGACCCTCCTGCATATCAGATATTTACATTATGATTCATAACAGTAGCAACATTACAGTTATGAAGTAGCAACGAAAATAATTTTATGGTTGGGTCAACATGAGGAACTGTATTTAAAGGGCCAGAAGGTTGAGAACCACTGGCCTAGAGGATGTCACCATTATTTAGGTTGAGTTGTATATTTAAACCAATTATTAGCATAATTGGGCTTGACCTTATGATGCTCCCTAGATCTTATCTGGGTAGCCAATGGGCTAAGGGAAATGGAGCAAGTGCTGTCAAAACAAGTGAAACTCACAAGAACATTGTAACTATGGTGACCACTACAGTGTTGACCTCTGGCTATAAAATAAAGGCTCTGCTTGCTGTCCAGATCTCTGTGGCCTTAGCCAGGCACAGGAGATCCACCTAGACCAGTGGTTCTCTGCTGGGGTCCAGCCCCAGCAGGTCCAGGGGTCCCCAAAGGTGTGGACGGAGTCGGCGAAGAAGGAATGACACGGAGACAGCGTCAGTATGCCATATATGCCAGGTCCCTTGAAACAGCAAGGATGGACCGGCTCCCGGCAGTTCTCAACCTTCCTAATGCCCTGACCCTTTACCCAGCTTATTCTCTTTGTCTTTTCTACATCCTCCGCTGGCCCCTCTCAGGCTCACCGAACCCTTGACTGAGCTGGCACACCACACATATGGGCCCTGGGGATACGGGTAAGGGAAGAGAATGGGAGTAATGAAAGAGTATACATTAAACAAAATTAAGATCCTAAAGATTTCAGGAGAAACAAAGTGGAGAACTAGCCCCTGATAAAAAGAAAATGAAGAGGAGAAACTGGTCTAACTTCTAAAAAGATTTGTTAGATCTCATGTAGTTTCAAATATAGTATCTTACCATATAGAAATACGATAAGCAGCAGCACACTGTCCAAAAAACAGAACCAGTTTTTACAGATTTTACCTAAAAACAAACAAAAAAGCTGATGTAATAAATATGTTAATAAATGCTCCTGCTAAATAAAAAATGTTTAGTAAACATGTATTACAAAAAGCTAAAGTTATTTTTAAAATGTACTAAGGTTATTCAGATCCACTTAATATATGCATTTATAACATTCGGCAGCACTCAGACATTTTAAAAATAGCTTTGATTTTATTTCTAGCTATTTAGTTTTCAGTAAAAAAGAATTATCTTAAAGGAAATTATATGTTTCCATTTGTTACATTTTTATATTAAAGTTATTAATATCAAACTGAGATTTTAACTAAAGAATAAAATTATTCAGTAAATCTTCATTTCCATATTGTTTATTTGCTTAACCTTAATATGTAACTTTGCATTTGAATGTGATCATCTCATGTATAATTCTAATTATGAGCAACCATTTTGGAAAATTTTTCATTACCTAGAAATTTTTAGATACTATAATCAATATCTTCAAGAAACTATTATACAGTGGGGCCTTGACTTACGAGTTTAATTCGTTCCGAGACCGAGCTCGTTAAGGAGCTCAGTAAGGAGCTTGTTAACTCAAATTACTCTATCAACTCAATGCAAAAAATCAGCGGAGAGACAGCTGGTATCTCAATAGAGTCGTTAGTCGGGACACTGGTAAGTCAAGGCCCCACTGTATTCCCAAAAGAGTTTCTAAACAGCCTAATAATATAACAGGAAAATTCTCAATTACTCTGAATGGGGAAGATAACTTGCAGTAAACAAAGGCTCAAGAATTTGACCAATTTCCACCTAGTGACTTACCACCATTGATCTCTTCTAGCAACCACTCCCCGCCGCAGGCCTTCACCACCCTACTGTCTGTGTCCTTGAGTTATGCATACTATATACATTCAAGTTCTTTGGTTGATCCCACCCATCCTCCCCCACCTTCCCTCTGAGATTCCACAGTCTATTCCATGCTTCTATGTCTCTGGATATATTTTGTAAGCAGAAAACTACATTTTAAATTTCAGAAACACAAGGCTCTAAATACTCATGCCAAGAACAAGGGGTCATTTTCTAAGATGAATCATGTGAATGTTCTAAAGAAACTAAGTCTCATTACAAGCAATTCTATATTAAAAGATTCATTGCCATGCCTGATAAGAAGTTCAATTTTAACATTATTTTTGAGAGCTCATTTAAAGGAATTCTTTACTTTTAAAATGGGCCTCTACTATACTACTACATTAAAGCAAAGAACAGGTGACAATCAATTAGTAGAGCCTCCCATCCATGGTTTTGCTTTCTAAGGTTTCAATTACCTTAAGTCAACCACAGTATAACAATATAAAATGGGAAATTCCAGAAATAAACAATCCATAAGTTTTAAATTTAGTGTCATTCAGAATCGTGATGAAATCTTGTGCTGTCCCCTTTCGTCCTATCTAGATATGAATCATCCTTTTGTCCAGTGTCTCCACAACTATATGCTACCTGCTCATTAGTCACTTAGTAGCCATCTTGGTTATCAGATCAACTGTCTCTGTACTGCAGTGTTCATGTTCATTTAACCCTTATTTTACTTTAAAATGGCCTCAAAGCACAAGTGTAGTGATGCTGGCAATTCTTATATGCCAAAGGAAAGCTGTGGAATGCTTTTATTAAGGGAAAAGGTAGAAGTCCTTGATTCAATAAGGAAAGAGGGGAGAAAAAAACAAGCTGAGGTTGCTAAGATCTACAGTAAGAACAAATATTATATCGTAGAATTGTGAAGGAAAAAGAAATTCATTTTTGTTTTGCTGTTTAACCTCAACCTACAAAATTCACAGCCACAGTGCATAAGTGTTCAGTTAAGATAGTAAAGGTTATAAATTTATATGTGGAAAATTTCTGGAGACTTTTCAAAAATTAAATCTTTGAGAGACCACATTCACATAGCTTCTATTTTATCACTGCTGTTGTTAATCTCTTACTATGCCTAATTTATGAACCAAACTTTATCATAGATAATGTATGCATAGTAAAAAGCATAGTAAATACAGGGTTTGCTACCAACCCACCATTTCAAGCATCCATTGGGAGTCTTAAGATATGTTCCCTGTGGGAAAGGTGGGAGACGACTACTGTCATCAACACAGTATGGTATTGGTAAAAGAACAAAGATCAATGAAACAGAAAGAGAGCCCACAAGAAGACACACACCAATAGTCAACTGATCTTTGACAAAGATGCAAAGGCAATTCAATAGAAAAAGGATAGTCTTTTCAACAAAATGATGCTAGAACATCTAGACACGTACATGCAAAGAAGTGAATCTGAACAAAGACCTCATTATATTCCACAAAAATTAAAGCAAAATGGGTCACAAACCTAAATGTAAAGCACAAAACCATAAAACTTTCAGAAAACAACATAGGAGAAAATCTGGGTATCCTTGGTCTGATGATGGTTTGTTATTTTTTGATACAACACCAAATGTATGATCCATGAAAAATAAGTTGATAACTGGGACCTCTATTAAACAGAGTAGATAGAGAATATTTACATTGTCACACAAAATTCTATTGGAAAAACATTCCTCTAGATCTACAAACATGTGTTCAGGTTTACAGTATTAAAAGACTTAAATTCTGCTTGTGCTTTGAATGTGGAAAGCTAAAAAGGTCAATTTCACCATAATTAGGAAAAAAGTCTAAACAATAAGCTTTCTTAAGCTTATCATAAAGTTAGTTACAAGGCAAAGAATTATGCAAATGCTAGAATAGCTAAGGATCTATTCTAGACAAAAGGGAAGTCAGCACTCACAAGCTCTCTTTCATGGGCCTCCACCAGGCTGTCATATTAAGATGACAATTCTCCCCAAACTCATTTATAGATAATGTACTCCCAATAAAAATTCCAGTTGGCTTTTTGGGTAGATGTTGATAAGCCAATTCAAAAATTTATATGAAGCGAAAGACTAGGAAGAGTAAAAAAAAAAGTCTGAAAAAGAGGAACAAATTTGAATTACTCATGCTACCGGATTTCAAGTGTTTTTTATAAACTAATAAACACAACCTAGTGTAGTGTCATAAGGATAGATACATAACAGATCAAAACAGTAGGGAAGAATTGCCAAACAGACCCAATGTATATTGACAACTGATCTTAACAAGGCTACTAAGGTAAATAACTCAATGGAGAAAGAACTGTCTTTTCAACAATCGGAGTTGGATCAATGGATATCCAAATCCAAAAGCAAAGAACCCTAACCCTATTCTTGCACCACAGGCCATAATCAACTCAAAATGGATCACAGATCTTAATGTAAAACCTAAAAATACTCAATTTCTAGAGAAAGTGTTTGTGATCTTGGATTATACACAGACTTCTAACAATACACCAAAAACAAGATCCATTTAAAAAATAGTATGTATGTATGTATGTGTGTGTGTGTGTGTGTGTGTGTGTGTATATATGAATTGAACATCAAAATTAAACATTTCAGCTCTTAGAAAGATACCATTAAAAAAACAAAAAGGCAAGCCACAGACTAGGAGAAAATGTTTGCATAACATGCATCTGATAAAAGACTTATTTCTAAAATATACAAAGAAGTTTTACAACTCAATAATAAGAAAACAACCCAACTGAAACATAGCCAAAGGTTTGAACAGATGGAAAACAAGCACGTGAAACAATGCTCAATATCAGTCATTAGGGAAAAGCATTATTATAAGCATGAGATAATGTTACTTAGTAGAATGGCTAAAAATTAATACATTTTGAACATCCCATTCATTGGTGAAGCAAGTAAATGTAACTCCACATACTCTGATAGAGAGGATGCAAAATGCCATAGCCACTTTGGAAAACTGGCAGCTTTCTTTAAAATTAAAAATGTATTTATGTAAACCGGCAATCCCACAACTAGGCATCTATCTAAGAGGAATACTAATATATGTCAATATGAAGAATAGCATGCAAATAATGATAGCTGCTTTACTCACACAACTGTCAAAAGCTAGAAAACAAAATAACTCTACATAGTACATCCATGCAACAGAATACTACTCAGCAATGAAAAGTAACAGGCTACTAAAACATGCAATAACATGGATGACTCTCAACTTATTATGCTAACTAAAGTAGGCTAGACACAAAGGGTTAACCCTTACTATTTGATTATAGGGCATTCTGAAAAAGAAACTTCAAAATACAATATAGAGAGACAGAAATCAAATCTCTGGTTTTAAGGAATATGGGTGAAGGAAAAGTACTGATTATAAAGGCACAGAACAAAACATTTTTAAGAAACTACCACCACCAAAAACTATACGAGGCAAGATGATAAGCACGGCTCCAAGTACTATTTTATCTCTATTAGCTGTTTTTGGTGAATAGTAACAATAGAACGAACATGTGCTCATCACTTTCCGTGTTCCCACAATATTCTATACCTTTACAAGCATTAACTTATTTAAATCATATCAGATAGGTACTAATACTCCATTTTATAGTTGACAAAATACACAGTAGGGTGGTTTAAGCACCCTCAGTGGTAGCATTTAAACAAAAAGGAACCAAACCATGGCAGATTGGCTACAAAGATTATACTCTTAAACCTGATGGAAAAAAGTTTAGAATCTCTAAAGAACACATAACAAAAAGCTTACCAAAAAATGTCCACCAACAGTGCTTTGAAAATAATGTAATGACAAAAAGTGCATCTTTTAAAAACATACACCTTGTAAAAGAGTTTAAGTAGTGGTTTAAAAACACACCATCCACACAGAAAATTATTAAGGAAATAATGACCTTAAATGTTACATTAGACCAGATGCACTTAACATTTATAAAACATTTCATCCCAAAACAGCAGAATGCACATTTTTTTAAATGCACACAATACATTCTCCAGGATAAAATTAGGCACAAAACAATCCTCAGTAAATTCAAGAAGACTGAAATCATATCAAGTATCTTTTCCAACCACATTGGCATGAAACCAGAAATCAACTACAGGGGGGAAAAATGGAAAAAACACAAATTCATAAAGAATAAACATGCCACAAAACCACCAATGGATTAAAGAAGAAATTAGAGGAAATAAAAAACTATCTTGAGACAAGTGAAAATGAAAATACAACATTTCAAAATTGTGGAATGCAGCAAAAGCATGTTCTAAAAGGGAAGATCAGTTTTACAGGCCTACCAGAAGAAATAAGAAAAATCCGAAATAAATTATCTAACTTTATATCTAAAGAAACTAGAAAAACAACAAACAAAACCCAAAGTAAACAGAAGTAAATAATCAAGATCAGAGCCAAAATAAATGAAATAGAAATTTAAAAGCACAATAGAAAAGATCAATGAAACTCAGCTAGCTCTTTGAAAAGGTTAATAAAATAATTAAAAAATCTTCAACAAAATATTAGCAAATCAAATCCAACAATCTATCTTCTATATATACTAGTAGCCCGGTGCACGAAATTCGTTCCCATTAAAAGGGAATTAATTGCCGTAACTGGTTTGGCTCAGTGGATAGGGCATCAGCCTGCGGACTCAAGGGTCCTGGGTTCAATTCCGGCCAAGGGCAAAAAATCAATAAAATATATTTTCTTTTAAAAAGGGAATTAGCAAACTGGCCACATGTCGATTCTGTGAGGAAAGGGGCTCCCTCCTCCCTCCTGTCAGGGTCCAGGGTGCAGGAGAATGGGGTTCCTGGCTGGCAGGCCACTGACAGCAAGCTATCCAACAGCGGATTCTGTGAAGAATAGGGTTCCCTCCTTTCTACTGTCAGGGTCTGGTTTGAAGGTCGGCCATGCCCCCTGTTGGGACCGACCCAGAGTTCCACCACGCCGTGGCCTCCACCTTAGCAATCCAGGACTGACTGCTGCTGGGCATTACTGGTGCTCTGAGGGTGGGTTCTTCCCTCAGGCCACACGGGAAACAGCCGGGGAGGGCACAGCCCTTGGCAAAACGACCCAGGATTCAGTGGGTCCACCCTCCGAGGGCGGGTTCCTGCCTCAAACCCCGCCCTCACCAGAAACAGCTCCTGAAAACAGCTCGGGGGAGGGCGCAGCAGTTGCCAAGACAACCCCTGCAAGACTGACTTCCTTCTCTTGGTCGCGGCGGTTCAGGCGGTTCAGGTGGTGATGAACACCACCCATGATTTTTATATAAATAGATAAAAGCCTAAGTGACCATTACAACTGAATGACCAATCGACCAGTTGCTATGATGCGCACTGACCACCAGGGGGCAGACACTCAACGCAGGAGCTGGCCCCTGGTGGTCAGTGAGCTCCCACAGTGGAAGCACTGCTCAGCTGACCAAACCGTCCCAGTGGCTCACCAGCCTGGCAGCAGCCACTCACTCCCTCATTAGTTCTATAGGTCCAATCTCCGGAGAACAGGCCAGACACTGACGGACCAGCGCCACCAGCCTCCTGGAAGTAGGCCTCGGGTACTGCGCTGCTTCCCCTCCCTAGACACTCTGCAAGGAAGAAACGATATAAAAGGAGCCACCAGGTGGCTCCCAACAACCAGCGCAAATGTCAGTGGGATGAATCCAGATCCCAGGCCAGCAAGGGTGTTCTACCACCTGCCGGAGGGCTGATCATGTCCCACACACCCACCCACACCCCCCAACCCCCTCAGGAACCCACCTGTGCATGAATTTGTGCACCAGGCCTCTAGTATATAGTAATTATATACCATGATCAAGTTAGATTTATCCCAGGTATAAAAATCTGGTTCAACATTTGAAAGTAATTAACGAAATTCATGACATCAAAAGGTCAAAGGAAAAAGATCATGTATCTGTATCAACAGGTACAGAAAAAGCATTTGACAAAATTCAACATCCATTTGGACATTCCCTGAAGGGCTCCCACACTGTGAAAGGGCGCAGTCCAGGCTGAGGGACTCCACTCCCCCCCTACTCCCCCCCCCCATCCCAGTGCATGAATTTCATGCACTGGGCCTCTAGTAATTGATAAAAGACAAATGTGTACAACTTACAGCATTTCAGCAGAAAGTTCTATGTATTAATGGTAACAATAAATTACATGTTACTTACCCATAAGTAATATGTGAACTGAAGTGCAAAAATAGCAATGCCTTCGTTATCAAAAGATCCAGCTACTGACCGAGAAATGTAACCTGGTACAATAGCAATGAAACAAGCAGCTAAAAGTCCTGCTCCTTGGTTCCAAAGTTCTCTGGTAAGCAGGAAAGTAGATATAGAGGTAAGGCCGCTAAAAGTTGGTGCAAGGAATACACATACATCTCTTATGTGAACTGTTATGTTCAATGTATTTAAAATCCAGTGGATAAGGCCAGCTGTTATCATCAACCCTGGGTAAACCTAGGAAGAAAAAAATAGAGAATTTAATGACATAAAATGTGGTAGCTGAAAACACTAACATAAGTTCTTTATTATTACATATTGTTTACAGTAAGTTTGAGAATATCTCAAAACAGTTTTCCTTCCTCACATACTTCAAAACTAAATGTACTTTTGTACTGGATACAAATAAAAAGCTCATATATGGAGAGATACATATTTAATAAAAAAGGTCATATAGAATAATTATTAACACTAAAAATGTTTTCCAATGGAAAACTGTGGGTAACTTAGTAATTCCACTATTTTTTCATTATAAAACAGGGTCCTAGTCTAACTTGTCCTGAGGTTTAGGGTTTTAAACATGCTCTAATTATGCCCATATTTGTGCGTTATAAAGGAATGAGAAAAGGAGAGAAAATGAAGTAATGTACAGGATTCTTATTTCAAAGACAAGATTTGAAAAATACACAATTCTAGCTGGGAAATGAAGGACTAATCAATCACTTTGTGAATTCAAAGACCATATTTGGGACTCCTAGAAGGTTGAGCATTTTTCTACCACTTAAAATAGCTGCTGTACTCTTCATCCTCACTCTAAACATGGAACATAAAACATCAAGAAGATTCAAAGTAAAAAGGACAATATTTTAGCTATTCATTAGTGATTAAAATGTGTATTTACATTTCTATCCTTCACTAAACCCTAAAGGTTCTTTTCTCTATCACAAAAGCTACAAAGAATGTCATAAATTTCCCTTCCTAGCTAATACTATTTAAAATAGCAAATTCCCAAAGTCTTTAACCCACACCCTTGCTTTTTCTCCATCACTTATCACTATTTCACATACTTTTTATTTTACATATTTTATATACTGTCTATTAACTAAAACACCCTCCCAAAAATATAAGCTTCACAATTTCTTCACTGATACAGCTCCTAGGACACTTGAAACTAAAGAGAAAATGAACAAATGGGACTACATCAAAATAAAAAGCTTCTGCACAGCAAAAGAAACCATCAACAAAACAATGAGAAAACCCACTGTGTGGGAAAACATATTTGCCAACGTCATATCTGATAAGGGCTTAATCTCCAAAATT